>NC_071506.1:128887058-129197794 GCF_027887155.1 Malaclemys terrapin pileata | reverse complement strand
TAGATCACAGAGATGGATTCAGGTCACGAAGTCTGGATCCAGGTGCAAAGTTCGTCTCTTTCAGGTCTATCTCCGATTTATAAAACAAGCAAAAAACCCCCGAACATCTAATCCATCCTACATAGACATTGCTACACTGTACCAGACCAGTGGTCCATTCAGCCCAGTTTCTCTGTCCCAGTTGCTTCAGAGGAAGGTGACGAAACCCTGCAGTAGGCACTCGTGGGATAACTTACCCCTCAGGCTGGATAGCTTTCTCCTAGTACCCACTGGTGATTGATTATAGCCTAAGAGCTGGAGGTGACTTACCTGCTATGATTCTCAACAATACAAGCATTATGGAAACAAAATGTAGTGCTGATGGTGTCTGAATGAGGTATATAGTTTGCAATGTTTCTTAGTTTAATATGAGGCTCTGGCATATTTAATGGGCTTTAATATCCCTTCCCTTCCATTGAGCTGCTACTAGCTGAGTAAACCTTTGGCTGCTGTCTGTCATCCTCTGCGACGTGGCTCCCCCTTGAAAGTTAGCTGATCCCAATTCTGCAAATGCTTTTGTATGTGCTTAATTTTAAGTATGAGTAGTCCTGCCAAAGCCGATGGGAGTACTCGCATGCTTCAAGTTGTATTGCGTAGCGCCTAGGAGGCCCCATAATGGCCCAGGTCCCCATAATGCTAGGCGCTGTACAGACAGAGTGGAAAGATGCCCCAAAATGTGTCCAATCTAAGAATAAGATCAAAGACAACAGGTGGAGACAGACAGGGAAGCACAAGCAAACAATGCGATGATTCTGAGACAGCGTTCATCTGGAATCATGTATGTATCGGCAGCATCAGGGCCCTTGGTCCCAAATGCTAACAGGAGGTGGAATCTGCCGCTGCATAGAAGTCCATGCACCACTTTAGTCACACTTAGGCCCTGTTTTGCTGGGCTCGAGCCATGCCAGCCCTCTGCACAGGCGTGCATTTCACCCACAGTTAAAAATCCCAGCAACCTGAAAGAAAGACAAATGCAATAAATAGAGTTGCCAACTTCAATCACCCACCGAGCAAGCTCCACACACTCAGGCGTGCACGTTGGGTCCATTCACTTCTAAGAGCCTTTCACGTGTCTGGGGACCCAGCGATATGCTCCGAAGGAAGCCAAGGAAATCCTGACAGCAATGACTGATGAGTCTCAGTAGTCAGGGTCTGCTCTTACACAAACTGCCTTCATCAGCAACTTGCTGCTACCATCAGTTAATCTTCTTGCAAAAGGTACACTGCTGGTACATTTGTACATTTCCTTTCCCAGTAACCTAATCTACCATCTAGTTTATGCATACATGCTCTGTGGGTTTTTTTTGTTTTGTTTTGTTTTTTTGTTTTTTTCCCCAAGCAATCAATCTATCCAGCTAGGAGCTGCAACTGAATTTAAATACCAGGGTTTTCATTATCTCCAACACAGAAAAGAAAAAGGGGGGAGACATATTGGAAATACAGTGAAATAAATTCCAATCTATTGAACAATATATTTGTAGGTATGTGTATTTCTGCAACCATATAATGCCTAGTATATTTTACAAAATCTATTTTGGCAATAATGGAAATATATTTTGACGGTATATTGTGCAAACATTTTGACTGAGGTTTTGCTGTCCTCCCTGGACGTCTTTGGATATATTTGAATCTTCCAGCACTATTTCTTATTATTTGCATTACGTGAACGCCTTGAGACCCCAACTGAGATCAGGGACCCTATATAAATGCACAGTGAGAGACAGTCCCCATCCCAAAGAGATTGCAGCCTAAATGGACAATGCTATATAGGGTGAAGGGGAACCAGAGGCCCGAAGAGGGGCTATGACTGGCCCACGGTCACAGAGCAAGTCTGTGGCAGAGCCAGGAATAGAACACACAGCTGCTGACTACTAGCCCCATGCTCCATCTACTGACCACTCTCTAATTATATGTAGTATTGAAATATATAATACATAGGAGGTGCTGGTATGCATGCACTCAACAGAATGTGTCAAATAGCTCTCTAGTATGACTACTGAAGACAGTGGGATTACACCCAACATTAATTTGGCTCAATATCTACATTCTTGATTATATTCAAATATAGTTTATTCCTTAATGTAGGAGGCATGAAAGAGCAGAGACTGTCTGTAACAGTGGATGCTTGTTTTGGTGAAAAGTAACTCTCATTAAGGGGCTGCTCCAGGCATTTCAATTAGCTTTGCATCAGGCCCTACCCTCTCTTCAAATTCCATTTAGAAAAATACATGGGTCTAGTTAGCAAAGATTTTAATTTTTTTACAAAGTACAGTTCTCCAGTGCATGCATTAATCATCAACACTCCAAGAAAGTTCCTAGGTGTGACAGATATGGCAATGTCCTTCAATATCTTTGGGAGGTCTTATTGAAATAAGTTTAAATAGCTTTGGAGTCCTTTGTATTATAAATGCAAAGTGTATGCATTACTGTGGGATTGTATATAACTTCAGGGGAAGGGGGGGAACCTGACCAATGTAAACCCTGGGAAGTGTTATGAGCTTCAAAGGACTATTTTAAAAAATATGCCAGACAAGAATGAACTGTGAGGGGAAACAAAGTTAAAAGAGGTTTCCCAAGAAATCTCTAAGGGAAGGTATATGGGCAATGGGCTTAAATTGCAGCAAGGGAGGTTTAGGTTAGACATTAGGAAAAACTTCCTGTCAGGGTGGCTAAGCACTGGAATAAATTGCCTAGGGAGGTGGTGGAATCTCCATCATTGTGGATTTTTAAGAACAGGTTGGACAAACGCCTGTCAGGAATGGTCTAGATAATACTTAGTCTTGCTATGAGTGCAGGGGACTGGACTATATGACCTCGCGAGGTCCCTTCCAGCCCTACAATTCTATGATTCTATGATATGCAAATATTCCCTCTCCAGTTATACAAGAACTTAGTCTTTTGAAACTTCATTCTGCGCAAACTTTGTCTGCTGTTTAGCTGTTACATGAGGACAAGATCAAAGGCCCAGAATCTATGAGGGAAAGAATGAATGATTCATGGATGTGCTTATTCTGAACTAGCAGCTGTTGTGAACTTGTAACCACAGAAAAAACCTTGTGTGGGCTTGAAGGACTGACACCTGCCAGAGCCCTTGCTGGAGCTGGGGGTGATCTTTGGTAAGCTTATTAGCCTGTGTGTAGGTTCTTTTATTGTGTTTAATGTGTTTTCTGTAATACTTTTACCTTAAGAATAAATGTACTTGCTTAGAAAGGGTTGTGTGGTAACTTATAGCTGTGGCCAATTATGCTGTTTATAGCCTCTGTGGAGAAAGCAAAGCAGGCCTGCTAAGGCGGTCTGACTTGCTAGGGAACTCACAGTGTAGGTGTAGCCTGGAAAATCCTGGTCAGGAGAGAGAGAAACGCAGGGCTCCACCCAAAACAGGTGATGACTGAGGAGCCAGGCACCTAGAGTGGGTGCCCTTGCTGGACCCCATGGAGAGATATACAGGTGCAGTTGCCCTGAACTGTGACGCCAGGCACTGAAGGGATGTGGGTTAGTTTTCTGACCACTGGTTTTCTGACCACTGACCTGAGATTGAGCCAATATCCCAATCTGTAAAACGGAAGACATGATGGCTGGTAATTGCTAAATATCCCACAGCACTTTTTGCAGAAGTGGGAAGTTAACTTGTTGTCCTAGCTAAGCTACAATTTGATTAGTTGCTTTCCACCAACCCAGTCTCCTCTGTTATTTTGCTTGTCTACAGAATTCTTCTTTACTTTTCTGTCCTGTGGATTTACTGTTCCTTCTTGCAAAGATGTGACTGCATTTTAGTGGTGGGTGAAGCATTTCCTGTTTCGAAAGCAATCTGGGATCTTTTGAGATGAAAGGCATTGTATAAAAGCAGGATACTGCACCACTCTAGGTCACAGTGACTGAAATCCATATGGCCAAAGAATGCCACAAACACAGCATTGCTTTGGTAAGCAAAGTTCATCACTACGAGCAACATAACTGCAACTGATTATGGACCTAATTCAAAGTTCAATGGAGATATTGGGAAGACTTCCATTGGCTTCAAAGACCTTTGGATCAGGCTCTGTTTCAGATGGGACTCTCATCCTTTTGACTGAAAATAGCATTATAAAGTCATGTACCTCCACCTGTTTGTGTAATAAGACCAAGGCCTGAGCAGACAGTCTTGTAACTTTAGCTGATACCTGCCTGTCATCCACTTTGCACATTGTAACCATAGCAGGGGCACAGAATTGAAAGAAGTTCCCATTAAAAATAAACTGAAATGAATCCCCCTGGAATAAATAGAAACATGTCACACCCACGCTGGAGGATTGGATTTCTTGTGCCGGTGAGAGAAGTCATCGATGAGAGGCTCCCACCTGTGAAGTTCATGAGTTATGGGCCTCTTCCACTTGTGAAAGAAATGTAATACGGAGATGGGCTGGTGGATCCCTGAGGCAGTGTCTTAATCCTCACTCCTTACCTATGTGTTCTGGCCTCTAAGAATATAATACACCAGTTTAGCATCTCTATTTCTATTCCTCCCTTGTGCCCATATGAGGAGCCGTGTGCAAAAATTGCTCTCATGGCCAAAATCATGTCTGGAAAATCCAAAAGGTTTTTCATTCTTTCACCAATTATTTAATTTTTACTGATTTTATTGTTAAGAAAATGAGAAGCAGAGTCTCTCGCCCAAAAACCATCTGTAGATATGATGGTTTCCTCGTGGAATATTCATAAGACTCCCCCTGGCTGTTCTGCACACCCTGAATTCACACAGTTGGTGGGATTACATTTTTTATCTTAATTGCTGAAATATCTTTGTCCTGTTGAGCAAACATCAGAAAGTATTTTCCGGTCTCCCACCGGATGCACCAATTTAGTAATGCTGAGTTCTTGGCCAGCAGCAAATCCCATTCGTATTAGTGGTGGGATGTTCAGTTTGAATAAGATTCCTTATGGGGCCATCTTTTTGTTTTGTGTTTGTACAGGGGCTCCTACGTACTATCACAATATAAATAATAAAATAAAATACTAATTATACTAACCACACTTCCGATCTGGAAGTGAGCTGACAAATTCTTATTTCCTAACACTTCTATTAGAGCGGGGCATAGGGCCCTGATCAGGATTCTATCATGCTATATGCTGACATTTCCAAGAACAGGGTTTTCAGTAACTTCAGAGTCCTGACATTTCCGATTTTTGCTACTTGAGCAAGTGTTCCCAGTGCAAGATTGTTTCCTGTAGCATCTTCTCCAAAGTTTTGTCCAGGTCAGTTTTAAAGACTCAAGAAGTTGGGCTCCCATCACTTCCCTTGGGAGATTATTCCAGAGTTGAATGGATTTTGCTCAACTGGAAGTTCTGGAGAGGGAAACAACCTCCTTTTAAAATATGGATATTTCGAAATAGAGCCTTTCCCAACCACTTTTATAGACTTCTTTGCAATGAGTTGAGTTGGGGTTTGGGGTGAAGATTTAAGGCAGTTTTTCTTATCCCTGCTAAGAAGCAAATGGAAGCCCCAGTTCTGCAAACACTTGTGCACATACTTCACTCAATTCACACAAATAGCCCCAGTGGAATCATGTTCCGCTTTAAGCGTGCATGGAAGCCTTGACAGGATGAAGGCCCAACATACCTCCCAGGTAAATCTCAGTGCAGCAGTGTGGAAGGCAATCTGGGGTCCTGGAAAGCCCAGCCTGGGGTTCTGCAATATCTTGAGAGCCAGCAGTGGGGGAATTGGGATGTTGGAAAGGGAGTTAGTCCATGGATGCACCTTTTCCCTTATGAAGTGGGCCATGGAATAAAAAACCAAGGTAGATGAAGCATAATTTGTAAGGTAGTAATGACAATTATGTAATTTAATATAAGGTTGTATCATTTGCTGTCATTTTGGCTAGCAAGGTTAAAGCAAGCTGTATGTTATAAAAAGGTTGTGAAAAGGCTGTCGGTAGCACTGGGAGCTAAATCACAATCGGTTTCTATGAAAGCGATCAGGTTAACCTTCCACCTCGAAGACTCCTACTAAGAGCTGCCCATTAAAAAGTCACTCAATGAGACAGCTCTGCAGCAGGTACAGATTGACCTAGCTCCATGGACTTCAAGGGCTTCAAGTGGCCTATTCTTTTTTGGCAGCTTTATATTTTGTCAGTATTTTAACCTGTTTCGGTAAACCCTCAAAGTCTTACTCACATTTGCACAAACCCCACATCCCCCCAGGAGGCCCCCATGGGCAATCTGCCCCTTCACCCTACTCTGCAAAGCTCCAGTGGAGCCTGGCTGCTAAGGATTCCCTGGCTATGGCTGCTCCGAGGGACCCCTTCCTACAGGGTTACGCCCTCCCCACGCCACCCCCAGAGAAACACCACAGACAAGCAGTACAACTCCAGACCATATTCCTTTTCTGCCCTAAATACTACAGGACTTGTTGGGGAGCAGTGCAAGACCCTCTCTCTCCAATCTAACACCTACCACTCCCCTGAAGCATCCCCGGCTAAATCTCCGTCAAAAGGGGTGGAGGACCAGTGCCACAGAGGTGACTGGGGCCTCTGATTTCTTGTGAAGATTCACACATGAAGGATTACATACAGAATGCAGAGGAGCAATGAGGTTCAGAGCAAGGACTACAGGATTTAGACTTTCAAAAGCTTCTTGCTTTTATTCTCTTCCTATTAATGTCCCACCTTCATTTATGCACCTATGTATTTCTGCTGTGTTTTTGAATGGAGCTTTGCTTTCCACAAAGCTGGCATTTTGGATACCTACTGCTTCACGGCACAGGTCCAGCCCCTACCCTTGATTCTCCATGTTCCAGCACCGTTCAGGAGAACAGCATCACTCTGCAGGGGAGAGTTTTTGCAGAGCCAGCAGGGAAAGCTGCAGATTCTGTGTACACGTAGGCCCTACAAAAATAATGGCTATTGTTTTTATCTTTAAAAATGTATTTGCTAGAAGACTGATGGAATTAGTATTTTTGAAGAAACTCCATCAGTTGTTTAGAAGTGGAAGAATTTTCCCCAGAGGATTCAAATACTTTTTAAGGCAGATTTGAGGGAATTAAGCCCTCCTGTGTAGATTGGTAACATGTTTTCAAATTCTTAGCAAAAACTTACTGCAAAAATATTTTTTTAAGTGTTCATGAATATTTTTGTTTTTTAACCAGCCATTTTTGAAAAACTCAATATGTAGATGAAAAAAATTCACACAATTTTGACAACATTTCATGACTATTTGGCTATTTTTTTACCCTGCTCCACCCCATTCAAAGTAACCAGTCAACATTTAAAAATAAGTTTATGTTCCAAAATTAAAAATTACAAACCAGTGAGTTTTATAAACCAAATCTTTGAGAGTAACTTCTTTCACTTGGAACCTGATTCTGGGTCTATTGCAGCTAGTTTTGACATTAATAGGCCCTGGATTGAGCCCTTAGTGGATATTCATAGCCAACTCATGTATACCACATTTCATGAGTAGAGTTCAAAATGTGTAAGAACGGCCATACTGGGTCAGACCAATGATCCATCTAGCCCAGTATCCTGTCGTCTGACAGTGGCCAATGCCAGGTGCTTCAAAGTTTTGCAACAAAAAAACTTCAGAAACAGACTCCAAAGAGAGACTGCTGAACTCGAATTAATATGCAAATTAGACACAATTAACTTAGGCCTAAACAGAGACTGGGAATGGTTGGGTCATTACACTAATTGAATTTTTTTTCCCCCATGTTAAGTTCTCCTCACACCTTCTATGGGTCATCTCAATTATCACTTCAAAGTTTTTTCTTCTGCTGCTACTGATAGCTCATCTCAGTTGATTGGCCTCTTACAATTGGTATGCATACTTCCACCTTTTCATGTTCTCTGTATGTATAAATATCTTCTGTCTGTGTGTTCCACTCTATACATCCGAAGAAGTGGGCTGCAGCCCATGAAAGCTTATGCTGAAATAAATTTGTTAGTCTCTAAGTTGCCACAAGTACTCCTGTTCTTTTTTTCAAAGAGAATGAACAGAGCTGGGAAATTATCAGGTGATCCATCCCCTGTTCTCCAGTCCCAGCATCTAGCAGTCAGAAGCATAGGGACACCCAGAGCATGGGGTTGCATCCCTGACCATCTTGGCTAATAGCCCTTGATGGACCGATCCCACAGAAACTTAACTAATTCTTTTTTGAACCCACTTATACTTTTGGCCTTCACAACATCTCTTGAGAATGAGTTCCCTGGGTTGACTGTGTGTTTTGAGAAGGAGTACTTCCTTATGCTTGTTTTTAAACTTGCTGCCTATTTTATTGGGTGACCCCTAGTTCTTGTGTTATGGGAAGGGGTAAATAACACTTCCTTATTCACTTTCCCACACCATTCATGATTTTATAGACCTCTATCATATCTCCCCTTAGTCATCTCTTATCCAAGCTGAACAGTCCCAGTTTTATTAATCTCTCCTCATATGGAAGCTGTTCCATCCCCCTAATCATTTTTGTTGCCTTTCTCTGTACTTTTTCCATTTCTAATTTATCTTTTTGGAGATGGGGCGACCAGAACTGCACATAGTATTCAAGGTGTAGGTGTACCATGGACTGCACATTGAGTGGATGTTTGCAGAGAACTATCCACAATGACTCCAAGATCTCTTTCTTGAATGGAAACAGCTAATTTGGACTGCATCATTTTGTATGTGTATAGTTGGGATTATATTTTCCAATATGCATAACTTTGCAGATGATACAAAATTACTCAAGATAGTTAAGTCCAAAGCAGACCGTGAAGAGTTCCAAAGGGATCTCACTAAAGTGGGTGACTGGGCAACAAAATGGCATAAATGCTAATATATGCAGACTTTGCCACTTCACTGTTTACCCCTTTTTTCCAGATCATTTATGAATATGTTGAACAGTACTGGTCCCCAGTACAGATCCCTGGCGGGCACTGCTATTTACCTCAATCCATTGTGAAAACTGATCATTTACTCCTACCCTTTGTTTACTGTCTTTTAACCAGTTACTGATCCATGAGAGCAGGGCCGGCTCTAACTTTTTTGCTGCCCCATGCCCCCCCCCCGTGAGCGCCACGCCGCCGTACCCCCCCAGTGCCGCCGAAATCCCCGCCCCCCCATCACCACGCCGCCTGAATCCCCGCCCCCCAGAACACCACGCCACCCGAAGCCACGCCCCCTCCGAGCACCGCACCAACCCCCGCCCCTCCTCCGAGCGCCAGCCCCCACCCCCCAACGCCACGCCGCGCCAACCCCCGCCCCTCCTCCAAGCGCCAGCCCCCACCCCCCTAGCGCCACGCCAGCCCCCGCCCCTCCTCCGAGTGCCAGCCCCCCCCAGCACCGCACCGTGCCAGCCCCTGCCCAATAAATAAATTAATAAAAACGTGAGCACCGCCCCAGCCCAAGGTGCCGCCCCAAGCATGTGCTTGGTCGGCTGGTGCCTGGAGCCGGCCCTGCATGAGAGGACCTTCCCTCTTATCCCATGACTGCTTACTTTGCTTAAGAGCCTTTGTCAAAGGCATCCTGAAAGTCCAAGCACACCATATTTTCCTGATCACCCTTGTCCACATGATTGTTGACCCCCTCAAAGAATTCTAGTAGATTAGTGAGGCATGATTTCCCTTACAAAAGCCATGTTGACACTTCCCCAACAAATTGTGTTCATCTATGTGCCTGGTAATTCTGTTGTTTACTATAGTTTCAACCAGTTTGCCTGAAGTCAGGCTTACTGGCCTGTAATTGCCAGGATCGTCTCTGGAGACTTTTTAAAAAATTGGCGTCAGATTAGTTATCCACCAGTCATCTGGTTCAGAGGTTGATTTAAGCGATAGGTTATAAACCACAGTTAATAGTGCTGCAATTTCACATTTGAGTTCCTTCAGAACTCTTGGGTGAATACTATCCGGCCCTGTTGACTTATTACTATTTAGTTCAGGGGTCGGCAATCTTTGGCACATTGGCCTATCAGGGTAATCCGCTGGTGGGCCGCAAGACATTTTGTTTATGTTGACCATCCCCAGGCACAGCCCATAGCTCCCAGTGGCCACAGTTCACCATTGCCAACCCCTGGTTTAGTTTATCAATTTGTTCCAAAACCTCATCTTTTGACACCGCAAACTGGGACAGTTCCTCAGATGTGTCACCTAAAAAGACTGGCTCAGGTGCTTTACAGAGGAAGTCAGTATCATTATCCCTATTTAACAGAAAGGGAAACTGAGGCACACAATGTTAAGTGATTCTCTTCCCTTTTTTGGCACTTAAGTGGCTCCTAGACTTTGTGTTGACCCTCTGCAGAGGGTAAATTTCACCCTGCCTTAGCATCTCCCTGTCTTCTGTTGTGCCCAGAAAGGTTTAGCAAGGAGGAGGACCTTACAGCAAACTTGTAGGACTTCAAATTAGTACGTACGTTTCTTTTGCTCATGCAAAGTCTTATATCTGAGTGTGCACATGAAGATGTGGGAAAGTTATTGTCCGTTCTTCATGTCAGCAAGTGGGGCTTTGTGAGTGCAAATAGGGCAAATCTTCCAGGGACAATTAACAAAGCTCCTTTCAAAAACTGGCCCTTTGGGTCCATTCTGTTCCTAGGCCTGGTCTATGTTATAAAATTTGGTCAACAGACGTCCGTTTTGTCTCCACAGGTTTGCCTGCATGGCCTTAAAAAAACATTTCGTGAGACTGTACACAAAGCTTTGCAGTTCACCTCTGAACAACACAGCCCTCCAATCAGTGTGTTTCATCACATGATTCTTTCATGTATCCCTCTAGCCAATAGGGTTTAGTTTTCTGCAGGAAATGTTTCTCTTCCTATTCTATTTGGTTTTTATTTCATTTGAAACTATACAGAAACTGATGGTTTTATTTTGCATGACTCACGAATGATCTAACAAATTAATTACCCACTCATTCCCTCTTTACCAAGTGAGGTCATCAAGGGTTTGGCTCATCCACCTCCCCCTGGCTGGTGGCATCACAGCTCCTACTTTAAGACCAGAGTCCAATGTCGAAATTGCCAGTTTAGGTTAGAATCAGACTTAAATGTATCTTATTATATACTGACACACACAAACTCAGTATGTCATTGTTAATGGTTCAGAACAAAGCCTTGAAAAATAGTGTCCCAGCACACAAGAATTTTATAACCTTTGATATATAGCTTTCATTATTAGCAATAATTTCTGTAACTGCATCTGGATACATAGCTACACACAATGAATAATAATTCTATTTTTTTATCTATTCTCTGCACTTCTTTTCAGGTGGACACTGATTCTAGGAGTTCCTTTGACCCCAGCAGCTTGATATCCTCAGAGCCTCCCTGGGTGCTGTATTTATATCCCAAACAGAGTTTGAGCTCTATTTGCAGAAAAAATTAAGCTCAAGTTTTTAACCTCTTAAAAAAAATCTATAATTTTATTTTCCATTCCCCTCTTTCTTTGCCAACCCACTCACAATGTCTTTGTCATTATATTAAAATCTAATTACCAAGACAACTCTCTTCACCTAAGTCATCCACGGGCCCAATTATTTCTAATGCATGAACCCCCCCCACCACCACCACCACACACACACACACACACACACTAAAAAACAAAACCCACTCCCCCCCCCACACACACATACACACACACAGAGAAATGAACAATAAAAAGGAGTTCGCTAACCTCTGCCTTTTCTCACAGTCAGGCATCAAGTTCACATGGGAATTTATGCCAGTTTTGACATTAGCAGGAAAAATTAACAGTTCTCGCAAAAAAAAAATGAGAAGAGAAGAGAAAAAAAATATGAAACTCGCACAAAAGAGGTTTTGTGTTTCAAGCAGAATAAATTATAGTGTGATGTTATTAAAACACTTAGTTGTTAAGTTGCCAAGAAAATCCAGTATATTCACACGGACTCAAGGACCTGTCTCCATGCAAAGTAATTAAATTAGATTTATGGGCTGCATTACATCAGTGTTTGATAGTTCATTTTTCCTTTCTTCATATTTTGTCCTGCTTTATTAGAGCATGTGACAGATGGTAAAAATAGTGTGAAGTTTCTTGGCCCTGTGCTAAATCCCCCTTCGGTAGTATATCTCTCTTCTGTCAGTTCTCCCCAGCGATGATAAATTAACCTCTCCTCTTCTATCCCGAGTGTGGCAGTAAAGCACTCTTTGACACAGCACTATCACTTTATCTTAATCTGTGCTGTTCTAGGGGTGGAGTGGGGGTGAGAGAAAGAGGGGGATGATGCAATCGCTACCACAAGTTTTAAAAGATTTATTGTGCCAAAAAAATGGGGGTTGATTTAGGTAATGTACTGTTATATTTTTTTCCTTTGCAGCATTTCCCCTGTTCTTTGGTAATGGGGGCTAGGGATCTTGCTGGATTTACTGGTAGAGGGGGTCCTGATTTTCCAGTGCAGCATCTCTCTCTGATGCACTCTGTCGCCACTACAGCTAGTAGATAGATGGATGGTCCTTTTCTCCAGTGAGCTGCTGTTATTTATCTCCCAGCATGCAAATCAGTCCAATCCTGCAGAGGGCACAGCTACCTCAGGGTAGGGAATAATAAACTTGTTTCCCTGTAAAGGCTCTGAGACATTCACTCAATTGACTGGGTGCTAGCATTCCCTCTGCTCAAGGAAGCTCTGTAATACAGCAACCAAGAAACACTGCCTCTTTGGCTTTTAGAATACCATGGTCTTTAGTAAACAAAATGTACCAACAAATATTCTTCTGATAAACAGCAGCAGCAACATGTGCTTTGGAAAGAATTACCATAATCCTCTACAGAGTGAAGAAATAGTGTGAGGATTAGAGATGGGCCAGACCTGGGTTCAGTTCCCACCTCTGCCACAGGCTCCCTGTGTGACCTTGGGCAAATCACATAGCCTCTCTGGGCCACAGCTGCCAAGCTGTAGAATGGGGCTCTAGCACTTCCCTACCTCCTGGGAGGTCGGGAGAATAAATCCATTGATGTCTTTGGGATGTTCCAATGCTACAGGAATGGTGGAGGATGAAGAAATAGATAGAAAATCACTCTGAATTTGAGGCATTCGGAGAAATGGGACCTGAACTGGAGCCATCTCCTGCTAGTATTTGAACCAGGATTAATATAAGATACAAACTGAGGCACCTGTGTGTCATTTTTTGAACTACGCCTCCCCTTTCACACAGGCCTGTTGATAGCAAGATTTAGGGCTTCGCTCATTTTGGCTCTTGGTGCAGATGTGTGCACCACCTTCTGGCAGAGACTCAATTACAATGAAAGATCCAGAATTTGGCTCTGACAGTTTGTTACTGCAGGGATTCGTTACATTCATGGCATATACACAGTGAAGTTAATGAAATAATCTTTCTGGAAGGCTGCAACATAACACTACTTTATTTCTTAAAATCCAGAACCTTAACACCAAGAACCAAAACCAGAGACAGATAATGTAGGCTGCTCCCTAAGGCAGAGCCCATGTCACCCTTGGCTGGCTCTCTGCAGACTGACTCTGCTGAGGACACATCTCATATTCTTATCTCCAGAGCCCTCCAGCCTGCCAGCAGGACCAGGAAACCCCTTGCAATTTAAAGTGATAGCTTGTAATTTTAACACAGTTTTCAATGTACCACAGGATTCTAATAAAACAGACACTATCCAAAGGCCCACCACCTAGAGCCACTCAGATGCTCTTGAGACAGGCATAGTGCAAGAATAGGATGGATGCAGACCCATCAGCCCAACGGGTAATTTTCATGTGGTATTAATTAAATGCTGAGTCCTACTCTCACGAGCAAAGGGAAACTGCAGAAGTCTCAACAGGAATATTGCCTGAGTAAAGAGTGCGGGATCCTGCCCTGACAGCATTATCCTTACTAGTCGTTCAACTATTGGAGAAGAGATTGGAGCTTTTCAAGTGTACGTTGGAGCTTTTCAAGAGAGTACCAACAAGATTACACGGTACCCCGATCCTCCACTCTCCCACCTCTTCTAGCTGCTTTATGTGACTCAATCTGAGGGGCAGTGTAGGCCAGTGAGAAGGCCACTGGCTTGGACACAGGCAATCTGGGTTTTATTCCTAGCTCGGCTGCTTGACTTATTGTGTGGTCTTGGACAAGTCACTTCATCTCTCTGTTTCCATGCTGGGTCTTCTCTATTTAGAACATAAGCTCTTCAGGGCAGGAACTGTGTCTCACTATGGTTTTGTACAGTGCCTAGCACGATAGAGGACTGACCTCACTAATAGTAATGGGATAACCCTGCTGAGTCAATGCACGGGACTAGAATTATCAAGGCTGTCTTAGATGGGGTGAGCAATGCAAGGTGTCAAGTCAATTTTCTCCTCTGATGCTGTCCTGCCTGCTCTCCTTTTAAAAGCCAATTCCTCCATTTACAGGGACCATTTACTGTACATCTTTTTTCCCTCCTCAGCTGGATTTCCACTCAAAGGAATTGATTGAAGTGTTCAGTCACCTGGACCATAACTAAAGAATACAGGATATTTGTCACAGACAAGAAAGTAATCACTTTCCGTGCTGAGGTACATTTCCTGCAAACCTCTTCTCTTCAGTGAGAAGGCAGAACAGGTGAAATGCAGAGCTCAAGGTGTTGACTCTCCTCTCAATCACATCACTGTACATCAGGAGGAATGCCACGGAAGCCAGTGGATGTAAAAACCAGCCAATGATATAAAACTAGAGTGAGAAAAGAATTAGGCCCAAATGCTATCATGGAAGATCATACAATGCAATCAGCACATGCACATGCTCACGTGTGTGGATAGGCAGGATTGTGTTGTCTGAGGCCAGAAAGCTGAAGCACCTAGTGACCTCTCCATTTCCTTAGTTGTTCCCAACAGGTATAAAAGAAACAGGGCTTTGTTGTAACATTTCCAGAGGTGACTATTCAATGTACCTGCTGGCTACAGACCGAGACCTCACCCTGCCTTCTCCAGGGGTCTCTTACTGCTATGGTGCACTTATACCAGGTGAGTGAAATTGTATAGGGACAAGGACTGCAGGAGATTGTGAGGGCACTAGGGACAAGCTATGCAACCAGCAAAGGATCTCCATAAATGCTGACCTGGATTACTCAGTCATGGAATGGATTACAATCTATATTATAGAACTGGATGGCTCTTTTAGGTCATTATGGTCTATTAGTTCAAGACCTTAAGGTCCAGCTATAGAATGTTTAATTCACAGGTCAATAACCAGATAACACACAGTGCAGCATGTCCTTAGGGTTTTTAACTTGCATCGACACCCTCATTAGTATCAGGTGCAGCAATACACAGCTAAAATGGAATTTGTAGGAAGGAGTGAAGAAAAGGAATCTGCTTGAACTAAACCTGAATCTCCATCCAAGCCTTGAACATAAGGTCAAAGCTTCATTCATAATGTGAATGAAACCAAACCTGAAACTTCAGCGATAATTCAGATACAGTCAGAATCTTGGTCTCACACTCAAATGGCAACAGGATTAGCATGCATACATTAAAAAAAGGCAATGAGTTCCAGGGGATAGAAGCCTTGTGTTAGGAGACCTGGCCTCTAAGTCCTGGCCCTTCACTGACCTGCTGTATGACCTTGGGGGAGAGGGGATCATTTCCCCTCTCTGTGCTTGTTTCCCCTCCCAACCTTCATCCATCTGGTCTATTTAGATTGCAAGTTCTTTGCACGGAGACTGTCTCTAGCTCTGTTTGTCCAGCACCCAGAAGAATGGAGCCCTAATCCAATTGAAGTCTCTAGATGCCGCTATAATATGTAGTGGTGGAAATAGGTTTTAGACATACTGATCTTTTGAGGTTTGTTGATCTCTGGGAATAACTTGGTAGTTTTACATCAGTTTGGGTTGGTTGTTTTTTCCACTAAGAAACTTTTGCTGATTCCCTTTGGCAAACAAAAGAAACGCAAAAGGCAATGACGTTTTGAGACAAATCCAAATAAATTTAGCATTTTTAATGAAACCTCCAAAATTATTATTATTATTATGTATTATTTATGTAGAATAGCACCTAGCGCTCCCAGTCAGGACTGAGGCCCCAATCAGGTGTGGAATCAGAATGATACAGAATAGGATAGCATAACAGTTGTAAACTAGAGGATCACATCACTTTCATCACTGTCTGTTGGTGTTATTGGGATCACAGTTGAATCTAGAGGCCCCATTGTGCTAGGTGCTGGACAGGCTCACAGTGAGAGACAATCCCTGCCCAAAGATCTTACACTTTAAGCAGATGAGAGTGGCAAAGGGTGAGAAGGGAAACAGGCATAGAGAGGGGAAGTGACTTACCCAAGGGCATTTCAATGAAATAAATGAAGGTTTCTAACGATCAGAGGAGTGAAGTTATGAAACTGCCTTCCAAGGGGAGTAGTGAGGGAAAAACACTTGACTTGTTTCAAGACTGAGCTTGATAAGTTTATGGCAGGGATGGTATGAGGCTGCCTACAATGGCATATGGCCCATCCTTCTCAGCTACTAGCAAATATCTCCCACAGCTGGAGATGGGACACTAGATGGGGAGAGCTCTGAGTCATGACAGAGAATTCTTTCCCAGGCATCTGGCTGGTGGGTCTTACCCACATGCTCAGGCTCTAACTGATCGCCATTGGGGGTTGGGAAGGAATATCCCCCCAGGTCAGATTGGCAGAGACCGGCGGCGGGGGGGTACACCTTTCTCTGCAGCATGGGGGTCAATTGCTGGTTTGAACTAGTGTAAATGGTGGATTCTCTGTAACTTGAAGTCTTTAAATCAAGATTTGAGGACTTCAGTAACTTACCCAGGGGTTATGGGCCTATTGCAGGAGTGGATGGGTGAGGTTCTGTGGCTTGAAGTGTGCAGGAAGTCAGACTTTAATCCAGAAGGGATCATTGTAGTTATTTAGTCTATGAGTCTCAGAGCTGATGTCTCCCATGTCCTAGGCTACTTCCCTACACACTGGACTATGCAATTCGGGAGCTAATTGGGAAAAAATATTAAATGGTAAAGAAAATGGGTCATGTTCTATTTTCCCATTTTTTGTGCTTCTCAGGTCTGCGGTTCTGAGCATATTAACTAGCCAATCAGATTTCATTATGAGCCCAAGTAATTCTTATCATTAAACCGATAATTTATTTCTTCTATATTTCATAAAATGTGAAATATTACTGCTCGTTGGGTGCCCAGAGAGAACGGAGATGCTCCATTAAGTTCAACACTGTTCCTCCATAAGATAGCTGTAAAAAAAGCTGCATATAATTACGGCAAGTTCCTACTTGCAGATGGTAACAAAAGAAATAAGCTTTTAATCCAAACATAATTAATATGAATTACCTCCACAGTACACCCTGGCTTTGCACCATTAAACTTAATTTTTGTTTTGCATGATAATTGTGTTATCATTACCATTTATAGGAGAACTCAGAGACCTTCACTTTGTTTTCAGCTGAGATCAAAGGAGCTGGAAATGTTTATCCATGTTCTTGCTGCCTGCAAAGCCAGGGGGGAATTACTGGACTTGTCTGGTCTTTGATTTGTCTTCTCCTTGGTCAGTCATATTGCATCAGTGAAGGAACTTTTCCTCAGTGCAATCATCTGCTCACCTCCATTAAGTGTGGAGGGATGGTATTGCATTTGGACCATTTCAGGAGTCCCATTCAGGTGAACTGGGACTGATCGTGGGCTTGGGACAGCCCGCTGTGAAATTTGCAGTTGTAACATGCACCCAGGTCGTTCCAAATGAGCTTTGCTTTGGATTTTGGAGCTTGTTTGGAAATGTTCCCTCAGCTCCCTCTGTAGGCCAAACTCCCTGCATTTCCTACAGCTCCAGCTCTCTTATCACACTCCCCATAAGGAGACATGGGCACGGACAAGTGAAGAAACACGGCCAGAGTCATGCAGTGAGTCAGTGGAACACACAGGAACAGGACCCAGGAGTCCCAGCCCCATGCTCTATCCTAGAACATGCTGCTTCTTATTTGTGTAGTTCACTGATATATTTATTATTATTTATATTACAGCGGATACAGAGATCAGGGGTCCCATTGTACTGGACACAGTCACTTCCTTCCCCCAAGAGCTTACAATCTAAATAGGCCAGGAAGAAAAAGGGTAGGAAGGAAAGTGACTTGCCCAAAGTCACACAGCATATCAGTGGCCAAGCAAGGATTAGGGCCCAAGTCTCCACAGTCAGTCTAGAACCCTGGCTTCTAGACAACACTGCCTCTGTCATAGCTAATATTTTAGATTCTGCTTTCGTTTTTCCTTTATGTGTATTTGAAAGCAATAATGTGGTTTATTATAGTGTTCCACTGCATCACTTCACCAACAGGAGGGGAAGAGCTAACATGCTCATGAAGAGTCCGTGTGTCAGAGAGAGAGAGAAGGACTGTTCAGAAGAAAACCTCTTAAGAAAAGGCAGTTCAAATAACAGGCCCATTGGGAGGCAGCTGAGCCTGGGAATTAGACTCCCCCTAATCCTACCCCAGCCAGATGGAGATCTGGTCTAGAGCCCCCGTGGCTATATGTACATTGCACACTCACCATAGACTCTGACTCAGGTTTGAGTCTAAGCCCCCTTCTATCCACACACACAAATCAGTCTGATTTGGGTCAGCAAGCACTCAGGACCCGAGTCCTAAAACTCCCCTAGAGCGGGGGGGGGGGGGAATTTTGGGCCTAAACATTTGTTTGGCAAATTTGCAAAATGTTTCAGTTGACCAGAATCTGCATTTTTCATCAAATTGTTTTGGTTGGGGGGGAAAAAATCAGAAATAATCAAAATGTTCCATTTTGACATTTTCTAAATGAAAAGTTTCAATTTTTTGGTTCAAAGCAACTTTTCATTGTTCATTTCACTTCAGTTTTGTTTTTTAAAAGTTAAAAAACTCAAAAATGAAATGAAACAAAACATTTTGTTTGACCCAAAATCCTATATCTGTTCTATATTTTGGGTTCAGCCAGCAAGCCACAAAATCAGTTATTTGCACAGTTGTTGTTCTCCCCTGACTGGAGTCCACCTCCAAATTCCTCACTTCTATCTGTCTGTCTATGTGGGTGCTGTGGCTGCAACTGCACAAGAAAGGAGCTGCTATCTTAGCTAGCACAGAGGATTCTAGGATTTAGCTGGAATTAACAATGCTAAATGCCCATGGCTGTGCTGGATAGGGGAGGAGGAGAGAAGTGGGCAGAAATTCTACAGATAGAGAGGAGCTCAGGATCTTTATTCTTTCCTTCTCACTTGTAAGCTAATCAGCCTTCATCAAGATTGTTCCTTCAGCTCTCCCAGAGTCTGAACTTCCTAGTGTGTCCTGAGCAAAAGTCGGACCAACACCACCTCCTATGCCTCAAGTATCTGGCTAGCCTGGGAAAGATACCCATATGTCTGCCAGTTGCAAGGTTCTAGGCCATGGGACAGTTCCATCAGAAACCCTTGGCCAGAGCTGAAAGACACTGCGGCTCTCCAGTGTTCAAAGCATGAGCCTGGACAGCTTGAGCTAAAAAGCCAGATGCAATAGCTAGGGGCTGTAACAGACTCACATCCTATGTGGATTAGGCCCAAAGTGGGTTTCATAATGCACACCCACAAGGTCAATGTCACCATCCCTCCCAGTATTAGTGGGGAAGGCAGGATTTTCTTGGGTCCAGGTCCTGTAAGCCCAGTACTCATGGGACCATTACAAAGTCCCCTTCCTAATTAACCATCCGGCCTTGGGACAAGTTTATGAAGCTGCGCTCCAGGAGGTGGAGGCAAAATCAAGCCCCATAATTATTTACTGAAATTATAGCCGCTGTCAAGCAGGACTGAATTACTGCAGACTCCATTAGCTGAGTCGCTGCATATGAGAGAGAGAGAAAATGATGGATGAGAGAGAGAGAATGAAAAAAAAAGCCAAAGAAACAAGAGACAGAATGAGAAAACAAGCATAAACAACAGAGAGAGGGGCAGAGAGAGTATTCTCTCCTGGCCTGATTTATTCCTGCCAGTGAAATTCTCACATCGAACACAGAGGTGATGTCAACTTGTTCCAGGAAATCGCTATCATAACTGACTAAAGCTAGAGCTGCATGTGGTGTGTGTGTGTGTGTGTGTGTGTGTGTGTGTGTGACTGACAACAATGTGATGGCAAGGCCCCATGCAAATAAAAGGGGATTCTTCGTGGAACACTGCCTAAGACCATGTCCCTGAGTGTGCAGTGCAACAGACCATCCATACTAAGGAGCATAAGCAAAAAAGTTAAAGCTTCCAGTCAAGCACACAGTCTTTGGCTGTCACAAGGAGCCTGGATGTGGCTTTTGGCCACACCCAGGAATGAGCCCTCCGTATTGGCAAAAGTGCAAAAATCGCATATGAGGGAGCAAGTCACATGGGGATCAGTTATGCAAGGTTTAATGAAAGGATCATGTCTAGTTACAGACATATTTTCATGCATATTATTTGCATCCTATCTATTTCTTGCATGCTCCTTGTCTCCTGGTGTCCTCTATGCTTACTCCTTGCTTCCTTCAAATCTCATCTCATAACTAGTAGTGGGTGAACTGCACTAGAGTTGAAGAAGTCTCCAAATTCTTGGGTGCCTCTCCTAATGAGCTGGAACACCCAAGTCTGCTAAATTGGTGTGGAAACGGTTCCTGTGCTTGCTTGGGCAGCATCAGTACTGTTGGCATTAGCTAGAACGTTGGAAGCCCAATGGCAGGAACAAAACATTCCTCTAGGTATGTCAGAACCTTAATATCCTATTTCCAGAAAGAGATGAAGGCCCTTTGGGAATTGTTCTTCTTCATTTTTTACTGAGAGTGAAATTCATGCTGTGCACAAGGCCTGTACGCCACTTAACACCCACAAGCCTTGCACAGACCCTCTTCCTGGGGTGAATTTCACCCAGTAGGAGACATCCTACACTCATCAATTAGTGGAGAAATTATGAGACTCTTTCCCAACAAGATGCAAATTAATTGTATAAATATTTCTGGATTTGAGGTTTTGAAAAGCATGTGCATTAAGGCACTGGTCTGAGACTCGGGAGATCTGGGTTAACTTACCAGCTTTTTTCTTTATGACCTTGGTTAAGTCACTTAACCTCCCCGGGCCTCATTTTCCCCATATGTGTGTGTACAGCACCTAGCGCGATGGGGTTCCTGTCCATGACTTGGGCTCTGAGACACTAACACAATATAAAGAAATAATAATAATAATAATTAATATTCAGGGGGGAGGGATAGCTCAGTGGTTTGAGCATTGGCCTGCTAAACCCAGGGTTGTGAGTTCAATCCTTGAGGGGGCCACTTGGATATCTGGGGCAAAATCAGTACTTGGTCCTGCTAGTGAAGGCAGGGGGCTGGACTCCATGACCTTTCAAGGCCCCTTCCAGTTCTAGGAGATGGGATATCTCCATTAATTATTTTATTATTAATATTGACATACCTCTGAGATGTTGTGAGGGTAGATTAATTTTTGTGGGGTGCTCAGATACTACAGTGGGGGAGCCACAGAAATATGTAGCTATATGAAGGCTACAGCTGATGGGACCAAGGTAGCTGGCCTATAAATAAAATAAATAACTAAATAAGAGAGAACCAATTGTAGCTACAAATGTTTGAGCCTTTGTAAAAGGGTTCATCATCATTAAAACTTTTCTCTGAAGTTGTCTGTAATCAGTACTTTGAATGATTGCATAAATATATTAATTACACTAATTAATTTCTCAAGGAAAGCAGCTTCAGCAGCTGGAGACAGCAGGCATCCAAAGGAGGGCTTGAACGTCATTTTGCAGGTAATGCATTCTCTGCAAATACCTTAATTCGAGCCGCTTGGTGACTCTGTGCTTCTGAAAACGTTTTGCCTAGAGAAGATTTAAAAAAAAGACTTTTAAAGACACCACAATGCTCCAAACTGCAAAGAGCTCTAATGAGAGTCTAATTAAAGGACAGGCTGAAAACAGTGACTCAGTTTACAAACACACCGTGCCAAGTGCTGCTCTGGCATAAGCAGGTGCACTTGCCAATGAACGAGCTCATTATGATGGGTGCATTTTGGGAACGGGGCTCTTTTGAGAATCTGATCCAAATTATGGGCATTAAACATTTGAAAATCCAACCCTGGGCTTGTTTGAAAATCTGGCCCTGTGTACACATATGCTATGGGCTTAATTTGGCTCTGGGAGTATATATAGAAATGGAGGTAGAGACATGGGGAAATCTGGATTCCAGTGAAATCTATGGGACAACTCGTGTTGAGTACAACAGGATCAGGATTTCACTCTGGATATATATTAACGTATGGATACCCTGGGAAGTCCTAGGCACTGTGCAAGAGTCAAAAAACACAACCATATAAATACTCTCCTTATGAACCACAAACTCTCCATTAGGCCACAATACAACAGCACCTGAACAAATCAAAACCTATTCAGCCCATAGGACCGTAGGATTGAAAGGGATCGCCCTGGTCATCAAGTCCAATCCCTTGCTATCATAGGCAACCCCATTGTATAATCCCCTTCATAAATGTATCAAGCTCCATCTTCAGACTAGTTAGATTGTTTGTCCCCACTCCTCTTATTGGAAGGCCACTCCAGAACCTCGCTCATAACATCATATATGCCCATACAATATAAAGACCACCGTAAAATCGAAGAGCCACCAAACTGCTCACCGTGAACTGCGGACACCCAGGGGAATAGGTAGTGGATGTCGTCATAGCTGGTAACTGAATCCAAACCTTCCAGTTCTAAAGTACTGACCCTCAACAGCTTGAGCAAAAGCATTGCAGCCCCTAGCTGGCAGCTGTAACAGACTTCTCAAATTTTGTGGATCAGGTGTGGCAGGGGCCTGGTAACGTACACTTCGCAGTGGGTTGTGAATAGTTGTGCCCATGGTCCTGTCAGGCCAAGGTAAATAGAAGTGCAAATAACTCAGCTCAGCACTGCAGACCTAGATAGTTCAGAGAAGTTCCTGAACACACTTATACCAGCAGTACCTCAACTCTCGGCATTTGGTGGTTCCCCCAACTCTAGTATCTACACTGTGGCAGTGGGGACAGTCACACATCTCTGTAACGATTGCTACCCGTCTCTCCCACAATGCACCTGTGGGCTTCAGAGGGTGTCTCCAAACTGGCCCTGCCCACCTGTGATGATTTGGCAGCTGGTGTCTAGTTGGTGGGGGTAGCAAGAGCCGAGCTCTGATGCTCGAGGCACCTGAGGGAGGGTGATTGCTGATTCTCTGCTGTGTGCAATTTCTTATTATGAAAACAGCCGGGAGCAATGTCTTCAGATCACACCTTCCACTTGACATTCTCCTGACACCTTCAAAGCCTTCCTGAGACTCAGGAACCTGGCTGTGTCTCTCTGCTTCAACTAGAGTGATGCTGACACACGCTATAGACCCAGCTGGCAGGATTGTTCTACAGAGGAAGGTGTCTATCACCTCCCTCCCCCCCACACACACACTCTACATCTGAGATCCCTTTATGTGCTTCCTTGGTGCACCACACAAGTGGGTGGTGGGGTGGCTCTGCATACCCGATTCATTATACTGCCTTTAGCAGGTTAAACCGCTAGCACCCTCTGTGCACCAAGGTCTTGTCCCTGCTATGGCTGAAGCTGGGCTAGCTAAATATGGTTGATCCCAGTGGACTATGCTAGCCAGAGTGTGCTGCAGAACAGCCCCTGAAATGGTTGGAGGGTAGTTTTGTGTCATAGATTCTTGGCCGTTCTCTGGTGCCTTTCACCTAAGGATTCACAGATAAGTCTGAGCTGGGTTAGACTTGATCCTCATTCAACACCCAGAGAAACTGTGAGGGTGCAGACCTCGTGAATTTTGGCTCCTAGTCCCTGTGCATTAACCATGAACACTTTCAAAATCCATGTTCACATCGATCAGGGAAACGGAGCTTGTGCCTTAGCAGCAGCAAAAGATCTTGTGTGGCTGGATTCTTCAGAGGCTGCGCCTGCTTCAGTTGCGCCCAAGATCTGGTCAGAAGCACAGAAGGGGCACCATAGAGCAATGACAGGCAGGATGCATTTTAGGCCTTTAAACCTCTATATAATTAAGCTTGTGGGAGTGGGAATATCCTGCTCCTCTGTTGGGAGGAAGCCCAAGAAATGCCCCAGGGAAATCCTGGAATACATCCCATATGTCTACCATCCTTGGGTGGCACCCTCAAAGCTCCAAGGCCTCTTTGCAAAGACAAATGTAAAAAGTACCTAGTTGTGGAAGCAGCTCTGGAAAGTCACCCGACACCAACTGAGGGCAAAGCCAAATTCTCCCCCTTGTTGCCCTTCCCCCACCCCCCCGGCTTTTCAAAGGCCATCTTTAGATGAAATAAGTGATACTAAAACAGCTATACCCCTCCGCCCCCTGCCCAATCTGCCTACTGATAATAATGAGCCCAGACACTTTTATTATCATTATTAATTAGCACTTTCAAGCAATGGAATTAAATCAATATGGTGGACTGAAACTAATTTTAACAAGCCATTGAGATCAATCATCAGGACTTTTATCTACATAAATGCCACTAAACTCAGCTCGTTAGTGTAACATTAGCTGGAAAAGGGGGAGGAGGGAGAAGGGAGACTGGCGGGGTTTTAATTAGGAAGACATAAACCGTGCCATGATTTTTCTTCTTAGATTTGCTTTTAATCTCATCCGTGAGTTCTTCTGGTGCCCTGGCTGATTATTACTCCCTTCACCTCCTATCAGGAACCAATGGCGCTGGGAAGGAGAAGAGGGGAGGAGAGGGAGAGAGGGCAAATGCAAGGAGAGATGCGCTCCCTGTGTCACTCCTTGGACTTGGTGCTCTTGTGTGCCTGTCTCGTTGATATCGTTAGTGATTTCTGTAGCGGGGTGACCTTCCACCGAGGCTGAGAAGTCAAAGGAGCGTCTCTTGGCAGGACAAGTGGAGTCTCTGGATGTGCTGCTGTGAGGGGCAGAGGAAACGTGCCCTGCGAGTGGGACCCAGCCTCTCTGTCGTTGGAAACACCACTTCTTTGGCCCCATCTCCTCCATCTCCCTCTCTAATTTCTTTGGGGAGGTTTGCCCCCACCTCCAGCCCACATGGAAAGAGCAGTGTGCAGTTGACCTTGGCCTGAATGTTGAGTGCACACAGTGGGGTGCCCCACCTAGGGCCACTCTGGCCCTGAATGCTAAATAGTGGTATAATGATATTGGACCTGTTAATATCCCAATGCCATTCTCTCTACACAGAGCAGCGCAGGACTCTAGTGCAACATTCCCCTGTTCTGCTCCTCCCATACCCCAGAGGAAAGCTGTTTGTCTGCTGAGATGGGATTCAGAAGAACCGAGGGGGGGGGGGGGAGAGCGTGTTCTGGAATCTTGGCATTGCTTTGAAGCATGCATGGGCTGACTTCCCTTGCCTGCCATAAGCGAGAGTGGAGAATGTGATGATTATGCCATCAATCTCCAGAGCACCTTGCTAATAGGCACCTCTGAGCTCTGGTATGATCAAAGCTGCCCAAAATGAAAAGGGAAGAGGAGGAAGTGCATTTGCAAAGCTCCCGGCACAGCCCCTGGACCCAAATCCTCCTGCTCTCCCTTGAATGGCAAAGGAGCCGATAACAGGATGAGGATCTGCAAGGCCCGTTTTCAGCTCAGCATCAATCAAAGGCTATGCAATTGTCAAATGTTGGGATTAGCGGGTTACAAATGGACTGGTGTGGAGGTGGTAATGAGACGATCCATCTCACCTCTCCAAGCCCCAGAAGAGTCAAACATGGGCTGCACTGGTGGGCAGAATTACAGTACAATTCCTTCAAGCACACAGCCACTCTGAGTTGCTTCAGCATTCATGGCTGCGTACCCTACTGGGCCTCATTCCCTGTGTGGTTTCAGAGTAGCAGCCGTGTTAGTCTGTATCCGCAAAAAGAACAGGAGTACTTGTGGCACCTTAGAGACTAACAAATTTATTTGAGCATAGGCTTTCCCTGTGTGTAGTGCCGTCTCCCGCTACAGAGCAGCCAGAGCCACTATTAAAATACTGGATTTGCTGCTCTTAAACCAAAGCCAGGACCTTTGCAACCTCACATGTGTCGGAGCTAGGAATGAGATGTTAAGGGGCATAAATACGGACTCAAAAATCCATTCTGTCCTGTTAATTCAGCCCCTGACACAGGAGTTCTCCACAGGGCTTTGGGTAGGAGAAAATGTTGCAGCACTGTGGGCCAAATTCACTGCCAGTGTACATTGGCAGAGCTGCACTGACTTCAATGGAATGCCACCAATTTACACCAATATGGGCCCTATTATTTTACTGAACCATGGAGACCGGTTCGTATGTGGTCACCCGGGTGAAACCAAAGCAATCTGTTACCGTTGTGATGGGAATGATATAAGTACCTGCCCATAATAGAATTGACTACGCAATGGAGAGCTGCCCATCTAGTGTCAGGCCTCATTTTATGGCTCTTCATTTGAGTTGTCCCTGAACACTCACCTTTTTTTACACAATGCCCACAACAAAGACCAGAGCCCAAGCCTACTCAAGTCAGTGGAGGGACTCCCATTAACTTCAATGGGCTTTGTTATCAGGATCTGTGTCTGTGATATTCACTCTCTCATAGCTTTATTTTCCTGATGTCTCTATGAAACAGAACAGAGCTTCCATGATGTAGACATGCCTAAGCAGCCCCATGAGCACACAGCTGCATGCATCTTTCTCACCTGCCCTGTCCCAGCCTCCCTGTGTTCTACCCCCCATTCACTGGGTAAGGTCTAAGGCCAAGTAATTTTGGGGTGCCTAGCTTGAGATAATGGGGCCTGATTGTCAGAAAGCACCAAGCCTTCGCAGGGGAAATCCTGACTCCACTGAAATCAATGGGAGTTTTGCCCTCCCTCTGAAAATTAGATCCCTTAGGAGGGAAACCTCAAGTTGGGCAACCAAAAATGAAGACCCCCAAATCACTAGTCTCTTTCTAAAATCTTGGCCTAAAATGGGGCAGGTGTATGCTTTGCTGCAGGGACAGTATCTTCCCACCTTTGTTGTCTGTGAAGCACCTAGTACACTTCTGGCACAATCAAAAAATCATTATCCCCATCCTCATTGCTCCTCAGCCGTGTGTTTGTGCATGTGTAGGGAACATTGGCTAATTTTATAACATTTTAAACTTTTGAAGAGGCCAGATCCCCTGTCTGCCCCAGCTACAGAGCTATGCTGATTTACCCAAGTTGTGGATTGGTCCCATAATGTCATATTTTTACATGCTCATACCATACCTTGCTGTGAAAAATGACAGATGCACTGGAAAATATTTCCTTTTTGTTTGCTGGATGGGTAATAACTTGCTATAGAGACAGTTTTTATAGTCAGCACAAAAGTAATTTACCTACATGCAGCACGACTGGATTACAATAAATCTG
This sequence comes from Malaclemys terrapin pileata, assembly GCF_027887155.1. Classification (NCBI taxonomy): domain Eukaryota; kingdom Metazoa; phylum Chordata; order Testudines; family Emydidae; genus Malaclemys; species Malaclemys terrapin. The sequence continues at coordinate 129,170,479 of NC_071506.1, read as the reverse complement.
CTGGTGATGTAGTCGCGCTATATATTGCTCCTTGCCACATGGTTTAAATATTATAAAGATGGGCCCCATTTCCAACAGACTCTGTACAGTGTCTCAGAATACGTTTGGAATGCACTGATGGTACAGGGCACTGCACACTGGAATACTGCCCCCACCTGAACACTGGCAGTGCCCGGGTCTTCAGAATTTCACGCATCAGCTGCCACTGGCTTCCAAACAAGAGTTAATGTTTGTGAGGGAGGAAAAAATGGAGAACACCACAATGGCATCAGGGCCCTAAATCATGGAGACTTGCCTGTCAGCCAATTTCTCTGCAGAAAGCTCTTAGCAGTTAATTTCTGGCTAATTTATTATCCTTCAGCTTAGCCCTACAGCACCATTAGCAGTACACTGACACAACTGAGTGAAATATTGTCTAATTTATTATCTTATTACTCCTCTGGAACAGGATCAATTAATTACCCATTAAAGTATTTCAGTTGCGGAGATTTATTAGGGGACTCAACGTTTTAACAGATGATTAGTTATATATGTTTGTTTGCCTGAGGAGCACAGACTAGCAAATGACTAGAGGGGAAGGGGAGAGACATCGAGCCAGGAGGGAGCTAATGGATCTTTTCTTGACTCTCTGAAAATGGAGCAGTCAATGACAAGAATTATCGACTCATTCAGTTGTGGTTTTGAGATAACCATATGTACAGGGAGAGAGAGGGGGTGAAGGGAAAGGGGGGAGGAAAAAGCCTCACTCAACTGCTTTTTCCATTCAATAAATTTGCTTCAGAATATATTGGATTGGGGTTTGATGGCTATTTCGTGTTTTGCAGAGTGCTGACACTGGTATGATTCAGTAATTATTGTTTCTTTTAAGTTATTGCTGTAATTTTGCTTTCTAAGATCCCAATCAATTCCTGCCTCTCAAGGGCACGCTTGAAAAGCGATATTTGAAAACAGCCCTCTGATAGATTGTGCCGTTAGACAGTGGCTGAGACAAATAGCCTAATCTGGCACAAATTAGCTTGGCTTCCACAGATAGTTTTATACAGCAATGTAAATTATATTGTCAGGGCCAGTCACTTTCCTGCTTAGAGTGCAGCTAACAAGAAGCCATGGAGACATTATTGGTGCTGCCTTTCATTCCCAGGGCTGCTGCAAAGCCATTTGTAAGGAGAGAGAGAGAGAGACAGACTCCACAGAATGAGAGGGAGCTGACTGGTCTGAGCTGGGCTGGGAGAGGTGTGTCAACCTGGGCTAGGTTCATGTTGGGGGTGGAGGGAGGGTGTCAGGCAGAGCTGAGGGGTGTGTTTTGGGCTGATCTGGACTGAGCTGAGTCTTCTGTGCTGACATGGGCTGCTTGGGAAGGTTTGTCTGCCTTCCACATTAGAGCCCAGTGACCTGATTCTCCTCTCCCCTCTGCTGGCATAAATCCAGAGTAACTTCACTGGAGTCAGTGGAGTTTCCAGTGTAAGTGAGAATGGAATCAGGTTTCAAAATGCATTGGCAAGGTCCAGCTCGTTGCCTAGGGCATTACACAAATGCAGGATGGCAGGAGGACTCTATTTATTGGATCAATATTCTTATTTGTCAGCTGTGATTATAAGGCATGGGTGGAGCTGTTTATTAAACCAGGTTGGTGAATCAAGCAAATTTTAAAGTAACAATGCCCAGAGCATGGGGCAAGTGCCTGTCAATATGAATGGAGGTAAATAAATAGATACCAATGAAATTCTCCTCTGCGTCTGCTTTGTGACAGAAACAGGATTTTTAAGCCCCAATCCTGCAGCTGGACCCTTGTGCCCATGCAGACCTGACTGCTGGATCAGGGCCAAGGTATTCTCTGATGGTATCAGGGGTTGCATATTAGTTGAAGGGAGGAATATATTCCCATTTCATTTATTTTGACCACAGCCTGATGCGATCAAGCTCTTTGGGGCGGGGACTGTGTTTTGGTTCTGCTTGTACAGCACCTTGCACAACGGAGTCCTGGTCCATGACTTGGGCTCCTAGACACTATGATAATATAAATAAATCATTGACATACCAACTTGGCAGTTGTGTGCATCCTATATGCAGCTTCAGCTGGCACCCCAGTTGTGAACCTCCTGATCTACAGGCTGCACTCTGAACAGGCAAAGCCAAGGAGGCAGTTTCTCTTTGGTAGGAGCAGCTTGTTTCAACTATCAGTGGCTCTTTTAGTTGAGAGAGGAGAAGAATAGGAGGGGACAGGGTAGAGTAATACAAAATAATGAATGGAACAGAGAAAGTAAGTCAGATGCTCCTAACTACCCCACTTCATGATACAAGAACAAGGGGACATGCAATTAAATTGAAAGGCAACACAGGGAAATATATTTTTACACAACTCAATGATATCTTGTGGCAATGAGTTCCGCAGGCTAATTATGAGACCAAGAGCTTCGTAGATATAGTGATGGGTTGAACATTTATATGGATGAAGGAAACACTGCTGTTACATTAGATAGGATCAATTAAACCCAAATTTGAAAAGATAGGAACCCTCATGTTTTGGAGCATAAGCAAACCACTAGCTGATGGGAGACAGGAAGAAACTTGACCAATGGGCAGGTTATTCTATAATTATCCATTACAGCTTTCTTGCATCTTGCTTTGAAGCATCCAGTACTGGCCACTCTCCAAGACAGGATCCTGGGCTAAACAGACGTGTGCTCCGATCTGTTAAATGGTCCTACAGGAGACAGCCTTAAAACACAAATATAAGAATATAAAAATGACGCTGCTGGGTCAGACCAATGGTCCATCCAGCCCAGTATCCTGTCTTTTGACAGTAGCCAGTGCCAGATGCTTCAGAGAGAATTAATAAAACTGAAGAATTATTGACCGTCCCAGCTTCTGGCAGTCAGAGGCCTAGGGATAAACATCCAACCTCTCGATCTGGAGCTCAGGCCAGAAATCTCACAATCACACACACAGACACTCATGAGATTTGCCGTAGTCTGGATCTCAGATGGGTTGGAAATGCAGGGGTTGAGCTTGCATGGTAGTGGATGAAGGTGCAGAACTAATCTAATTTTATCCAGATTAGTAGTTTCATTCCCTAACAAAGAGGTGGCCTTCTCAGAAAAGAAACACTGCCATTACAGAAAAAGAAAAGAGGCAAAAACATCCATCGGACATACCTGCAGGAGCAGATGGAGATGCACCTGATTCCAAAGAGAACAGCAGGCCCTTCTTAACCTTGCAAACGGCTCCCCGCAGCATGAGAAGATCCGGTATCTTAGACTCAGAGAACTTTGGCTCCTGGGGAAGGACAGTAGCACTTCTTAATTTTCACTTCAGCTTCATAGAATTGGCAGTTTACTATGAGGCCTAGGTGACTGAATTGATTAATAAGATGATGATGTTTGGACAGAATATGGAAGCAGTTGCCATGCCCACCTAGTTAGCAATTATCAAATGAGATTGGAATGACACTTCTTTGGAAATACAGCCCTGTGGATGCAAAAGAATTCATTAAAAATGAGGAACAAGGGGAGGTGGGGGAGAGACAGCTTAGGACACCAGTGATGAGATACAGAGCCGTTCACCTCTACCCTGCCAGTCTGAAGCCTGCTCAAGCTCACAAGCATTCAAAGACATTACTCACCTGCATAAAATGAGTTGGTGAGTTCTCAGTCCAGTCATTTCTGGGAGAGGTGTCTGCTAGAGAAGTGCTATGTAACAGCTATAGCTGTATGTCCGTGGATAGTTCAAGAATGTTAGCATTCTTCAGAAGCCTCATAAGTTTCAATAAAGTGCTTCTCAGGTCTCCAAAAAATGGCTTCCTGAGTCCAGCTTTTAAAAGGCTGAACTCCAGGGAGGATGCCAGTTAATGCCAACTGTGATGTGCAAGGACTGAATGGGCTATAAAGCTGAACTAGTGTCTTTCCTGTAGCCATGGCTCCTCAAGGTCAATACAAAGACAGGGTGTCTTGGTGATAGGGGATAGCTTACACTGCTGCAGCTCGTGCTGTGCAGACTGCAAGCTTTTTGGGGACAGGGATCATCTTTTATTCTGTGTTGGTGCAGTGCCCAGCACAATGATCCTGACTGGGGCCAGTAGGTGCCTCTGCAATATAACAATAATAATAAAGCACAAATTCTGTGGAGAAGCAGAGGCCATCAGTCTCCAGGACTATCCATCTGGCTCCTTTTCACCAGCACTAACTTCACTTTTTTTTAAAGTGACCCAGCTTCATTGACCCCAATGGAGCTACTCCAATTTTCACCAGCTACGGTTCTGACCCACAGACTTCAATGGAGTGACACTCATTTATACTTGCCGGTTGGCTGACCAGATAGCAAATGTCAAAAATCGGGACAGGAGGTGGGGGGTAATAGGCACCTATGTGAGAAAAAGACCCCAAAATCGGGACTGTCCCTATAAAATTGGGACATCTGGTCACCCTACTTGCTGGGCATCTGTCCCATGATTATGCAGTCGCTTTGGGGGGTCATTTTCTATTCAATTTGTTGATTCACTGGTTCTGCCCACTTTGAAATGCGCCAACAAAGCCAGAAATGAACACAATTCTAAAATCCAGACTTGGATTCGTTAGTCATAGATTTTGCTTTAAACTTGTGCCAAGCTTGGTGGTATAATGGGTAAGTTACTAATGCATTAACTCAAGCCCCACAGGGAGTGTCACTGGTTTTGGTACTGCATCCTTCTGACTCTCACGAGAACACCAAAATTTTCAGGTCAGGGCCTGCCTTGTAAGTGTTAATTAATAGCATTCACAGCTGGAAACTGTACTAAGCTGCATTTAGTTTTGCAGCATCAGGAATCTTTGCATGACCCGTCCATTGCATATCACATTCCCAGAGAGCAACATATGGGGATAAAGACAAGTATAAATTGCAGCACCGAGCCAGGGGCTGAATAGATGCAACCAGATACATGATCCACTGCTGCTACCCTCTTGAATGTATATCATAGGGTACAAGTAACTGCAAGGGTCATCTAGTCTAGCCCCCTGCCAAGATGCAGGATTTGTTGTCGCAAAACCTGTTCTTGAGGAGGCCTCTTGGCCTTTAAAGAGGACTCTGGCAGGGACCACATTTTCAAAGAGTCTCAGTGCTTTTCAGTTATGTATCACCATTATTTTTAATGCGAGTCAAGTGGCTAAACACTCCAATCCCCATCTTGTATGCACTTCTTTGAAAATAGGCACACAGGTTAGTGATGGGGCACCTAACAATACTGCTGGGTCAGGTTTTTAAACACGGGATTTTCTCCCCTGAATGGAAAGGAATAATACTCCCAAATGGAATTATACTCTAGAAGGCTGTATGTAGAAATGGAATTATATTCCCCAAAATACCCATGTTAAAAATGACACTTGTTTATTCAATATATCTGCTCTCTGTCAAGTTCTGATTCTCCCCTGGGGTTTAAGAGAGATTTAAGCTGTCTGTAGGCCTCTGCACAGGGGGTGAATTCTACCCTCTGTGCCTGCCGTCTGACAATCACTGTGTCCCTGCCCCATGGCTCAATGAAGTTTGCAGGAACCAAGTCCTCCCTTCTTCACTTTGAAACAAAGATTTCATTGTTATAGCATCTAGAAACCCTACTCAATATCAGGGCCACAATGTGCTAGGTGCTGTACAGACACAAACACACTAAGTAGACAAGGCAGAAGGGTCGGATTATTATCGTTCTTCTTTTTCAGTAGAGGAATTGAGGACCAAAGAGGGTAAGTGACTCGCCCATAGTCACACAGTGAGTTTGTGGTAGAGCTAGGAATTGAACCTAGATCACCTGCAGCTCAGCCCAGCGCCTTAACCACAAAACCATCTTTCTTCTTTTTGGTGTGATTCTCATTCCTCTTTCAACAGCTGAGTATTGGCTTTGGGACAATGACATCGTGTTGATTTAAGGGCTTGACCTTGGGAAAGCTACAGCAAAAGCTGCTGTTCCCCAAGTGCTGCTTCACATTCCCTTTTATGAACACTTTACAGGTTGCACATATATTTGGATATGTAGCAGCCAGGCAAAAAAAATGCATGCAGAGGAGAGAGAGGGGAGGGGGGAAAAAATCCCTTTTATATCTCCAGGCTGCCTTCTGCAACAACATTCCTAAAGAGGAGAGGTTAAATATATTGCTGCCATTACACTCTACAAGGAACACATTCCATAAAAACGAAGGTGCCGTAAATTATACAAATATGATGCTAACAAGCCAGGAAATGCACTGCTAATGAGGTCAGCTATAGAACTCCCGCAGTGCTGCAAATCATGTGCCAATCCAGCGCAGGAGGTACAAGAGCAGCCCTCGGTCAGCATTTTCTGAGCACATTTGTAACCTGCTGTTTGGTGTATAGTTATACAGGTAGATACAAATCCTCCCCCTCTTCTTGTTTATGTGTCAAATAACCCAGGCACCAGACAAGCGCACTTTGCATTAATGTACCTTGCTATTATGTCTATTGTTCTGCAGTGCAGAGTGGTGAATTAGTCACTCCAATGTGCAAATATTGGTTACAGTGTGGAAGCATGCACGCTTTTGTGCTCCTATCAGCCTTGCTTCTGAAGGAATTATGCATGCTGGCACTGGGGCTTTTTTTTTTTTTTTTTTGTACACGCTGTATTTGCGAAAGCTCTAAAATAAATAAATAAATATAATAATAATAATAAACATGTTCTCAGCAGCTGAGTTATTAGCTCATTCAAGCTTCCTTCCCTGTAAAGCAGAGGGACAATAAACACGCTGAAATGTGGCATTTAGGAACCAAAACAAGAAACCTATCCAATATTTGTGACCCTGAAAACACAAGCACAAAACCCTTTGGACTGTTTCATCCAACAGCATCAGAAAACGCCCCTGTCAGTCAGTCAGTATTCCTGTGGCACTCATCACTGTAGTCTCTAGGTCCCGAGTATCAAGCGGTCTATTTAGGTACATAATGGGCCCTCGTGTCACAAATGCAGGAGCAATCTTCATGTCAGACTTACACTCACAACTGGGGCAGGACAAGTAATTGAGAAGGATCATTTACTAAACTAGGGTTACCATATTTTGTGCCTCCAAATGGAGGACACTCCACGGGGCCCCGGCCCCGCCCCCAGCCCCGCCCACGCCCCCGCCCCAACTCCGCCCCCTCCCCAAAGTCTCCGCCCCCTCCCCTGCTTCCCGCGAACATTTAATTCGCGGGAAGCCTGAAGCCGGTAAGGGGGGGGGGGAGGAGGAGGTGCGGCCCAGGCTGGCCCCCCCGGCGGCTCCAGCCTGGGTCGGCTTGGGCCCTGGGGTGCCGGCCCTGGCCCCCGGCCGACCACCCCCGGCCCGCCCAACACTGCCGGCCGGCGCCCCCCCCGGCCCGGCCCCCCGGCCCGGCGCACCCCCGCGGCTCCGCGACCCCGGACCGGCTCCCAGACCGGTCCCCCGGCCCGGCGCACCCCCGCGGCTCCGCGACCCCGGACCGGCTCCCGGACCGGCCCCCCGGCTCAGCGCACCCCCGCGGCTCCTGGCCCGGCGCACCCCCCGGCTCGGCGCACCCCCGCGGCTCCGCGACCCTGGACCGGCTCCCAGACCGGTCCCCCGGCCCGGCGCACCCCCGCGGCTCTGCGACCTCGGACCGGCTCCCGGACCGGTCCCCCGGCCTGGCGCACCCCCGCGGCTCCGCGACCCCGGACCGGCTCCCGGACCGGTCCCCCGGCCCGGCGCACCCCCCCGGCCCCGCGGCCCCGCGCACCCCCGCGGCCCCGGACCGGCCCCCCGGCTCAGCGCACCCCCCCGGCCCCGCGGCCCCGCGCACCCCCCCGTCCCGGCGCACCCCCGCGGCTCGCGGCCCGGCGCACCCCCGCGGCTCCGCGGCCCCGGACCGGCTCCCGGACCGGCCCCCCGTCCCGGCGCACCCCCGCGGCTCCCGGCCCGGCCCCCTGCTCCCCGCCCGGCCCCGCGCCCAGCCCGGCCCGGCACTGCGACCCCGGCCCCGCACCGGCCCTGGCCAAAGAGGCCCCGGCCGAGCCCTCCCTCCCGATTTTCCCGGACATGCCCGGCTTTTGGGGATTTCCCCCCGGACGGGGATTTGAGCCCCCAAAAGCCGGACATGTCCGGGAAAATCCGGACGTATGGTAACCCTAACTAAACGGATTTCTCTCTTTTTCTGTTTGAATTTCGGCAAAGCTTTACCACGGCTCTGAAGAAAGCAAAGAGGCCCTGCTTCTCCTCTGCCAAAAGGCAGCAGAGTCATGCCATGATATGGAGGGGAACCCAGACAAATTCAGCACCGACTATGTCCATCTGCAGCTGGCCAGATGACTGCACACATTCTCTCATTCCAGACCTGGCCACGGCGATCCTTGCGTCTGTGACATCCAGCATTAACAGAATCCAGACATCTCTGCAGAGTAAGAGGTAACAAGGTGATGTCCTTGCCCCAAAGACCTCACCTTACCAAGCAGCACCTAGCACAGTAAATATAAAGGAAAATTAATAAAGTCTCTTGACATATTTCCACATTCTCATGGCAGTACCAGCTTCATATACCCCCGCAGGTGAGCATGTGCAAGTGTGCAAACATAAGTGTGACATGCATACATGCCCATTCATATTGACACACATGCACAGTATCACCACATCCACAAAAAAGGCTAATCAGATAATGAGAGAGACACGTACTCCCAAATGCACAGTAAACACTTCCCACCTCCTCAAACATAACAGCAAATTCTAGTTAGGTGGTCACCTCAGAGCACTGCCAGACCACAAAGCTGTGCCAGTGTTGGTTCTTCTCACGCAAATAACTATCGCAACTAGAAATGTATTGCTATATTTAATAAGCAAGATATTTACGTTAACTAAATAGCAGCTAATTATGAAAATATACTTGGAGCTGAGCAATTATGCAATAAAATATTACACAGTTATTAAGCCTGCAATACACACACATCCCTAATAATCAAAATATTAATAGGCAGCCACTATTCTATTATACAGCAACTCTGCTATTATACAGCATCTGCCCTATTACTGCCAAATGGAATGCATAGTTAAGTGAATTTAGGGCACTTCATTTAATGTGTTCCCAAGAGTTCACCATGGAAGATTCTACAAGGCAAGTCTCCATCTAGGCACCCCCTGCAGAATGCAGCCCTGGGATCCTGGAATTGCCCAATCATTCAAAGTCACATGGCTTCACTTACTGACCATGGAATATTTAACCCTTGCTTGGGCAGTGTACTGGCAGGGAAATGGCTGATGCAGTAGGGTGTGTTATAAGGGGAAAAGTCACTGCCAAGAATGAAGAAACCCACATTCAGGGTGATTGGCTTTTTCTTTGCTTTAAAATAACTCTTCTATGCTCATTTAATTTCCATTAAACAGAGACTTGAAGCTAAAGAGGTGTGGAAAGAAAGCTGGCTTCAAGAGTGACACATGTCTGTATTTTCCTGGATGCATGGTTCTCTTTTTATCTGCACAATCTCCAGACCCAATGTCCACAATTCATACTGGATGTTGTCTGCCAAGTCAAAGATTCAGCCTGTATTTTTTCCCTTTATATATTTCTGTATTACTTGACAGGGTTATTATCAGGTTTAATTTTTGTGTTTTACTCCCCATTGTGAAAACTTCCCAGAAATCTGAAAATACTTTTTCTACATATTTTGTCCTTTTTCCATTTGGCAAATGCCAATTGTTTATTTCTTTTCCTGTGTTTTAAATGAAGCTGTGCATGGCTGTTATTGGCACAAAGCAGCTTTGTTTGTGTGCAGCCTTTTCAACAGAGCTCTAGGAATACTGCTAATTACTGAACTGTGGCCCCAGAGTCATCAGAGAGCAAAAGAGCATGTCAACTGCTCTTGTAGTGCATCGCCAGCAGAGGGAGCACAGAATATTGTGTTTGTGTAGGTCTTTTTTGGAAAAACAATGGGCCTGTTTCTCAACCACTTTATCCTTTCTGTTACAGAGACAAGGTGGGTGAGGAATATCTTTTATTGGACCAGCTTCTGTTAGTGAGAGAGACAAGCTTTCACAGAGCTCTTATTCAGGTCGAATAAGTTACGAATTTAAGCTCCTAGGCTCATCTTTTGAAGGTGTTTCCTTTGAGGACGCGGACTGATAGGTCATATATAGAGTGATCACTTGGTGAAAAGTGTTCACCCACCTGTGATAGGGTGTTTTTGTCTTTTATCCTTTTCCTGTGTGAGTTCATTCCAGAGCATAGTGATTGTCTGGTTTCACCCGCATAGTTGCTTTTGGGGCATTTAGTGCACTGGATGAGGTGCGCCACATATTGTGATAGGCATGTGTAGGACCCATGGATCTTGAAAGGAGTGTTGGGGGGTGTTTATCAGTGTAGCAGTGGAGATATGTCTGCAAGTTTTGTATCTGTTGTGCTGGCAGAGTCTGGTGCCACTTTGAGAAGGTGCATCCTGATCTGTGGAGAGCTTGCTTCTGATGAGATTGGAGAGGTGGGGAGTTGGTTGAAGGCCAGAAGAGGAGGTTCAGGAAAGATTTCTTTCAGAATGGGGTCCCCATCAGGTATGGGGTATAGTGGTTTGATGATACCCTTCCGATTGTCATTTCCACCTGGACAAAGTAGGTATGATGTGGCAGCAGGGCTGGCTCCAGGCACCAGACGAGAAAGCACGTGCCTGGGGCGGCACATTGTAAGAGGCGGCATTCCGGCCAATCTTGGGGCGGCCAGCCCAGTCTGAAGGGGCACGGACCCCGACCGGGGGAGAGGGGGGCAGAAACTAGTGATCCCCGCTGCTCATCGTGCTTCCGGGCTCCCCGGGACATGCCACTCCCCACCGCCTGCACCGGCCTCCACCTCCCGCACTGCTCTGAGCCCGGCCCGGCCGAGCCGCCTTTAAAGAAGCGGCTGAGCCAGCGTCTCCTACAGCCCCCCAGGCACTGGAAGGAGGGAGGGTTCTGCAGCGGCCCGGCAGGCAGCGGTGGCAGGGACGATTCCACGGCAGCCCGGCAGGCACCGGAGGCAGGGAGGATTCTGCGGCCGCCCAGCGGGCAGCGGAGGGGCGGGCCCCACTGATCCCGGTGCTGTTTGCAATATGCCGAGCCCCGCTGCAATGCCGGCCCCACACGGAGGTCGGAGACCCCAGCCAGCGCTGCCTGTGTCGGCCCCCTTGGAGCCTACCCGGCCGGGAGACACACCCCAAGGCCAAAGGGGGGAGCCCCTCTCGCCCGGCTGCAAGCGGGCTGCAGTGTCTGGCTGCCCGCAGGCGGGTGCCGCCCTTCACCCCCTGCAAGCCGCCTTGACCGCCCTCCACACGCTCCCTGCGGCTGCCGTTTTTTTGTGGGTTTTTTTTGCTTTGGCAGTCTGGCCGCCCTTTTTTTTTTTTTTTTTTGCCTGGGGCGGCAAAAAAGCTAGAGCCGGCAGTATTCCGATTTGGTAGGAATTTACACCCACTTTCACCTCACTTTTCTCTGGCTACCTGGCACTGGAGAACCAAGTTCCATAGCTCTATTTCTTTTACCTGCATTGATAAGGTGGTAAATTAAAAGTATTATAATCCAAAGATGATCATCATCCAGGAATCTAAATATTTTTAAAAGTCAAATTTTGGACCTAGAACCATGGCCAGACCTCTTTAAATATAACAAATAATGATCCTGAAAAATGATATAGAATTCCAAACACATTCAGGCATAATTCCTGTGACCATTTATTTTTCAAATACTGAAACCTCAGAGGAGATGAGAAACTAATGGGAGTCACATAGTATCAATATATCTTAGCTGTAGATCCAGAAAAGGTAATGTTGGTTACCCAGTCTACCTTCCTGACATGCACTAATTACCATGTTTATCCACCAAACCACCGTTTAATGTTTTTGTGGTATCCTAACACTTATATTTATTTATTAGAGTGGTGGCTGATTATTGGAGATGCTGAAAGTTATGCCAGCTCAGATTCCTTCTGTGTAACCTTGGGTAAGTCAGTTTCCGTCCCCGTGCCGCAGTTTCCCCATCTGTAAAATGGAGATAATAGTGCCCTACTTCACAGAGCTCTCACCAGGACTAATTAAAGTGTATAAAACACTTTGCAAGAGGAAAAGTTCTGGTAAATAGTATTTGCTCATAGGCTGTTTCACCATCCATGGCTATTGTCACAAATTGAGAGGACTGGAGAGTGTCTGCTTGTCTCTTTTCTCCTATTGCTCAGACCAGAGTCAATCAGGAGTAGTGCCACTGAAATTACACCCATGTAAAACTGGTGTAAGCAAGAGCGGAATTAAGCCCCAGGGACCCAGTTCACTGCTGCCATCATTTACATGGGTAAAAAGTGGCCATTGCACTTTGCATGTTGCACAGTCATGTACAGCAATGCAAAGTAGCAGCGAATCAAACCCCTCTGTGTCTCCAGGCAGGAAAATGGACCGTGTCTGTGACCAAGCAAAATAGTCCAGCTTGGAGAGAGCCCAGATTGTAAGGCCTGTCAGTCCTTTGGGGACCGGGAGCTGTTAACCAAAGGCTCTGGGGAAAGCTGCAAAGAAGACAAGCTGAGAGCCTAGAGAGGGGGAAGATGGCAACTTCGTACCTCCTCCTTCATCTTCTCCTCTGGTCTCTAACTTTAAAGATGGGCTTCCTGCCTGCTGCTGGTGGTCATGTGCTTATTTTTTTTAAGGCCTTATCTGCCATATGGCTTCCAGTTGGGATGATTTATGAGGTGAAGAAAGCACACTGATAAATTTTACTGCTGGCCCCAACATAGACTGGGGGGTATCAACAGCCCAATCCAGACAGCCCTAATGGAAACTGCCGGCACCAAAGAGCAAGGCATTATTTATGACTGTCTGCAATGCCACTGTTGGAAATTTATCATCACTTCTCTTGTGCATGTTGGAATTACAGCAGCATGCTCAGGGAAGGCGGGGGAGGAAGCGAGTGCTCCCTGCCTACCCTGAGCCAGTCCTCACCCCGCACCAGGACACAGGTGCCTGTAAAAGGGAGGGAGAAACCTGGCGAGAACACGTTGCAGTGTCTAAAAGAGGAGGGGAAAATAGACTTAGCAAGCGTGAAAGGCCGAGAAACAGGAGGAGCGCTCATGTGAGGCCAGTGCGCTGGCCCTGTGAGCTTAGGCAAAGTTGGCTAGAATTCTCCCTTGAAGATGAGAAGCCAGATCCCCTGCTAGCATAAGCGAGCCCAGCTCCACTGAAGTCAAGAGGGTGGCACCAATTTACACCAGCTGAGGATCTGGCCTCTTCACCGTTCTTTCAGGTGCAGCGCCCTGAATGTGTGCATCCAACAGCTCCCGGTTCAACATGTTCATGTCTGACTGCTGCTGCAGTAAAGGTGCCCTTTCTACGTTTGCCCCATCTGGGAGATCATGGCCACCCCAGCTCATGGGTTAGCTCTGGTCACTGCGCTCACATCCTCCACCCTGGCTGGAACACGAGTCTCGCTTTGTTGTGTGCAGCCAATGGGGGAGGCTGGTCAGACAGCGCTAGGGCTACACCAAATCCTGGTGCCCCAGCCTCGTCTGACTGCTGGGCCATGGACAGCAGCGTGTCGTCTATCTCGCTCACTCACTGCCAGCGCCAAACACATGCTGTGCTGCAGATGAGCCTTGGCTGTTACGGCCCTTCCTAGAGTCATTTTCAGCTAATTGCACGGGAGCGCATATGTCCCAGGGAGGCATCGAGACCATTGTCAGGCCAGCTCTCCGATTCTCACACACAGCACGTGGGTTATGGGTCGAGGGACAGGTTGTTTTCTTTTGGCTTCCCCTGTGCCCCAAGGCCTGCGCATGAGGCTTCAATGATGAAGTGGATCAAGATCCTTCGGTGAAAGAAGCTATTGAGAATAGGAATACTTGGCATTCATGTGGATAACACTTTTCATCTGCGCCTCTCTAAGCCCTTTACAAAGGTGGGTCAGTGTCATAATCCCCATTTCACAGAAGGGGGAAACGGAGATTGCAGGAGTTTAAGGCTGGGATTTTGAAAATAAATCCCTGGTTTGGGTGCTTCCACTTTGGGGTGCCCAGTCTGGGGCAGCTTAGGTCCTAATTAGCAGAGCTGCTGAACACCCATGACTGTAACTACAGACAAGGAAGAAACAGGTGCTCAGCCTCCTGAAAGCCAGGCACCAACTGGGGCCCCCAAAATCAGAGGTTGCTTTTGAAAGAAGTCTGTAAATGATATACCCAAGATTATATGGGAAATCCCTGGGATAGCTGCTGAAAGAACCCAACGGTGATCCACCGCAACCCCTCCCATGAGCTGGGAATACAATCAAGGAAGCTTAACCCCGTATCACCAACTCTAACCAGTACAGCATGCTGCCCCCCAGAGAAGTACAAAGTGCTGTTACTGTTACAAAGGGGGCCCTATAAGCTACGGCCCTGGGCTAGCACCCATCTGTAAAAGTTCTCTACCTCCCCAGGGTGCTGTGAGGGTCAAATCCATTCATGATTGGCATGGTGCTAAGATGCCATAGTAATGAGGACCATGTAGGTACATGAAAAATGGCACCTCGTTGGCCGTCTTAGCCAAGAGGCCAAGGAAGAAATGGACTATAGATTCAAGTTGGAGGTCTTCCAGGTAGAGAGTGGTGCAATGAGATGGGTGAGAGGAAATCTAGAGCTGCCATTCACTACACTGTACCTGTTCAGCAGGTTAACAGAAGACTGGGAAGACTGCAGTCTCCACCAAATGTCAGGCCCCCCCGCTTTTCCACCAGCACTAAATTCACTGTGGAACAAAAATAATACATAAAAAAAAATTAAGAGAGTGGCCGTAAAATTTGGATACTAATAAAATGTTTCGGGAAGATGAATTTTTTTCAATGTAATGGTAAGCCCTGATCCTGAAATGTTCCACGAATAGATTTTCACAGCGCCACTCAGTATTATTTGTAGATCCTTTAGCAACCCTTGTCAACAAATCCCTGATAAAAAGGAGACACTTGGCTGTGTGCTAAAGCTATGAATTTAGGAAGTGTCAACCCGTCCTTATTTATGGGGCAATCTTTGCCTTTCTCATTTTACTGATGTGGTTTGGTGTGGGCTTTCTTTCTCTCTCCCTTTGCTCTGGAGTTTGGAGATATTAATACTGAAGCTGTCTCCAAGAGAATGCTGACTTTCTCAAGATTCAGGGAAGTTATGCTCCGTAAACAAATCTCACCAAGGAAAAAAAATCCATCAAGGGGCAGAAAAAAACAAAAAAAAGAACTTGGCAGATATCAGAATTCTCAGTGTGTTGTTAGGCGGTATCAGTGTTTGCTCAACTTACACTGTCTCCTTGTGCAGGAGTGATTACGGCTTCTGAGGACTGAAAACAATGGGGCTAGGAAGTGGCTGATTAAATAGAAATAGGATACCCCTGCAGACTGGGGAGAAGGAAGCAGGAAGGAGGAAGCTGCCCTCTGTCCCTTCTGCAAGTCAGATCAGGGTTCGGGTCTTTGTTTGTCAGGGAGGTTCTGGGAGGACAAAGTTATGTTAGTATTAGTGATAGGTGAATGTAAAGAGATTGGAAGTTTGGATTTGGATGGGATACTAATAGTAATATAGTGCTTTACAAAGGTGGGGAAGTATAATTATCTCCATTTTACAGATGGGGAAACTGAGGCACAGTGGAGGGAAGGGACTTACCTGAGGTCACCCAACAATAATGTGGCAGAGCTAGGAAAATAACCCAGCAGTCCTGATTCCCAGTCCAGTGCCATGTTTACTGGATTAGCTGTAGATAAAATAAACCTCCTGAATTAGGCATGGACCCAGATCTGAATACACCTGTATTTTGGGAAAGGTCAGATCTGGATGCAATTCTGGATCCAAAATGTGTGTCTGGATCCATTGCTACTTCAGCACCTTTCACAACCAAACTCGGAACCTTTTATAGCCAAGCTCAGAACCAGTATAAGGTTCTGACATATTCACACAAGTGACTTTATTCATTTGCTTATGGTCTCTGGCTGGTCCAGAATGAGACCTGCTACCATACTGAAAGGGGAATTCATCTCATGGCATTTCCAGCTGGAATTGGAGGCAGAAATGCCACAATCAGTATGAGCGAATGATTCTTATGAGACATCGAGCCAAGTTCTGCTGGTTTAAAAGGCCTGGATAGTCCTAATAAAGACCAGAATTTCTGGATGCTCATCCAAATTCAAACCATTAAATATTAGTGGTTCACCTGTCACTGGCATGAATAAGAATCTGAAATGTTATAGGCCAAATTTATCCCTGGTATCATTCCACTGAAGCCATGACAAATTGGCATTCCTGTTATAATTCCATTTATCAAATTGAATCTACAAAATGGGGCTGAGAGAATAGCTTTGTTCATGGAGTCTCAGCACTTCAGAAGATGAACATGGTTAAGTCACTTAATTGGGAGTTCATGGATTAGGATTCAGTTCCTGGCTTTATCCCAGAAAGTAATTCTGTCATTGGACAAGTCGTTTCATCTCTCTGTAACTTCAGTTCACCATCGTTAGAGTGAGGATCACAATCCTTCCTTTTGCCCTGTCTTGTCTCTCTAGAATGCAAGTCCTTCCAGGTAAGAACTGTCTCTTGCTGTGTGCATGTACCTAGCACACTGGAGCCTCTACATACAGTGTAAATGTTTATTATTACTCATTAATAATACTGCCATGTGAATAATACTCATCATGATGGGGTTCTAGTCCCAAAAACAGAGATGTCCCTATCTGAACCTTAACACAAAGTTACAATCTCGACAGTCTGGCTCTAGAAACAGATGAAGGCTTTTATTTTCCTTAAATTATTTGGCCCTCATCCTGAATTAAGAACCATATTTTCCCAAGAAAGAGCCCAGGACAGGAGATGAATCCATGAATTTTCTCTTTTCATGCCCAGGGGAGAAAAAGAGATTGAATCACTATCCCCTTAGAAGGGACAGGATGGGGATGTTAATTTCATAATTAACTCTCAGCCTGGCAATGTAACCAGCAATCAGCCCTCTTGGTCAAGCCAGCTGTTGAGGTATCAGCACTAGTAATTCACCAGGGGTCCATACTTTCTCTCCACTGCTACAAAATCAGTCATTATATTCAGTAACTCAGATCCAATAATAGTAATAGCATTGGTGCTACTATGCTACTAGTTGTTTGGTGCTGTACATGCCATTAGAGACTGTCCCTGCCTCAAAGAACTTGCAATCAATGTGCAGCAGCAGTCAAAAAAGTGAACAGTACGTTGGGAATCATTAGGAAAGGGATAGCTAATAAGACAGAAAATATCATATTGTCTCTATATAAATCCATGGTATGCCCACATCTTGAAAACTGCTTGCAGATGTGGTCGCCCCATCTAAAAAAAGATATATTGGAACTGGAACAGGTTCAGAAAAGGGCTACAAAAATGATTATGGTATGGAACAGCTTCTAGATGAGGAGAGATTAATAAGACTGGAACTTTTCAGCTTGGAAAAGAGATGACTAAGGGGGGATATGATAAAGGTCTATAAAAGCATGACTGGTGTGGAGAAAGTAAATAAGGAAGTGTTATTTACTCCTCATAACACAAGAACTGGGGGGGTCACCAAATGAAATTAATAGGCAGCAGGTTTAAAACAAACAAAAGGAAATATTTTTTCACACAACGCACAGTCAACCTGTGGAACTCTTTACCAGAGGATGTTGTGAAGACCAAGACTATAACAGGGTTCAAAAAAGAATTAGATAAATTCATGGAGGATAGGTCCATCAATGGCTATTAGCCAGGATGGGCAGGGATGGTGTTTGCCTGAAGATGGGAATGGGCGACAGGGGATGGATCACTTGATGATTACCTGTTCTGCTCATTCCCTCTGAAGCACCTGGCATTGGCCCCTGTTGTAAGACAGCATACTGGGCTAGATGGACCATTGGTCTGACCCAGTATGGCCGTTCTTATGTTTTTAATCTAAGCGAAGAGAGGAATTACCCCCATTTTACAGGTTGGGAATTGAGGTGGAGATGCAAAAGCAATGCTTGTGAAATGGCTATTGGTTTATTCTTCTTGGTTTGGAGCACCTGCACTGCTTCCTAAAAGACCTGACTTCAGCCAGACAGTGGGGTAACCATGCTGGCGTTCAAAAGGGGTGAGTGGCATCTGTCACAAAGGAATTGCCTCCTGAGCACAGGACATACACCCCACACAGCAGCATGTCGCTGGTCACCAAACAAAGGAGAGAAAACTCTTTCACTGTATCAAAGAAACTCTGGCTCTAACCTCTCCCTTTTCATGCAGCTCCCAGTCACTGCTGTTCTATGTTTACACCTCCGCTGACAAGTGATAACCCTTGAAAGCCCAATTACATTCCACTTGTATTTTTTTTCCCAGCACAAAGGAACCCTAAGTGTTCGCCCCCTGTTCGACTCCTTACACAGTACAGGGACAATGACAGGTACAGAGCTCGGCGGTGCATTCTGCCTTATTAAGAATGTGAGCATAATGATTCTGTTTTGAATACAGGCACTACAATAGATGCCCAGCCTGAGAAAAAATTTGTTATAATTCCTTTATGAGACTCCCAATTAACAAGCAGTCTGTCACAAGGCTGTTAACGCATGGATCTGCAGCGGGAGAGCCAGGGAACATAACACATAGAGAAACAGAAGTGAGACTGAGACTTGGGTAAACAACAAGACAGGTACCTTGACTGTCTTGGGCAACTTTTTTAGATTCACAGTTTTTTTTCTTTGTGAGCTTTGCATATGTGTGTGCGTGTGTCTTTTCTTTAGTGCAGTGTTGATTTCAAACCCCAACACAAATTGCAAAGCTAAATTTGAGGACTAGCCATGGAGATAAGCAAAAGGTATCAGAGGGTATGTCTTCACTACCCACCGTATCGGCGGGTAGCAATCGATTTATCCGGGATCGATATATCGCGTCTCGTCAAGAGACGCAATATATCGATCCCCAATAAATCGATTGCTACCCACCGATACGGCGGGTAGTGAAGACGAACCCTGATTTGTGAGGAGAGTTTACAGGCACGTGCAGGTCATTAACATGGGAAGGGTAGTCTAGTGCAGTCTTATTCATGCTTTTCAAGTTCACAACCATTTATTCAAAGTCAAATTTCTCACAACCCCATCCATATATTTAAATAAGTAAAATATGTATTGATGATCACAACAAGAAACCTACATAATTGATTTGTGTGTGTGTTTCTAGAGTTTGACAGAGAACACACATGCTCAAGAGCTAACTCATCACCAGATCTGGGGTCAGGAAGGCATTTTTTCCCCAGATCAGGTTGTCAGAGAGTTTGGGGGTTTTCTATCTTCCTCTGCAGCATGGGCCTGGATCGCCAGATAGGATTACCTGAGCATAGCCCACCTAATCAATTCCCTGCTACTGCAGGGGCCTCAGGCACTGGTAGTGCCTTGGTCCCTCCTATTCACTTTCTGCAGCACACAACAGTTTAGTCTCCTGAGGACTAAAATGCTTTAGTTTCACTTAGGGTGACCAGACAGCAAGTGTGAAAAATCGGGACGGGGGTGGGGGGTAATAGGAGCCTATATAAGAAAAAGCCCCCAAAATTGGGACTGTCCCTATAAAATCGGGACCTCTGGTCACCCTAGTTTCACTGAAGTCATTGTGCTCAACACAGGAGTACTTAGGTAAAATTTAATGACCTGTGCTATGCAGGACATCAGGCTAGATGACCTAATCATTCCTCCTGGCCTTCGATTGTATGAAGCTCTGGGAAGCGATGAAATTCTTCACCTTGAAGAGTCAGGATGTGTAGGCAGTGGGGAAGTGAGGTTTTCCTTGCTTTATACTGCAATACAATTTTTAATGCCTCATGACCCCACCCCCACCCCACCCCAACTATGGCTTTAAAGGATTGTGACGAACTGGGACTGTTCTTACTGTGGTCTGTGAATGCTGACAGGGGAGTGTGGCTAGGATAGTCTGCATTGGGGGATGGGAGACTGCCCGAAGGAGAATACCTGAGCATGTAACATGAGAACCCAGGAAGGGGTTGGAGGCCAGGTGACACCTTGGCCCGGGAAACTGAACAAAGGCTGTGGGAGGGGTCGCTGAAGGCAGAGTTTTGGAAGCTGGCTGGTGAGATGGCTGGGAGGCAGAGATGGCTCTGACCTCCCAAGGGGGGCTGGGATGCCCTGGGACCCCAAGATGGACCTAACTGAGGGGGGTCCTGTTGTCTGTGCCTGCAAGACCTGTCTTGGACTGTATTCCTGTCATCTAAATAAACCTTCTGCTTTACTGGCTGGCTGAGAGTCATGGTGAATCGCAGGAAGCCGGGGGTGCAGGGCCCTGAGTTCCCCCACACTCCGCGACAAGGATCTCCCGGGGTCTTGTGTCCCACTGGTTTAGAAACGCTGATCAGGTGGCTAGGGCATAGAGATGAGACTCAGGAGACTTGGGGTTCATTCCCAGCTCAGCCACAGCTTTCCTGTGCAACTTTGGGGCCGTCATTTAATGGATCCTGTTCCTCATCTCTACAAAATAGAGGTGATATTTCCCTCCCCCACAGGGGTGTTGTGAGGCTCAGGTCTGTGGATGAGGCCGAAGTGCTGAGATACTCCAGTGGTGAGGGGCATGTAAGTAGACAGATAGATGCCCAAGTGCTATGACATGTACATGCAATTAATAGTGGGCTTCACCATCAGATCTACCTCTCTGGCAGGGGCTCCCCAGCCTGGTTTCTCCTGCATTTGCAGGGTTGCAGGCGGGGGCTCCGAGATCCTAAGACAAGCCTCTCAGGATGATTGCTGTTTGCATGTTACAGTGCTTACAGGCCTTCCCCAGCTTGGAACTAATGGCAATTAGATGCTGGTTTGTAGATCATGTTTTTACAATAGCATATGGTCATAATTTGAGCCCTTTACTATGGCACTTGGTGAACACTGGAGCCTCCTGCCTGCTGCCCCATACCTTGTGTTTGGGTGATTTACTGTTGCTCTGTGTCCCTCTGCCCACCGACACTCATAACAACTTCCACACAGGCAGAGTAAGCTTGTAATTATAGCTGAGTCTGGCAGTGCCATTGGAGTTAAAGGCCTGCTGGGATTTCCCATTAACAGGAATCCAAATCCCAGCTGGAATGAAATCTGCCCTGCTGGCTGGACCTTTTTATTAGTGTGTGTGAGCCCTTATTAAAAAAAATACTTCAGAATTCTGCAGTAACAATCAGAAATACTCTGCCTTACCCTTGGGTTTGAGATTTGGATGTTCAAAGGAGCGTAGGGACCGAGGGGGTTAAATTCAATAGGATTTGAGCACCTAACTCCCTTAACGTCTCGGCCCCAGGCCATTACTGCAGTGTAATGTGTTGGAGGTTTTTTTTTTACGAGAGAGGTTTATTTTTAATTATTTAAACAAGCTCAGACAAATGGCTTAGAAATCAGGGAACAACCCAATAAAAGCCTCAAGGTATTAGGTACATTGTTACAGACTTTGGTATCTGAACTGGCTTTGTTTCCAAAGCATTTCCTTTTTTTTTTTTTTTTTTTAGTCCTTAAAGGGAAACCATTGCCTTCATTCAAGTAGTGTTGGTACAACAGTCCTAGGGACAGATGTTTGTGGCTTATCAATAGAATATGTGGCACGAGCAGTGGTGGCTCATGCTTTTTTCCCAAGCTATGCTACCCATGTCCCTCTGCCCTGCCCTGGAAACACTCCATCTAGGTGTAAGAGGAGATTTCAGTCTCCCCATCGTCCATTCGCTGAAGATGCCAGCAAATGCCAGTTGCAACAGTGGTCTTTGTGATGAGGGACCCTGTCCCCTGGGATCCAGATGAAGATCCCTTCATGGGAGCCTTATTCTTGAGGTTCACAGCTGGAGCTTTTCCACGTCCACTAAGAAGCACCCATGCACTGTGATGTAAACACATCAATGCAGTGTCTTGTCCAAAATATAATCAGTACAGCACCAGAGTGCCAAATTTTGGCCCCATTTACTCAAGTGCAACCCCCTTGGCTCCTGTCACCATTATAAAATTGTTGCTAAATGACTGATTTAGCCAGGCTTTCATAGTCAATATTCTTGTCACCCCGAATATTTGTTTAATTAATCATGGTGGAGATTTTCACGGATGCCTAAGGGAATTAGATGCCAGCAGGATTTGGGCACTTAATTCCCTTAAATTCCTTTGAAATTCCCAGCCCCATCCACACTGGGTAGGTATACACTCAGTACAACAAAAGTCCTTACCCACCATGAATTGGGCTCATTGTAATACAGTATCTGGCTGGATTCTCTTGTGATTCTCTTATTTGACTCTTCTAAAGTTCCAGTCAGGAACCTGGAGAGGATGTTTTCAGGACAGGAGAATGTGATTGTCTACTGGGATCCCAGAGATGAACTGGAAAGTCTAAGGTGTGTGAGGAGCATGGACAAGAAGCACAATCAAGGCTGGAGGGGTGTGGGAGAAGAAAGTGGGAAGGAAATAAGAGGAAAAAGCTGGTGTGAAGTGGAACAGGCGAGGAGAAGGAGTTCATAGCTCATATAAAGCATTTAACACTTTGAAAATAAAGCAAGAGCATTTCCCAATCTCCAGTGCTGTTTGACTCTGGAACTCAGCTAAGTATTTGAACAGTTCTTGGAATCCATCAAAGGTGACAGCATTTCACAAACTGCAAACAGCCAGAGGGCCAGGCTGATCTGCTGTGAGTAGTCACATAGCTTCAGAGGAGCTTGTCTGCATCATGCTCAAAAAATGTGTAATCTTTTGATTTTCACATGACGTTTCCCCTCAAGCGAAGAATATATATATATAGGTTCATATTTTTGCAGCAAAGAGAGAGAGTGAGATCAGCTGGGGCAGTGAATTGATAGACTCTCATCTTTCATATCTACCAGACCTGGGACTGGAATTGGCCTGGGTTACAAATTACCGAATTCTGCATTCTCAGCTCAGTGCTGTGCCTAATGGCTGAGAACAAGCAGCTCGGAAACAAGTGATAATGCTTCAGCCAGCAGTGTGCAGACAAGCAAAGGGGAGAGGAGGCTGAGTCATCAGCATTCAGACTGGGCCACAGTGGTGTCTCTTCCTGCACTGGCTGGAAAGGCGTCTCCAGGAAGTCCTTGGGGAGGTTTAACCCTATCCATCATCCCCTTTATGGTACTGACATCACAATGAGCAGTGTGTGTATGTGCGCAGGTACCCAGGGAGGCTGGTGAGTCAGTGGGGAATCTGAATTTTTTATTTTTGGATTCAGAAAGATGGAATAGCCTTCACAGAAAGGTGGGATCTTCTTGGGTGAATTGACACACTTCAAGGCCTGAGAATTTCCTCTTTCAGGTACACAGACTCTGCTGTGCTTCCCAATATCCTAGTTATCTCTGGGTAGATTTCCCTTGCTGTGCTGTTGAATGTACCAGGCACCTCTAGGTAGAATGCACCTTCTGTGCTACTGAATGTATCCAGAAGGTCTAGGAACATTCCATTGCCACATTTGACAGGTATGTTCTAACATTACACTGTTATGGACTCACCAGCACAGCTGGAGTAGGAAAGTACCAGCAATGAATGGGTCAATTTGTCTTGTGTTGGTTCCTTTGTTCCTTGTGGTGATCCACCTTAACATTCTGTGTTGAATTCTGTCCCTCACTTTGGCAGGCTGAAGGGTTAAGACAAAGAGCCGCAGGATGCGAGGAATCCGGCTGCTGAGAGGAGTATGGCACAATGAGACCAGATCCAAAAACAGAGAGAGAAAGACCAAAATAGTGGCTCATGGCTCTCAGATGCAGAAGGCAGGTCCAGAATCACAGGGGGTGAGGCATATTTTTTGATGTGCCAACAATGCAACAGTCAACCAGAGGAGCTCAAAGTACAAGGTGCAGATAGGCCAGAATTCCTCTCATGCTCAGCATTTAGCCTCAAGGTGTAAATTCCAATCAAGAAGCCTCTCAAAAGGTTAAGTGTTGTGGTGTTTGCTCTTTGCACAACAAGAATAATATGAAGGAACCACACAGGCATGGTGGGGTCCAAATAGCCATGTTTACTGAATATTCACACCAGCAAGTGAGGGGAGGGGATTCCTGTTTTAATTACACAATTACAAATACAAATTCTTGGAGGGATTTTAAAAGCTTCAGCCATATTTCCTGAAAGACTCAGTGAACAAAGGACAATGGGACAGATCCTCAAATGGTGTAAGTTGGCATCGCTCCACTGATATAGAGTGCAGGGCCGGCTCCAGGCACCAGCCTGACAAGGAGGTGCTTGGGGTGGCCGCTCCGGTGAGGGGCGGCAAGTCCAGGTATTCGGCGGCAATTCGGCGGACGGTCCCTCACTCCCGCTGGGAGCAAAGGACCTCCCACCAAATTGCCGCTGGAGATCGCGATCGCAGCTTGGGGCGGCCAAAACCCTGGAGCCGGCCCTGATAGAGTGACTTCGATTTACACCATAAGAATAAGAATGGCCCTACTGGGTCAGACCAAAGGTCCATCTAGCCTAGTATCCTGTCTTCCAACAGTGGCCAGTGCCACGTGCCCCAGAGGGAATGCACAGAACAGGTAATCATCAAGTGATCCATCCCCTGTTGCTCATTCCGAGCTTCTGGCAAACAGAGGCTAGGGACACCATCCCTGCCCATCCTGACTAATAAATTCATGGAGGATAGGTCCATCAATGGTGATCTTGTTCTTTTTTGAGCCCTGTTATGGTCTTGGCCTTCACAACATCCTCTGGCAAAGAGTTCCACAGGTTGACTGTGCGTTGTGTGAAGAAATACTTCCTTTTGTTTGTTTTAAACCTGCTGCCTATTAATTTCATTTGGTGACCCCTAGTTCTAGTGTTATGAGAAGTATTCCAGCTTTTGGTTTCATTTAACCATGGGGAATCTTGTCACTTGCCCATGTAGGAATCACCCCCATAAATCAAACCTACATATTCGAGATGGCAAAAAAAGTAAATGATGTAGCAAGCAAGAATCCAGATACAATTCCAAGAAGTTACAACACCAGGCAGTACATTGACCAAATTCCTGCACATTTATATGTCCAGTCCTGATGGAGGTTTCAAACACAGAGTCCCAAAGCCCCATGTAATTTAAGTTAAATAACACACTGCATCTTCAGTGATCGCCAGTTAATATGATGATTCAACCTCTACTTATTTATTGTATGTGATATATTTACTGAATCCAATAAAGGCTAGATGCAGGCCACATTGCAAAGTGGATAAAGAGCTAGCTAAAGCACATCTGTTAATCTCACATCAATATAATTTTTCCTAAGAGCCTGTGGCCTTTGGTTAGCATTTCATCTACAGAGTTTTCACCTTTCCAGGGGCTGTAAAGGGCATTGCTGGGGGAGTCATTGTGTTGCCCGTGTGGCATTGTGAGATGAGCAACATGTGAACTACTTAACGAGCCTTTCTCTCCCCAGAATCCTTCATACCACTGAAGGAATCACTTTCCAAATATATTTATTGAGGGTCTGATACAAAGCCCATTAATGTCAATGGCAGTCTCCAGTGGAAAGACCCCTCCATTGACTCCAATGGGCATTGGGTCAGGCTCTCAGTTAATACTGGGAGATAATAGTTGCAGTGAACTGTTGGGGGGCAGGGTTTGTTTGTGCTCTCATGATGACAAGGCAGAAGCACACCCATCTCAATCTGCCTCATGAACTGAGCCAGGATTTAGGGGAAACAAACAGAGTTGGAATAGCAGCCCAGTTCTGTAATTCAGGGATCAGTTCCATGGCCCATGTGGCCTCGGGAGGATCCAGGGACTGGATTGAGGTGAGTCACCAAATAATTGTTTGCAAGCTATTCTTTAAGTGTGAAATGCTCCCCCTAGCAGAGACAGCATGAGCTGCCATGTGCAACATAAGGCCAAAGCTGTGGCTTCAGTGCATCTGACATGCATTGCCCTAGTGCTGGCTCCTTGCACACTGAAGAAACTTCACCCATAGGGGGAGAAATTTCACAAAAGAATTGGCAAAAATTTTCAAATAATGAATGCATTAAAGAATCCAGGGATCCAAAAAAAGTGGGGAAATTTGACAAATTATTCCCTAGGGATTATTTCCTCAGTCCAATTCTTGGAAATGCTAAATTGTTCTCTAAGAGGCAACCTATAAATAATTTAAAATACATAAGCTTCCAGGACAAAAAGATATTACCAGGGACTTTTTTAGCCAAAATGTTTCTGTACTAAAAATTGTTGAAGGGTGTCATGTTCTCTAACTTGCCTCCGTACAGAAAGAAAAGGGAACGCTGATATTCTACTGACTGCGTGGTTTGGTTGGAAATGTTGGATTAAGCTATAAATACTAACAAAAATCCAACAGCTATACATTAAATGTGGACTAAAGCACATATTTATTTACCTCTAATGAGTTTTAGTACATCCACATCCACATTCTTTCCTGTTTGGAACAGCCTGAAAGCAAAGTTATAGGGATGCCCATGTAATGGCAAATTAAGGGCCCAATTTTGCATGATTTACTTACTGGCATGAAGGCTGCAGGATCAACTCACTAAAAAAGGGTCATTCAAAAGGCACAAATTGTGTTTAGAAACTGATAACCAACCCGCTCTACTGAAAAGGATTTTATTTCACTATCTAAAGGAGATCTCTGATTAGTGAGTGATGGGGTAACTTCAAAAGCATCAGAAGGTCTGGTCAAGATAAGCATTCAAAAAGGTGGATGCTTCTTCTACAGACCTCTTTGATCTGCAATTAAGGATGGAAACCTTACAGGCTTTCTCGGGAACTATCCAGTGCCTTGTGCATTAATGACGCACCAGGCAGAATAGCATCCAGCTTCCTCTTCCAGCTGCTGCGGGCAGACAGTTAGCAATAAACTAAGCAAGACAGTGAGATTTTAAAGAGACAGTAAAGAATTCCACTCCCACCAGTACATCATGTGGTCACGGAGCTTTAGGCTGAAATTCATGCCTATGCAGAGAGCTGACATCATAAAACACTGAAGTCCTACTTAAGCCCTCTTTTGAGGTCTAGGCATAGGTCCTCATCTGATGTAAAACTGGCAAAACTCCACTTACATCAGCTGAGGATCTGGCCCCCTAAGTGGTGCATTACGCTGTCCCTCTGTCCCGGGTTGAATTTCATCCTTAATGCAAAATACAAGAGGTCAGATTCTGCTCTCACTTGCATCGGTGCACGTTGATTTTAAGGGAGTTACTATCAGTATTTGCATTGCAATAGAGCTGAGGAGCTCCGGGCATGGACCAGAACTCACTGTGCTAGGCGCTGTACAAACACAGAACAAACTCTTGATTTACAACCAGGCAGAATTTGGCCCAACTGCTTTTTGACATACCAAACCCTATTACACTCTCTCCCCTTTAAGAGAAATGGCTGCATTAATGTCATACACCTCTACCCCAATATAATGCTGTCCTCGGGAGCCAAAAAATCTTACCGCGTTATAGGTGAAACCGCGTATATGGAACTTGCTTTGATCCTCTGGAGTGCGCAACCCCGCCCTCCCGGAATGCTGCTTTACCGCGTTATATCCAAATTCGTGTTATATCGGGTCGCGTTATATCGGGGTAGAGGTGTACTTTATATGCTCCCAACAGCAGAAGCTATTGCCGGTGGCTCAGGTTGCCTATCCACAAGTTGCACAAGGTGCAGGGTAGGTGTACTGGGCACTTTTCCTTTTTCTCTGCATTTGATATGTCACAGAGTTGGAAATTATTTTTCATGGTGTTGCCAGAAAAAATATATATTGTGAAACTACAATATATAATATAAAATAATATACATGGCAAATAAAAAATACTGCAGGTCATGGGGGCCAAAGAAACTTAAAAAAATAAATAAAATAAAAGGATTTTTACAACGGTTGCAAAGAAATCTTTCCCTTCTTTGCTCAGGTTGCATGCAGCTCTGTTGTCCATAAGGAAATCTATAAAAGCCCCTCTGCAAGTGTATGTTTATCAGGTCCAATCATTCCTCTAAGTAATATCCACTATCTGGGAGAGGGAATGCAAGAGACTCTATCAGGACTCTTAGGGCTTGTCTACACGCTGCCAGCAAAGCACACTAGGAGTGTGATCTGCAGAGCGTTCTAATTAGGGTGACCAGATGACAAAACTGAAATATCGGGGTGAGGGGCGCGCAGAGGGGAAAAAAAAGCCGCCAGAGCGCCCCCCCCGCACCAGCTTGCCTCGTCTCCACCTCCCCCGTAGGGGAAGGTGCCCAGTTGGTGCAATCCCGCAGGCGGCCCCAAAGTGGGGGTAGCAGGCCCCAGCCCCCCCATCCCGCTTGGGTCCCACAGGGGAAGAAACGGGGCTGCCGCTGCCTCCATGTGGCAGGAGGTGAAGCCCCGTCGGATGCTGCCCCCCTACCCTCACCACCACCCCCACCCATGGGCACATACAGGGAGCCAGTTCCCCAGGCCAGCCCCAGGGCTGCCCCTGCAGGTACCGCCCCGCCCTCCTGCCTGCGCTTGGGGCCAGGCCGGACTCACTCACCCCGCACTCCCCTGCGTCCCCCAGGCCTCCCTCCAGTGCTTGCGCCGCCATACAGTTGATCGGCGCAAGCCTGGGAGGGAGGAGGAATGGCGTGCTTGGGGAAGAGGCGGGGATTTGGGGAGGGATCCAGTGGGGCAGTGAGGGAGTGGGGCTCGGAGCGGGGGGTGGGGCCCAAGCCCCTCCAGGGTCCGCCTGTCCGCAGGAGCAGAGGGCAAAATTGCTTGTTTGTCCAGTGTCCCGACTGAACATTGGTCGGGACGCGGGACAAACAAGCAAATATTGGGACAGTCTCGATAAAATCGGGACGTCTGGTCACCCTAGTTCTAATGTATAATGCTCAAACTGCCTGGTCTAGACCCTACTGCCGTGCTCTAATCCCCACTGATGGCGTCCCATTTCAAACAGGATTATGTTAATGTGAACTATGCACCTTTTAGAGCATACCAGCAAGGTCTACCTGGGGCAGTTGGAGAGCAGGACGTTAGTGCGCTTTCCAAATCACACCTCTCTGGTGCACTTTGCCACACCATGTGGACAAGCTCTTAGTGGCAGGGTAGCCAAGGAGGTTTCTGGGAGATTATGCCAGTTTAAAGGAAGTTGGTTTCTTTTTCTAGCTTCTTTCTGTTTTTTGTCCCCTCTGACAACCTCGGCTGTCTCAGAAATATATATTATAAATATATTTGTGTAACTTCAGTGCCTATTAAAAGGACAGGCTGAGAGACTGAGAGGTTTGGAGAGAGAGAGAGAGCACTTTATCACCAGGCCAGGCTCAGGCTAGGGAGTAGAACTGGTTGGGAAATCTTTAAAAAAAAAAAAAAAGGAAAATGGCTTTTTATCAAACAGAAATTTTCTGTGTTCACTAAAAAACACACACACATTGTGGAAAAATGAAATTTTTTCAGATTTTGCTTTTTTTTTTATAATCAAAAAGTGTTCACAATTCAGTTTTTCTACCAAAACCCCAAATATTCCATAACTTTTTTGATAAAAGCTAAACATTTTTGTTTTCTTAATTTTTTGTGGGAAATAAAATACATTTGGCTATCAGCTCTACTGAACAGTGGCAAAACGCATTTCTCCACAGCTCCCCCAGCCAATTTGTCTCATCTCCAACCTAGAGAGATCACCTTGAGGAATACAAGAGATTTCACCCATCCATGACTCATTAAATTATTGGTCTCTCCCTCAACACTGTCGATGTGACCTCCTTGGTTCCAGAGAGCTAAGCAATACCATGAGGATGCATTTTTGGTCTTTTGATATTTCTATTTCCCTTTTCTCAGCATTTGTAGGTTTCAGAGCTGGAAAGGCTCAGCACTCACTGCCCCCTGCTGGAGACATCACCACTTCAGCACACCCCAACCTCAGAGGTGTTCAGTTGAAAGGGAAGAGAAGAGAGTTCAGACTTCAGGGGTTGCCTGCTGCAGGCAGAACCAGTGAGAGTTGGTCCTCCAGCACCTAGAAGGGCCAGAAGCAGGTGGAGGCCAATCAGAGTCCAGCAGGCCAGATAAAAAGGGCTGGCTGCTTCTACAAGAGGCCAGTTCTGGGTGAAGCCAGAACAGGGAAGACAGGCTCTCGCTGCCCTAACCCAAGCAAGCTGGCCCAGTCAGGGGCCTAAGGTTGACAACATTAGCCTCTGTGAAGGACTAGTGTTTGTTTAATGACCTGGGGACTGTTTTGAGTTTCAGATTGAAAATTAGTTTTCTGATAGCCCCTGAAAGGGGAACAGAGCTGACCTGGCCAGAAGGCTAGGCCACAAAAACATCCAACCATTGTGGAACCAGGACACACGGGAGGCTGCTAGAGAGGAAGACTCTCTGTGTCCTGTTACAAGGGGGTACTCTGGGGGTGACTGCACACTATAACGCAATCCTAACTGAAACCAAGCAGAACAGAAGTCTTGAAAAAGTCTAAAGCAAAGAAAAATGAACTGGGCTTTCTGATTCTCAAAGGGGGGGGTAAAGGCTTATTTTGAATGAAGGGTTAGGTTTGCTTCTAAAATTAACCACACTGGTTATTTACTTTGATTTATTATTTGTATTATGGTAGTACTTAGGAGCCCCAGTCATGGGAAGGAGCCCATTGTGCAAGGAGCTGTACAAATACAGCACATGAAGCCTAGTGACCATCCAGGCTGCCTTGCAGGAATCAAAAAGAATTTCATGCAAAGCTGAATTCATTGAGCCAGCACTTCAGTGGGCGTAAACTGGCATAGCTTCAAGGAGCTTTTCTTTTTATGAAGGTGCCCTGGGTGAAAAGGTGGAATAGTTTTTGAGGTCTTCAAAAGAAGTTGGGCTCTCAATTAACACTGCCGTAAATCAAGAGCCACTCCTCTGAAGTTGATGTGCCCCGTGTAAGTCAATGCTCTCCAATGGAGCTATGCCTGTTTACACCAGCTGACATTCTGGCTCATTGCACTTCCTTCAGTTTGCCTGCAGGGAAATCCCACTTCTGTCTCTTTGGTTGTATACAAACGCAAAGCTCTTGATTGTGCCTTTGAACATTTGTTCCTGGGTCTATTTGTGCTTATTCTGAAATTATATTTAAAAAAAAAAAACACCTCAACACTATTAAGCAACGTGCACATCAAGCTGTCAAGATGCCTCTCTGTTAATATCCACTCAGAAAGCAAACATTGACAGGGGGAGTCTTATTGCTAGCCTGGTTTTTAAGCACAAAATGTGTCACACCTGGAAGTAATTAGAATACATTTTTACTAATTCATAGCTAATTGCACAATTACTCTTCTAGGAAAGATTCAGCTCTTGAAAGACACTTCAACACGCATGAAATAAGTTTCTGCAAAGCTGGCTCCAAGGAATAGCATGAAAACATTTGACTTGATCCAAACTATGTTTTTGGGTTTTGTTTTGTTTTTCAAATTATGAAATTCTTTCCTACTGTATTTCAAAGTGTTCAGTTTGTAAATTACCAGAGACATCATCCTGGTCAGATTTGGAGTGTTGAGAAGGCCTGTGTTAAGCCAACTCAATAAAAAGCTTCATTCCCATACTGGATGGAACCATAAGCAACCTCTTTATTCACTTGGCATTGTTGGGTCTGCCAGACAAATAACAGAAGAAGGGCTTTCCGCGCTTCTCCCCCTCCTTCTCTCCCTCCCCCCCCCCCCATTACTCCCTCTGTGCTACTTGTTTGTTCATTGTGAATGACAAACCAAACAAGTCTAGACTGGTGTTCTTCCATTGTAAAATAATTTTCTGGACTGAAGCGATTTCTTCATTTAGGATGAGTTCGAAATATGTAAAAGAACACAAACAGCCAGTAGTAACAATAGGCTTCTCAATCTTTCAGCAGTAGTATTATTCAGGAGCATCATACCTAGATTATACTGATCAAAATGAGTCATCTGCTCCAGCGTGTTACTTTCTGAAGCCACCACTGCTGCTGTATGTATGTCCAGAAAAGCAGCCTTGTTCCACCAAAAGATGAACTAGACCCATGAACAAGTCAGAAGGGCCCAAGTCCACCTTTCAGTGATACCACTGATTAAGTGCAATCATACTCCCTTGAGCTGTGACCTTGTCAGCTCTTATACCTATACCAAGTTGGGGCTGGTCATTGCTTAGATGAGAGACATCTAATGAAAATATACATACGAAAGGAAGTGGTGATGGTTATTCCGTAGGGAGCACTCTTCCTCTCAGTCATGAGCCACCAGTGGCTCATGACGATGCTAGAGAGCTCTGTGCTACTGAACTTATTGTCTTATAGATGAGATGTGAAACCAAAGTCCTCCTGTAGTCTTTAAAGATCCTACTGCCCTTTTCAGAGCACTATGCTCAGCGAAGACTCTGAACAGCCGCATCTCTGTGAAAACTCAGCCAATCCATTTTGACAACCCCGCTGACGTGTTGTCTATATTTCCAGTGTGCCTGCAAATAATGTTTATTATTTAATAAGGTGTGATGAGACTGTCCTGATACTTCAAAGGCAGCTGACACATTTGTTAGAGATAATCAAGGAACTTTGGGACAATTACGATGAAGGCTTTGACAGCGAGAAAATGCACAAACCTTGTAACTGTAACTAGCACCAAAGTCAAAGACTTTTCCTGGAAACAACTTGAATATTCATTTTATCCATTAAACATCACATTTGTGCGGTTTTTATGCTTTGCGTGTCTCATGTCTGCTTCCTGCATGCTCAGGAGAGCCCATTTCTTGTGTTTGCAAGATATGAATCCCTCATCCTTCTAGGTAAATTGCAAATTTTGATTTGTTCCCGGACATCTATTTGTATTGCTGTAGCATCTGAGCTTCGCCCAAGTTCTGGATTTATCCTTGTAACATCCCTGTGAACTTGGGAAGGATTATTATAAACCCCATTTTACTGAATGAGGCAGAGAGCAGGGAAGTGACTTGCCCCAGACCATAAAGTGGTCACCTACAGTGGGAAACTACATTGTTTTAACTGACACAACTTAGTCCTCAAACAATATAGACAAGGACTATCACAGAGAGTATCATGTTAGCTAGTTACAGTCAATGCTAGGGCAGACACTGAGTGCTAAGCTATGTTCTGCCAGGTGTAATTTAAGACAGGCTGTGACAGAGGCAGAGATCTCCTGCGTCACCATGCAGTTCCTTAACCCCCAAGCCCACTTGGAGGAAGGGTAGTTATCCTGCGGCACTCAAGGGTCTTACGTTGTTGGGCTCAACAGGCCCTGAATGTGAGATATAATGCATCCTGTGTGCACATTGCTAAAGCTTCTGGGGGTAGAACTGCATGAGAGAGGCCAGCCTTTCCCGCACACACACTCCTGCTTGATAGCTATTTCAGAAGGGCCTCTTGTGTGGGAGCAGGCACAAGAGGAGGATGTGAGCACAAGTCCTACCTTCAAAAGCCAGACTGCAGTCAGGACATGAACCAGGATCCCTGCGTTCTATAGGCAGCAATTCCACCATCTTGGTATAGCACACATATCATTGCACTTGAACAGAGGACAGAAAAAGGACAGTTCTGGTCTGGTGAATTAGGCAGAAGCTGGGACTGGACGAGACAGGAACAGAACCCAGGTGTCCTAATGCTTGGTCCTAGGCCTAAGGTCACACAGCAGACCAGTGGCAAACGGGATGGATCACTCAAAACTGTTCATTCCATCTGAAGCATCTAGCATTGGCCACTGTTGGAAAACCAGCTAGATGGACCATTAGTCTGACCCAGTATGGCCAGTCACTCTTCTGTGCCTCAGTTTCCCCATCTGTAAAATGAAATAATGACATTGACCCACTTTTCTAAAGCTTTTTGAGAGCCAAGGAGGAAATGTGCTATATGGGCTTGATCCAGTGCCCGTCAAAATCAATGGAAGGTATCCCCAGTGAATTCATGGAGATGGGATTGAACCTTGTAAAAGCGTTATTAATTCAGCTACAACGCACAAAATTCAAATATGCCTGAAAACCTCTTAGAAAAGAGGTGAATCAGACTGAAAAGCAGCTGAGCACTTCCTCTTGGTCATCGGATATACTGATTTCCCCTAATGTTGATTGATTGATATCCAGCTCATAGACATATTGTGAAGTTGGCATACAAGGCTTTCTTCCAGTTAATGTTTAGAGGGGGGCGTTTCATTTAATCAAAACCTTCTATTACTCAAGCTAGTGAGAAATAAATTTGATAATATGGATGTAAAACTAAAGCCACTGATCTAATAAGACTTTTGTATGGTATTAGTGGGAACAAATAGTGACAGATTGCTAACATGTTACAGTAAAAATTACCAACGTGATGAGACTTTTGCACCATAACCAGCACCTCTTGTTATCCCATTAGCAAAAATGATGCGACAAAATTGCTAATAGGAAAAAACTTTCAAGTTGTATTATATCACTCCTGTACTGCATCGGTAACATAACAAAGGGATGGAAGGAAATTAATATGATAATGCAATAATGGCCAAATGTAGCATCACCTAGCCTGAAAGGCCCACTGCTACATCTATCACAATATGACCCATCAACCCAAGAAACTTGACACCAGTTTTCAGTAGGGGAACGTGCAAGTATATTTTCTCTGCCTGAGTATGCTTTGAGAGCATTTGCTTTTGTCTGTTTGTTTGTATAGTAAAATGATGCACAACCTGCTCAGAGCTGCAGTGTTGATTTTTTACCATGAATAATACTCAGGAAGTGCTGTCTAGCAACAGAATTGATTTCATTATCGCTAAAGCATCCCTGATGGATGGGTGTCAATGCCAGTTTGGAATATCGGCGGTGACCCAGGTTTCACTGGTATAGGGCGGCCTTCTTTGCTGTTTCCAATAGCCAGATTTAGAGAACGCAGAATTATTCAGATTCTCTCTACTGAAGCATCTGAATTACTCTCTCTAGGTGATATTGATCCCTGTCCAAGGCCTATACACCACTTAAACCCTATTTTGGTGGCCTTAGTGAGACTGAAGCAGTGCATACCCCTTGTTCTGGCCATCTTACATAGGTGAATTTCACCCCTTATCCCTATGGGCACCCACAGCTGGAACAATCATGCATTCCTTGTATGGCTGCACCCAGATTCATAAGGTAGACACCATAAATGGTGAAAGAGGATAACACTAAACCCTAACAATTTAGTTGCCTGTATATCCACTTACACCCTAACAATCTCTCTGGTAACCAATTCCTTTCAATCTTCTCCCCACCCCTGCATCATTTCAGAAGTCCACAAGTGGGTGGTATCTTATCTTCAGGTCCATTCCCACCAATAGATATCTCCAAACCATGTTGTTTTCTGGTACTTCATTCCCAGTTAAATTAAAACTCTCCCTCCGCCCCTCCTCCCCACTTTTTCTGCTCTGTGCCTCTGGATTGAAATAATGATTAAAAGGTCTGGTCACGTGGCCCTTTCCCCTAGCTCCTTTACAGTTTGGCTTCAGCCCTAGCGAACAAAACACTGCAGCTGTGCATTGTATTCTCCAGTAGTCACTCAGAAAAGTAATTGGCCAAAGATTATTCTGTATAATTGAATGGCAGGGGCTTTGTATACCAAACAGGGACTTGTCTTTGTCAAAAAGTCTTTACAAAGTATCCAGCTCCGGGTGTCAGAGAGGACAAGTTTTTTAATCATGTTAAAATGATTTATTTAAACGTCAAGCCATGTCACCTCACTTCCTTTCATTTTTCAAACTGTTTGTGTTTTTTCTGGATGATAAATTTATCTTCAGACAGCCTCAATATGACTAATTAACTTTGAAATATAAGAACCAGATGTGTGAGCTGGAGAGCTTTCTGAACTCATGCCAGACATTTTTTCCCCCTCCTCTCTGTTTCCCTGCTGGCTGAGCTGAAATTGCTAAGTAGATACACACAGTACATGGAAAACCCGGAGCCTAGTTAGTAACACGAATTGACTCTCTTTTTCTTCCTCCCCCCCCCCCCCCCCACACTTGACCTCCATAGATTAATTTTTTACAACTTTGAAATTGACCCTGGTAAGGTCACGACAGCCGGTGACCCAGAAGGCATGAAGGATCTCCATGTACCTGCCTTAATGATACTTAATGCAGAAAGTAAGCTGCCTTAATGTGTTTGCCACATGAAAGGAAATCAGCGTACAATGTGACAGAAAGTGATTTCTTTTAAAGAAAATCTTCTCTTGTGAAGTGAGGTTTTTTCCCTCCATTCTCCACTCCTCATTTGATGAGATAGCCATTGCACAACGCTCCAAGAAATAAAGTATTGGATGTAGCTGTTAATTAAGCTGAAATTCCCAACCTAAACCACTTTTCTCTAATACATACATATTTCCCTCCCCCACACCCTCCATAGGACAGGGCAGAAGGACAGAAAAACCCAGCCAGATGGGTAAAGGTGAAGGACTAAACAGGGTGAATTGTAAGAGATGAATGTGGGGTGAGGACTCCCCGTGTGCTAAGGGATCAATGTACAGCCTGTGCGATTATCATGCATGTCCTGTTTTGAGGCTACAAGTGGTGCACAGGCCTTGTGCTCATAGATTCATAGAATATCAGGGTTGGAAGGGACCTCAGGAGGTCATCTAGTCCAACCCCCTGCTCAAAGCAGGACCAATCCCCGACTAAATCATCCCAGCCTGGGCTTTGTCAAGCCGGGCCTTAAAAACCTCTAAGGAAGGAGATTCCACCACCTCCCTAGTGAAAAAGGTAACCCATTCCAGTGCTTCACCACCCTCCTAGTGAAAAAGTTTTTTCCTAATATACAACCTAAACCCCCCCACCCACTGCAACTTGAGACCATTACTCTGCTGACTCTGCACAGAAGTGAATTTCACCCCCAAAGTAGATATGTAATGGAGGTCCAGGGAGAGGAAGGTCAGAAGAAATAGCCAGACCTCCTGAAAAGCAGAGATTGTCCTGTCTGAATTAGAGATGGCCCTGAAGCGAAACCCTGCAGCTCAGTAACCCACTGTTTGGTGTGTATTACAGTTCCATCTGGTCCAAAGAGGTTATGAGTCTACTACAGCTGAGAGCCAGAGGCTTCTTTAACACAAGCAGTGGTTGTTCATTCTTTTAGCATTGGAGGCCCTGTGTTCAGTCTCTGCTGATGACCGATGGTAGCAGTCAGTTCACAAGTTCACCATCAGGTTTGGAGGTATTCATGAGCTGAGTTTGGCTCTGAGTTTTGCAGCATGAACCCATGTGTAGCCTAAGAGGCCCAATCTGCTAATTCGGATAGGTTATTTTATTTTATAGGACTGGGTAAATGTGTTGGACAAAATACAGGAAGAACTGAATTGATTTGAAGAACAGAATATTTCTAACTAAAACCAAATCTGTCATGCTATTTAGAGGCTTTGAAAAAGTTCCATTTTCCTTCTCATTTCTTCTCAGCTCTGCACTTCCTGTGTCCTGTATAAAAGAAAAAACAGGAAACTGTAATTTGGGGAAAATTAGAAGGTACTAGAAACTGCACAAGAAAAGCCAAGTTTTGCAGATCAAAGGGGTGGACTAAGAATTCAAAGGAACTTGTAAGCTCTTTGGGGTAGGGATCATCTTTTTGTTATGTGTTTGTACAGCGCCTTGCACAGTGAGGTTCTAGTCCATGACTGGGGCTAATGTGCTAATAAATACTTATTAATAATCAATAACCCTTTGTAAACTCCCAGTGCTGCAAGATACTGAGCATTCTCAACTGCAAATGACTTCACAAGGCTCAGCAAAGCACTTGAGACACTCAATACCTTGTAGGATCAGGCCCCATCATGCTCAGATAATTGTGTTTGTCCCTCCTTCCCTTAAATAATTTCATACTCCCTCTATTCCAGGGCGGAGAGGTATCTCCCTATGCCACTGAGTGACTTTCCAGTAAAGATTTTTCAGTGCACTCCTCTGGACTCTTTGGGCACCGGACCCACTACTGCTATCCTAATCCAGCTCCCGGACATCTGACACTCCCTTTTACTTCATGCAGTGCTGGCATCTGGTTGCGTGGGACTGATTTAGGCTCAGAGAATAAAATATGTGTATCTGCACTAGCAGTGGGGGGAAAAAAACAGTACCAAAGCTCTCCCTAAAACCAATGGAGGCATGCAGAAACTGTAGGAGAAACTGACCCCATGCAGAGGGCTTACACAAAGCTTATGCACCATAAAGGTGCCATTTTGAGACCTGACGTGGGACTTAAAGGATGCACAGGCCACGTGCTGGTTAGCTATATGGGGTGAATTCCGCCCCACATGCTTATAATTCACCTCCTGGGTGAAGCTCAGAACTTCTGAAACCCACAC
Source organism: Malaclemys terrapin pileata (assembly GCF_027887155.1). Lineage (NCBI taxonomy): Eukaryota > Metazoa > Chordata > Testudines > Emydidae > Malaclemys > Malaclemys terrapin. The sequence continues at coordinate 129,132,398 of NC_071506.1, read as the reverse complement.
TGATGCCTTCACCTTATCTGTTGTGGTGAACCCCTTTGCCAGAAAAGTAAAGAAGGTAATGGGAAAAGCAGCCTAAAATGACAGTGTGAATACCGACCACAGGCTAAGAGTGACAGTAAATCATCTTCTTACAGCTCATTGGTAGAGATGGTCGGGAATTTTCCTACAAAACAGTTTTTCATCAGAAAATGCTGTTTCATTAGAACTGAAATGTTGTGGGAAAGGACCGTTTTCAATGAAGTTCCCATTTTAAAAAAAAAATTAAAATGTCCCATTTCAACATTTTCTAAACGAAACAGTTTCATTTTTCAGTTCAAAACAACTTTTTGTTTGAAATTTAAATTAATTGATAGTAAAAATAAAATTGTTTTAAATGTAAAAGGTCAAAATTGAAAGAAAACATTTCTATTGACCCGATCCAAAAACATATTTTGGTTCATGGAAATTTTTGAATTTTGACTTTTTGTCCCGATTTGGGATGGGGAAAAAATTTGAAATCTCTAAAATTCTTGCAGGACAGGAAAACTGTTTCCCATCCAATTCTACTCTTTGGTGGCTTGTGTGAAATGTGTTGATGGAGACTCAGCTCAGTTTGCTTAGAACTACAGTGCTATAGAAAACTCTAAAATAAATTAAGCAGGAGAGATTTTACAGTTCTAGTAATCCTGTACAAGAGACCATCTTTACTAGGCTGTCTCCTGTCTTAAGAAATCATCCCAAAGTATCTCCAGATAGACCCAAATATAATTCTGCTCCATTCTTTTCATAGGACCATCTCATAGAATCATAGACTTTAAGGTCAGAAAGGACCATTATGATCATCTAGTTTGATCTCCTGCACAACGCAGGCCACAGAATCTCACCCACCCACTCCTGTATCAAACCCCTAACCTATGTCTGAGCTATTGAAGTCTTCAAATCATGGTTTAAAGACTTCAAGGTGCAGAGAATCCTCCAGAAAGTATGCCGTGCCCCATGCTGCAGAGGAAGGTGAAAAAACCCCAGGGCCTCTGCCAATCTGCCCTTCCCGACCCCAAATATGGCGATCAGCTAAACCCTGAGCATGTAGGCAAGACTCACCAGCCAGCACCCAGGAAAGAATTATCTGTAGTAACTCAGATCCCACCCCATCTAACATCCCATCACAGGCCATTGGACATATTTACCGCTAATAGTTAAAGACCAATTAATTGGCAAAATTAGGCTATCCCATCATACCATCCCAGAACTTCACTCCTCTGATGGTTAGAAACCTTCATCTAATTTCAAGTCTAAACTTCCTGATGGCCAGTTTATATCCATTTGTTCTTGTGTCCACATTGGTACTGAACTTATATCAGAGGGATAAATACCAGGGAGGGAGAGGAATTATTTATTTATAGAGAGCAATCCTATCTCCCCTCAGCCTTAAGTCTCCATTAAGTGACAAGTTTTGGCTGTCCCTTGTGTGGTTGCTTAGGCCCGGTTTCATTGTATCCTCTCTCTCTCTGGAGGTTCTTATATTGGCTCCCATCACCAATAGCTGAGGGTTTTTGTACATAAGGAAACTATTGAAGCTAATTTCCCTGTCACCAGTTTTGTTCTTATTATTCTGGGAAAGTTGAGCTTGATGATTAAGAGAATCTCCACATCATGCGAATGGAGGAGTCTGAACTCTCAGCTTAAATTATGTAGGGAAGTGTTGGAAGGAAGCATTGCTGCAGTAAAAAAAAAAAAAAGTTACCACACACCCATGGGGATATAACTTCATGGGATTACGTTGATCAAGCCAGTAGACCCAAATCATCTTTAAATGGAATCATCTGATCTCTCAATACCTGGTGACTGTAGTGTAGATTACCAGCTCGCCTTTCAACTCAAATGTGCCCATCTGGTTTTTTGCACATATTTGCATGCCTTCGAATTTGACAGATCAGTTCACATCGCAACCACTTTAACCATACATAAAACACATCGCAACCACCTTAACCATACATAAAAACAACTTGTTTGTTCTACATAGAGAGTGTTTTCTGAGCCACACCTTGCTTGCTATTAATATATTGGGCAGTTTAGATATAACTCTGCTCTCATTGAATTTAATGAAAATTTTGTCAGTGAACTTCAGTGGGACCAAGATTAAGCTAACCATTGTCATTACCACATACCCTTCTACAAGAACCCTGCTATGTCCCCACTTTCCCATTGGGTCTCCTTCTTTCTCCTCCTCATAAAAGCCAAGTCTGTTTTCACAGAGTCTCTTTTATTATGATCCTCAGTTGCATTTTTGGGGCATCTCAACATTGTCCTTCTGAGAGTGACCTATCTAGAACTGCACACAATAACATTGTAAATCTGTTTTAATAGCACTAGGATTATACATACACATTCACTTTTATATTTATTTATACATAGAAGCTTTGCAAAATTTGAACCCCACCCTCTTGCCCAGGGTAACAATGCTGATTAAAATGTCTTTGTCAAAACATTTTTTCAGCCAAAAATGACTTTTCAAACAAAATGGAGATTGTCATAGAAAATGTGCTTTTCAGTTGAAATTTTCCAGGTTGATTTTATTTTGGGCGGGGGAGAGGAGAGAGGGACCAAAAAAAGTGAAAAAATGTTTTGGTTTTCAAATGCCAACATTTTTTTTTTTTTCAGTTTTCATTTAATTGAAAAAACATGTTCCACGAAAAATGTGCTCTGAAACTACATGGTTTTCATCTTGGTCGAATTTTATGGAAAACAAATACCGCTTTTCAACCAGCTCTAGTGAGTAATCTTTTATGATGAGCGTTTAAAATATCATTAGCTCTTGCCTTCATCAGTCATCATTTGTGCCTCTACCGTTCTTTTCAAGAACAGTTTTAATCTCGGGGCTTGACCCAAAACCCAATGAAGTTAGTGGCTTGACTCCTATTGATTTCATTGGGCTTTGGATCAGGCCCTTAAACTCTAATTCAACAAGCTCTTTGCACGGAGAATTTCCACTGGCATCAGTAGAGGTTCCATGCACGGAGAGTTTGAGTTTGAGCCTTGTGCATGTGCTGAGCCGAATAAATACTACGGCTGGATTTTAAAAAGGGCTGGATAATTTTTCAGCTGTGCAAAACTCAGACCAGGGCAAGGGCTAAATGGTCTCATGTTTCAAGATATACACCGATGCAAGGGTCAGGAAGGAATTTTCTTCCCCCCATGAACATTTTGCAATTGCTTTGTCTGAGGGATCATGGAATTATTTAGGTCAGTTTTTTATTTTATCCAGACTAATAAAAGCCCGTGCCTTGGATTTATGGTGAACAGAGGATAAGGGGGTTGTTGTGATCTGGTATTTGGAGAAAGGACTCAGGAAGAGAATAGGTGCTATGGTATATTGATTCCTCACAGAATCCTGTCAGCTTTAGTTTCAGCACCTTTTGCAGCATTTTAGCCATTTCTTCTTTATTTTTACTTTCCCCCCTCTTCTCTCTCCTGAATAACACTGCAGCTGTAGTTTATTAGGAGAAAGCCTGTACAATACATCACCCTCCAGAGCCAGTTCTGCTGTACAGATCATGGCTTGTTAGGGATAAAATAGAACATTTCAAACATAACAGCATTAAAAAAATGAGCTGAACTTAACCCTCCCCCCTTCCCTACCTTCCCCTAAATGTACATAACAAGCTGAGAAACTTGACTCGGTAAGAGATGGGAGCCATCAGTGGAAGCTGTCAGCCTTGATGTCTTGGAGGTTTGGATCCAACGGCATCTCCCACTGTATGGCGCTAGATATTTAATAAAGTAAAACCCCCAGGATCAAGAAGGCTGCAATCCCTCCCAGCTCCTTTCTTCTGCTTTTGCTCGAGTTCTTTAAAGCCTGCCTCCCGTCTCCCTCTCTCTCCAGAAAACCCTTTCATGCCTCTCTCGCCAGACTGACATTTTGACAAGTTGCCACGAGTGACATCTGATTTGTACAAATTTCAAGACTAATAAATCTACCTGTCAAAGCGGAAACTTTAAAAGGAGCTAAGCCCAGCGGGTGTAGTTTAACAGAACTCAAGTTGATGAAACTGTAGGATGGAGAAATTATATCTGTCACAATCCACCCACATTAGTTCTGGAGAGAGGCTGGCAACTGAAACAAACGTCTTTCACAGCCTTGCAAAAAAAATAAAATAAAAAAATAAAAGCAGTCTGTTAATACCGTGAGTAACGAGTAACAGTTCTATTTGCAAACTAACAACGTTATTTATTTAATTTTTAATTGGCTTGCAGACACGAGAGGGACCCTCCCTCCTATGCTCATCGCTCCATTGGGAGAGCTGGACTTACCCAATGAGGCCCCCCTGAGCCAGGAAAGCATTTAACTTCAAGCCAGGGAAGAGTCCCACTGATTTCAATGGAACTGTATTCACATTCCCAAGCACTTCGCTGCATCGGGGCCTAAGGTAGTTATGACAACCAATAGAAACGTCAGTAGCAGTGATGGATCACAAGGCACGGTATGGGAGGCAGAGTCTCAGGCTGCTTATTATTATTATCTGTGCTACACTACAGCCCCACAGCCCATTGTGCTGGGTGCCGCACATACCCATAGTCAGAGACAGTCCCTGCCCTGAAAAGTTTATCGTCGGAATAGACAAGACAGACAAAGGGTGGGAGAAATGAATCAGTGATCACCCCTGTTTAATAGAAGGAGGACTGAGGCTCAGAGAGATAAAGTAACTTGCTCAAGGTCACACATGAAGTCTGTGGCAGAGTCAGGAGTTGAGCCAAGAGTTCATGAGTCCCGATCTAGCATTTTAACCACAAGATTATCTTTCTCCCATTCTTTCATATAGTCCCATGACATGGCTGCCCCCTTCTTGTGTCTGTAAATCTATATAGGCCAATACATTACAATGAAATCAGAACCCCCTAATCTCGCCAGACTTTTCCCTGTAATTTTTTTTTGAGGCATGAAGCATTTTGATATACCTTTTTCCCCCATAAGGTTTCATTTTCACAGCAGGCTGGGTGTGGAAGTGCCAAAATAACTCAAGAAAGCCCATTCTCAGATTAGCCCACCTGGAAGCAGCACACCATTTAGGGTGACCAGATGTCCCGATTTTATAGTCCTGATTTGGGGGTCTTTTTCTTATATAGGGTCCTATTACCCCCACCCCATCCCGATTTTTCACATTTGCTGTCTGGTCACCCTAACACTATTCTGCCTTGAGATTTCCAGTCCAGTTTTGGAGGCTCACAGATTTTGGATAAGTTTGGAGAAGTAGCAGAACATCTGAAGGGAAGCAAACTACTGGGTCCTTTGGGATTCACCCATCTTAAGTCCCTAGGCACAGAACCAGTGGTTTAAAAGCTCTGCCTAGGCCTGGAGAAAACCATCCAGAAAAACAGACAGACAGGCTGCATTTCCTTTTTATTGCATCTTCAGTTTCAGATGCATGGACACGAGCACCCAATTCATTCTTCCTTTCTGAAAGAGAGTGATTTGAAAGTAGCACCGGCCATGAAACTACTGCATTCAAGTCTGTAGTATGGAGTGCGTCTTCAGGTGTGTCTAATGACTGAAAGAAATTTCTGAGCTGATGATTTATGACAGCTGGCTCGGTTGTAACTTGCCCATCTCCCTTCATTACAGAGGAGCCATGAGCGTGAGCTCTTTCCACTCGAATCCCATCTGCCAAGTACCTCCCTGCTTTCTCCCCTGGCTTGTAATATCTTTGCCTTACCCTGGTGAGCATGTGCTCAATCTGTTCAGAGATTTGCACTGAGATTTCAGCACCACCAAAGGTCTTGTTCACCTGGATCATGTTTCCTTTCTGGGTTTGGGGTGTGTGAAGATGCCTGTGATTCAGTGAGTTACAGAAAAGCTGCCCCATTTTGCTGAGCTCAACAAACTGAGAATGCAGAAAAGCAACTCTCCCCCCTGTGCAGAGGCCCAGCACAAGGTTGATCTATGGACTGACTAATTCAACTCTGCAAAGGGCCAACACGAGCCCTGTGGACTGCTTAAGTCCCATTTAAGCTCTCCTTTAAACGATGCATCGGTTCTGTGCGGGCCGCATCCTCCATGAATAGACTGAGACATTGTTGTACATTTTAATCATAACTGGCATTTTGGAGCCCTGTGGCCTCCATGCAAGAGAGTGAGATCAGCATATCTCCAGCTATGCAAAAGCCCAGCAGAAGAGACTGGCTGCTCCCTGAAGAAGCAGTGAAGTTTGGTGGTTAGGAAAGGCAAATTACTACTGGATTCTAGTCCTGCTTCTGCCCCTGATTTGCCATGTGGCCCTGGGCAAATCTATTGACAGTAGACTTAATCTATGTTTGTACAGTGCCTTGCACAATGGGTCCCCATTCTCAGTTGCATTGCCATCATAAACATAACTAATATGTGATTAGTAAGCACCCAACACATTTGTGTGCCGTACAAATAATAAAGTAACTTCATCTCTCTGTGCCTCAACACCTCCATATGCCAAAAGGCGATTATGAAGATTTCTTTCCTTTGCCAAGTGCTTTGAGACCTGCAGGCAGAAGGCACTACACTAGGGCAAGGAATTACGAAATAGGAGCAGTAGCACTGTTTTTGCAATGAGGAGATACATGCCTACCCTTCCTTGAACGTAGGGTGTTTGTTTCACTCCAGAATGTAGTGTCTTACAGAAATGCTATTTAGACGCGATATGCCTGTATATTGGTTTATATGTAGATAGCTACTGGCTTATCAGAACATGTAGCATTCCTCAGAAGTTCGAAGCACCAATCAAGTTGTTATGCACTGCAAATGACTTCCTGAATAACACTGTGTTTTATATAGCTTTTGTCCTCGGGTCATCACACACATCAGGGGTAACTTCCAGTCTGGGGTGAGAATGGAGGCGCATCTCACCGAACTAAGATACCTCTGGTGCCCATTGTCTCCAATGGGCTTTGATCATGCCTTTAGAATACAGCAACATCCTTAACCCTGCTCTGTCTGGCTCTCATCAGTCAGCATTCTGGAGGCTTGGCTGGACCAGCCAGGCAATATTTCCAGTCAGCCCCAGGACTATTGAGAAACAGTAGCAGCTGTGAGTAGGAAAGGCCTGGTTAGTAGCAGCTGAGTGAGAATTGTCAGCTCTGCCATTCCAATAAAAAGTTATCTAGCAGGCATGGGCAGCTGGTGCCATCAACATTTGTTATACCTGTAGGTTTCAAAAGGATGAACCATCCAGAGTTTCTGTCTCATGTTTCACTGCTTGTCAAGCAGCAGCAAGAGGAAAACCAACGTCTCCTAGCACACATTGTGAACTTTCTTTGTTCTGCCAACATTGGTTGCATGACAATGTTAACCTGGCTAAAGGAGATAGGAGAAGTGCCGGCATCTAGAGATGGCCCAAAGCAGGACTCTCAAATTCAATGCCCTTTAAATTTTGAGGAGAGAGAGGGATATAGAATCCCCAAACAAGAATCTGCCTGCCATGGTTTTACTTCCAGGTTGGAAGAGGCCCTGTATTTTTTAATTACCAGTTCAAGTGTGGCCCAAATCTTGCAAACAATCTGGGAATGTTGCTGTCATTTGAGGCTCAGACATCCCAAAGGCAGCTAGTGAGATTTCAGAACCAATAAATCCAAACCCAAACCCTGAACCCCAGCCCTGGTTCAGCTTCAAATTCAAAAATGTCCTAAACCTAATCCAGCTCCCAACCCCTGCCCTGAACGCAACCTCCTTAGCTCATCTCCGTACAGAAGCCTGTAGTAGACTTAGATAGCGCTGAGGGTGGTAAAATTAGCCTTTCACCTCTTCAGACCTGTGGTCAAACCCTGGTTCAAGATTTGATCCTTCTTCTGTGGAATTCAGTGGATGTTCCGCCACTTTGTATAGTGGGTTTAGAATCAGCCTCCTAATTCACAAGTGACTTTATCATAGGCCGCAATTTCCCCTCCTCATCACACTCTCCGGCAAAGAATTCAGCACTGTTGACAAGAAAGCCAGTCGGGAATTTTTCAGCGATTTCCTTTTTGATTTGAAAATGTCAATTCATCAGAAGAAAAAAAAATCTGTTTTTCACTTTGAAACGACTTTTTGTTTAGAAATTTCATTTAATTTATAATAAATTTTAAAAGGTCAAAATTTAAACAAAACATTTGGAAATGATTGAAAGGAAATGTTTTGATTTACATGAACCAACATTTGTTCCAATTTTTGGTTTGTGAACATTTTCAAGATTTTGAGCTTTTGGACCCAATTTGGGACAGGAAAAAAGGTCAAAATCTTGAACATTTTCCTGGGATAGAAAAGCCAGTTCCTTCTTAGCACTGACACCTCCATGGGAGTCATCAAAGACTGGGTAGCAATGGGGGCTGCAGACCAGGATTAAAGGTCTGGGGTGGAGCTGGGTGGTGTGCCAGGACAGGAACAGCACTGGGGAAGTTGCAGTGGAAAAGGGAGAGAGCTGAAATACTAGTGTCAATTGTAATGGGCTTTTTTTTATTTCTTAGGTCTGCCCATTAGGAAGTGAACTGAGACCTAGCAGCTCATTTCACACAGGTCACTCAACAGCCAACCGCTACATTAACTCTCTACTGACCTGCACTGCTGTTGGCCTAGAGGTAAAAGGTTCCTTAGCCCATTACCAATGACCTGGTGATCCAGCCCACTCCCCTCTCTTCAAACCCACAGAATGGGAACACGGTTTAGATACAGACATGAGAAAAGAACCACTGTGGACTCTGAGAAAATTCCAAAACCTCAGCTCCTCTGAAGCCTGCTCTGTACCTATGAGGGTTGCATTCAAATCAGCTGTAGCTATGGTTCATTTCTAACAAGGGTAATTTATAGATCCTCTTCCATAGAGAACCAGTCAATACATTTGTTTTCCTTTGGATCCACAGCTGCAGTAGCAAGCCATGCATAAAGTTTGTTAAGCTTGGCTAATTTTCTAACAGCTCCAGCAGTGATTGATCTCAGCCATATTGGTATCTGGCTCAATCTAATAATAATAATATGTATGTTTAATGGTAAAGTGTATAATTCTTTTAAGAAATTTGGATTATATGTCGGGTATCAATGTTAACAACATGCCTAGGGCAAATACATCTACAGAGAGGAGAAGGCACTCGGAGAGTGTGGTTTTCAAAAGCGTTCACTGTTAGTCTAACTCATCTTTTACTAAGTTAATGGTTAAAATTCTCATCTACTTCAGTAGGCTCAGCAAATCCCCAGTCAATACATATTTGGGTTACTTTAAAGTAAACAAGCTTTAGACTGAGTTTGTTCAACATCTGCATTATTTCTAATATAATTCCCATGTTGAAGGCTCTTGCAGATTTAATTATGTATCATGCAGGAGAGGACTCCGTTCTATTCTCAGTTCTGCAACTGACTTCTTGTATCACCTAGGGCAAGTCACTTAACTTTGCCTCAGTTTTCCTATCTGCAAAATCAATTGCTTGCCTCTCAGGGTGTTGTGAAGCTTAATTAAATGCACTCTGAGATCCCCAGATGAACCTTGTTCTAGAAGCACAAAGTCAGTCTGGTCCTGCAAATCCTCAAGAGTCAGGTTTATTTGCATGAGGTTAAATTTACCCCATTGCAAAGGGGCCAGCACACTGTCTATGCACCACATAAGTCTAAAATGCCTAGTCTACATTAAAAAATTGTACCACTTTAACTATACCAGTATAATTAGAGAGGTACAACCCCCTATGGTGGACACAGTTATGTTGGCATAAAGAGGCTGAATACTAATATAGCTATTCCTGAACAGGAAGGGAAATAAGCTACACCCATACAAGGCATCTTTATACCGGTGTAGCTGTGTCTGCCCTAGGCGTTGTAGGGATATAACTATTTCAGTGAAAAAAAAATCACAGCCCTAACTGGAATAGTTATACTGGTACAAAATCTGTAGACCAGTGAAAACAGGTCATAATTGCAACTTAAGTAGTACATTAGCTTTGAATAGGTTTGAATTTCCTTCATGTATAGTCCCATTGAAGGAGATTTACTCAAATGAGTAACAGTTTGGAGAAGCATATTATTACTGTCTCTTTCTTATTGCTATTTGCAATTACTTTATCCATTACATGAGGCCTCAAGGTTGAGGGAATTTTTGGCTGGTGGGTGGAGTGAGCTTTCAGAGCTGTGGATAGATGGGCCTTTCCACTGCCTCAAAGAAAAGAAACCCGCAATGATCTCTGCTGTGGACCCAACTGTAGCCTGTTCTGTGTTTGTGTTTTTTCCCAAAACAATTTAAAGCCTGTTTGCTGTGCCAATGCGCTCTCATACAGAAACCTGCCAGTCCTGGCGTAAGGAGGCAGGTCTCGGTTGAAGTTAGTGGAGGTACACTTACTGCACTTACACTGCGGATGGATTTGGCCTATAACAATGTCAAAATGCATTCACTGGCCTGAAGCCTCCACTTATAGTGCAAGACGTCCTAATGCAGTGGTGGGCAACCTGCAGCCTGTCCTAATGCCTCATGTTCAGCAAACCGCAGTACCTGGGGATTATCTCTGAAGAATTTAACTTGCTTCTCTGTGATGAACTCCAGCTAGGGAGATGATGGCTTTTTATCCAAGAAGTAAATATTACTTAGCTCTCACTGTAGTCTAACAGAGAGACAGAAAGGGGGTTGCCTGGTGCCATTTTAGGGCAGGGCTTCATGAGATACAGAGTGTCCTCAGCACCCACGGGAAGAGGAAAGTGCAAAGCACCTCACAGAACCTAACACCTCCTAGCATTGGGTCTATTGTTACTTTACAATAAGTGGAGCAGGGGTGGGGAAGGATTGGGATAAAGGGTAAGGATGATAATTTCTGGAGTCCCCATCAGGCTCATATGACATGCCAACACAACAAGATAAGGACAACAGCAATCTTTTTGTGAGGCTCCCTGTTCTGGAAGGAAAGATTTGCCTGATGGTTTTCTTTGTAGTAGGTTTGAATGGATGGCAGCCTGGCGGGTAAGGTGATGAGATAAATGTCCACGGCATTGGTTGCTGGCTGGAACGAAAGCTCTTGTCTCCCACCCCAATCCTCCTGGGTGCTCTGCTTCAGCCGGGCTCTTTATTATTAGTGCAGTACAGAACTAGACAGGAAGAGAGATCCCCAAGTTTATATCATGCTGTGAAGGATCTGGGTGTATGTCCTGTTCGCCAGGTAAGTTACGTCTCTGGGGGCTTTTGCTAAGCTGATTTGCTGAGCTCAGCTAACTTTATAATCTAGATGAGAGATGGCAGGCCTGGTTTGGTAGGTTATTCCCCTCAAATCTCTCACACTGCTCTAGAGACTGTATACAGAATATGACACACATATATTGACACTGAAATTAAACACGGGAAGGATATGTTTGTTTTCCTCTTTATCCCTTAACCTTGCAAGCAATAACCTAGCATCTGCTATCTAGCCAGACATTTTACTCAAACATAAGTGAAATTTAACTGACAGTAGCCTTGCTGTTCTGGCTGTGTTTGGCCTTCTGCAGCTTTTACTTCAAGATCCTACTCTCTGCATTAAAAATAAGGCCAAACTGACTATACATTCCTCTTTACGTTCTAGAAAATACAGGTCCATTGCTGCTGGCATCCACCCCAGATCTGGCTGCATTACAGTGGTGCTGTAGACATAGTTAATGAAGTTGTAACAATGCTCAGTGCAGGTCATCATCAAGGTGTGAACCAAGAGCCTTCAGCAAACTTTTTGACCAGCTCTGCCCATCGTGATCTAGAGGGGCCCCATTTAGGTCAGTGCATTTCTCAGACCTGTGTAGTGTGGGAGCACTGGCTTCTTATCATCCCCAGCAGCAACAGTTCAACCTTCCCTGCCTAGAATCCTTTAGCTTCTTACAAGTGTGACTTTCCTGGGACAGTAGCCAGGAGCTTCCAGCCACTTAAAAGATCCCATCTCTTATGTTCAAGGAATGCCCCTCTCTCCATAGGCTTATTCTTCCTATTTTCCAGTGTGAAGCTTCATCTGAAAGAGAACTATATCACCACCTGGCTGCCTTGGAAGGAGGCTATGTAATCAGCTTTGGGCTCCAGTACATGGAATTGCTTTCAGTCATAATAATACTCGGCACTTCTAGGACACCATTCATTAGAAGACATAAAAGTACTTTAACATTAGTGAATTAGGCCTCACACCACTGGAGGGAATTAGGTACATGTTATTCCCATTTTACAGAAACTTAAAAGCATTTAAGTGACTTTTACTCCACTCTAATAGACATGGATTTGGGCACTGTAAGACTGTGCTTTAGCATACTGAAAAGTTCATACGACTATTACAGCAAACACGCAGTGTTTCATATGTGCTAACTACTCCTGTGCTAATCAACTAATACATTTGAAAATCATGTCTAGCTACTGATGCATTCAAAATGATGGTTTAGTGCTGCACCCAATTAATGGCAAATATCTCCCTGACTCCTCTAAGGAATAGATCAGGCATAGTAAGCTAGGATAATAGAAAGTGGGCCTGATTCTCCATTGCCCGGCACCTTTCACACGGGCCGGATATAGTCGCCTGTGACTGGATTTGCTCACCATTAAGTATAATGTTGGTCAAAGGGCCAAGAGGATATCTGAGGGATAAGGTGGATGAGATAATATATTTGAAGTTGGTCCAATAAAAGATATTACCTCACCCACCTTGTCTCTCTAATATCCTGGGACTAACAGAGCTATAACACTGCAAACAAAAAAACAAAGAAGAGGATAAACTTCTTTCTTTCTTTGCACCTGAAGGCATAGAAGAATATAGGTTGTCTACCAGTTTCCCCCATTTATTTCAGTCTTGCGCTGGTCTGTTCAGGCTCCTGAGTGTCGTGTTGATTGATCTGGATTCTTTCTCTATTGTTCCACATAATATTTCTCTGGGTCACCATCTTTTTCTCTTTCCGGTTCATGTCCACATTATCACTTGCCATGGCGGCACCCTTAAAGCCTGTCCTAAATATATCCATCGTCTTCTTATTTGAAGCTTTAGATTGGTTTGTCAGAATTTCTGATGTTGCAAGAAACTCTTTCCAATGGACTCTGAAGTTTTTCCTGCAGGCATTTACTTTGGAATGAGTTGATCTTATCAATTTCTATTGTAGATTGGCATGACTCTGCCCCATAAAGGACAAACATGATACCATGTTAAAAAATTCAGATTTTTATGTGCTAATTCTGACTTATTTTACTTTGTAGATACATAGATAGATGATGGCTCATTGCAAGCAATAGATACATCCATGCATCCATGCATATGCATGTATGGCAATAGATGATAGATAACTGCAGCCTTCTTTCTAATTCTCATTCCCTTTGTTATTGTGGTGGCTCCTTTGCCCGGTGTGCTTATCTCTCCTCCAGGTTTCAAAGCCATACTGATCAGATCCATCACAAGGCTTTCATTAGCAAGGCAAGCTCCAGGCTGTCACAGCACCTCATGTGCAGGCATATGTTCCAGGGAAGGGCCGAGTGATTTAGAGAGGACCATTGACATTCACAGTCATCTCTTCAAATAAACAGGCTGAGAGTGTAATGATTTCAAGGTAAAGCTCTTTTATTAAGACAACACAGGGAACTTTTTCAACCACAGCTGACATCACTATAATAAATCACCATCAAGTCTAGTGGGATAGAAAAAGCCAAAATACTGTCAGGTCTGATTTTTCTGGCTACTCCTGTCTCGAGAACAACCATGTGTTTTTAATCAACAAATCTTTGTTTTGCATCTCTAAGACCCCAGCACTCTTTAAATAGTTAGCATTTACCAGAGGGATATTTTAAATCCAACACACTGCTTCCTTGCTGAAGAAATGAAGAAACAGGACACCACATTATCGACTTACTGGGCTTGTCCGGAACTTTTTAAAATTTGTTTTTGTTATATTCATACATTGCAGAGGGCTTTCCCTTTCTTGTCTCTGACCTAATTAGACTTTTTTTTCCAAAAATCAAGAACATTTGCTGCTTGTGACAGACAAGCTGCAGTACGTCATGAAAACACTCCCTGCTCCCATCCAAAGGCAATACGAAAAGCCATAAAAATAGTAACACTACAAATTTCATCTGTAGATTATATGGTGCTGCAACAAAGGGAGGACAAGTATAATTAGCCCTGTGTTACAGATGGGAAAACTGAGGCATGAAGCGGTTAACTGTTGTTTCATTACATGTTTGTAGAGCACCTTATACATTGAGGCCCTGGTCCCTGATGGGGGGCTCTTTTCAAAGGCATAGATGCGTGTTGGGTGCATAACTGACATTTTTGCTTGAGAATCCATCCTAATAAAATAATAACAGTTTGCCCAATATCCCACCCCGAGTCAGCAGAAGAACCAGGAATAGCCCCCTGGAGTCCTGACTTCCGCTTTTTTGCCAGCAAATTCAATCTGGAGCGTTATTCCCCCCCTACTTCTAGTCCTATCAATAATTTCTGCAAATGCTAGAGCAGCCTCATCTCTCTTGGGCTGGACACTCGAGTTTGCAAAAGAGATTGTAGCTTGTGAAGCTGAGCGGAGGCTTCTTCACCAAGATCTCTGATGCCAGCCACCCCCAATTTGTGCCTCTAGCAATGTGTCCGTGTCTCTGCTTTTTGAGTTGTACAGTAGTGGGCAATAGCACATACTAAATATTAGATTTCAGTTTGCTGTTCTTTTAGCTATTCTGCAGAAGCCTTTGAGGCATCCTCAAGCATAGATATTCTCCTCTAGTTGCCGCCTCCAGAGGTATTAATTTGCATTCTAGATGTGCCAAGTTTTTTTTCTAGCTCCCAAGTGCAGGTCATTCTCTCAGGGGGCCTAACCTCCCAATTATGGTTTCAAGGTCAAACTGAAACAGGAGACGCCCGGATTTTCTTTCATGTCACTTATGGCCCCCCTCCTGTTCTAACAAATAAACATGACATGTTCTGCCTGTTGGCACAAATGTCAAGGCTGAGAATAACCTTGGGACCAAACCCAGCACCAATCAACGTACCACGAGTTTCGGGTGCTCCCCGCGAGTGACCAGAGGCAAGTGTCTGAGGGATAGGACCAGTGGTGCAAGCTGAAGGAACCACCAAAAGTCAGCAAGAGAAGAAGAGACAGGAGGGGAAGAGGTTCTTGTCTGAAGGGTAGGCAGGGTACCAGTCGCCGATGCCAAACAGCATCTTTGAAGGATGGGACCTTGCCTGGCTCTAATCCAGATCCTGCTCCGAATCAAATCTCTACCAGATTTGAGCCTGGAGCAGGTTAGGATTCAGTTTCCCTAGGATTCAGTTTCTCACCAGTTTCCCACCATCTTAGGCCAAAACCTCAAGGCAGGAGTGGCCATTCTCATCAGGTTATGCTGGAATCTGAGAGAACAAACAGGCCCCCCCCTACTCTGGGACCGGAGTCAGAACCAAAACCACAGGGGGGGAGTTTGGATCCAGAGATTTGAACCTGACCCTCTTCTCCAAGAATATCAGTTCGGAGCCCAGCTTTGGCCTGTCTCTGAACATGGCAGGAGTGTGTGGAGTGAGAGAGGGGCAGGGGAAGTGTTGTGCTCAGTGGCCATTCCTACACTAGTGCTTCTATTAGCCCTATCCACACCTGGTGCAGCTCCACTGGGGCCAGCACCAATGTAGATGTAACCTGCACCTGCTCCATGCAGCGGTCTTTCCCCATCTGCTGATAGCTGGGCCACTGATAGAGGTCAATGAGGCTGCAGTAGAGGCTTATGCTTTAAGATCCAGAGGTCCCAGGTTCACGCCCCCCAGGGGCACACTGTAACTGGTCATGTCCCGTAAGGGAATTTGAGTAGGGAGGATCTCGGGACAAGGTTCCCCAGCCAGAGGTGTATGTAACCCACACCCACTCAGTGTGGTGCTCTGTGCTCCGATGGTGGGACATTGTTACACATCCAGGCTACCTGTAGCGGGGTGGTCACCCGCTCCTGCCCAGAAGGGCTTAAAACAGCCCTTCGAGAAGGCTGTGGCAGGGGAACAGCCCAGGCTGAGTGGGAAGCAGGCTAAACTGGCCCCATGCCCCAATCAGGACCCAGCTGGCCCTATAAAGGCTTGAGCCTGGAGCTCAAGCAAACACACTCTCTCTGCCTTTAGAGGGAGAAGGGCCTGGCTGCTAGGGACCGTACCTGGGTACCTAAAGTAGAGCAGGGCTGGGGGAAGGCAAGAGGATCTGGGGAGCTCCGGCCTGGAAACCCCCCCAGACTGCAGGCCTAGGGTAAGGCCAACTGGGTACTGGGGTTGCAAAGGGGCAGCCCACGGGTAGGCAGAGGCAGCAGGCCCAAACCCCTTTGCCTGTGATGGATGGGTGGCTGATACACTGCAGTCTGCCCCAGTGAACGGGGGCTAAGTGATGACTGGCAGTAGCCAAGACTGAGGCGAAGTGGGGATAGTAGGTGGGGGTTCCCCTGGGAGGGGGAGACCCTGAGACTGAGGGGTTTTGCAAGGGGGGCAGAAACCCCGTGAAGGGGCACCGGGTTCGGGAGGGACACGGGGGCCAGAGTGAGGTAAGGCAGATCACCGGCCTGCAGAGGGCGCTCCTGGCTGGGTCAAAGAGCTAATTCCCGAGGACGACCAGCAGGAGGTGCCACAGGGGCGAGTCCAACTCCTTACACTACCGTAAGATTAGCACTATGGGATACAGCTCGCATGCAGAGTTGCAGGAAAGAGATCTTTATTAAGCATGCTGAGAGGCCAGTGTTACATTGCAGGGCTCTAGAGTCCATGTGCAAGCCTCCTGGTCCCAGCTTGCATTCATGAACCCCCTGGTGCCACCCCAAACTAGGTCTCTTCTGAAATCTGGCCCTGTTTCTTCAGTTCTGTTCATCATACGACAGCCACAGATGGGCTCCGGTGTCATCTAGACCTGCTCAGAGCAGAGTTGGATGAAACAGTGGTTAAAATTCCAGCTGCTGTTCTACACTAGGAACCTCAGTGGTAACGGTTCCTCTGCTGGGCCCTCTACCTCTCTTGAAGTTCTGTCTTCATTCAGTCATGGTTCACTGAGGGCAGCTTCCATTTCCGGAGTACCGGGCTGGGCAGCTGCACTGAGACATTTCTGGGTCCTGGGACTGCCTGCTTGCTGGAAGTGCTGGTCCTGTGGGATTCACAGGCCCTTAATAGCTGCTCGTGGCCAGAGACTGGGTTGGCAGCAAGAGGAAACATGCACCTCTTCCCCTCCTGGGGCACCACTTGGGTGGGGTTCAGTGGGACTCTCTGCATTGTGCTTTACAGACATAAAAGACAGCTTCTTGCCCCCAACTAGCTCGCAATCTAAATAGACAGCATCCAGTCAGAAGGAGAGGAGCAGGTGTGGGGGAGAGCAGGGGGTGATCATGGACACGCACCCTTCTCAGCTCCCCCAATTGTATTCCTCAGCCTCTCCTCACTGCCCTGGTTCCAAATGGCCCCTGGAGCACTCAGGCAGGCTGCAGCATGTTGATGAAAGGCAGATAAAGGCTCTGTCTGAAAGTATCCAAGGAGAGAGCGGGGTAGGAAGGGGAAATAGCATTTAAATAAGTTTGATTGATTTCCATGCACCTTTCCAAACTGCTGTAGGCAGAATATCAAGTCCCTTTCCTTCCCATCATACGTGCCATTCGGGACTGGGGTCTCTGTTCCCTTTTCCTTTAAAAAGATTAAAGCTGGAACAATTCCAGCCCAAAAGGGCAGGCCTCCCCTCCTCACAGCTCCCTTTCCCCTCCCCAGATACTCCTGTCCTTGGTTACACTACCCAGAGAACTAGCTACAGGCAGTACAGCACCAGTTTGCACAAAGGGTTTTTTTCTATTTCACTCCTGGTTATTTCCTCACAAGGAAAAAATAAAAAAACCCTCATTGCCAGCTGCACCTCCCCCAGATTGTGAATGAACTTTCCCCTCTGAATGAACCCCCATCAGCCCCAGCGTCTCCTCGGCACATCTGATCTGAGGGTCTGGCTGTGACTCTGGGAGCCTTCCCCCACCTCCTTCTCTTTTCCACAGACCCCCTACGGGCATAAAAGCAACCTGGGAACACACATTTCTATAATACCACTCCCACACAGCCAAGTGAGATCAAAGCCCTCGTTGGGAATCAAAGCATGTGACAGGCAGGTGTCCATCCTTCTCGACAGGACCGCGATTAATCAAACAGCCTAACCCACAAGGAGATCAAACCAGGTCTCCCGCTGACTGTTGGTTAAAGTCTGCCTTCAAGTTGCCCTAATTAAAGTTTTCTTTCCTCTCTTGTTTTTATGCTGACTGCTGTCCCATGACTACCTCTCTCTTGCTCCCTAAAACAAAGGCTGCTGTAAACAGCTTTGGGCAGCCTTAATACCCTCGCTGGTTGGGCCCACAGATGCTAGTTCTTGCCTTTCTTCCTGTACCGCCACAAAATACAACACGACTGATGCATTCCTATCCCAAGCAGAGCTTTCTGTGGCCTGAAAAGAGAGATGAGACACACGCTCTGTAAAATCCACTAGGGTGTTGGCTAATTCCAGTCTCTTACGTGGAAGGCATTCAGATACCATGGTACCAAGCCCTTACGGCAGCCAGGATGGGGGACAACAGCCCTGTGACCAACTTTCCCATCTTTTGCCTAAGGCTCTCAAAGTGTCTTAAGGCACAATTAATTTACTGGACATCAGCATCCTTGTGTTATCATTATTCCCACTGTTTGGGGCAACCAAGACACAGAGAAGCGATGTGACTTGCCCAAAGTCACACCTGGCCAGTATGTGGAAGGGCTGGGAATGGAAGCCAGAGACTCATGTTCTCTGTATGCAACTTCCTCTCTGCTCTGTTAGCCCAGTTGTAGCTAAAGGACACTAAGCATTTCCATCAGGAACAATGGAACTAGTCCAAATCTTCCGGATTGCCATTTTTCAGTGTAATTGTTAGTTGCAATTTTGACCATAATCACCCCAGCTCTCAAGGTTAAAAAACAATGCTAAAAAGTTTCCCACTATTTTCTGATCTGCTTTGGAGCTACTCAGAAATTAATTTTGAATTTAGAAATTCTGATTAAAATGTTTGTCAGAAAAACACAGGGGGGGAAACACAGAGAGGGATAGCTCAATGGTTTGAGCATTGGCCTGCTAAACACAGGGTTGTGAGTCAATCCTGGAGGGGGCCACTTAGGGATCTGGGGCAAAATCAGTACTTGGTCCTGCTAGTGAAGGCAGGGGGCTGGGCTCAATGACCTTTTGGGGTCAGTTCTAGGAGATAGGTATATCTCCATATATTATTATTATTTATTATTAACCACCTGTTTGATCACCACCTGTTTCAGGAGCTATGGTAACAGGGCACAATTAAACAAGACTGTTTTCTTCTATCCCTTTTGTTTTGAGCTGGTTCTAGAGTTCTTCTGTTTTATTGGTGGTGGTTGTTGCGCTTAGAAGTTCAGGGCAGTGCTTAATTTGTGCCAGGGCTTGCTGGGGCTAAGCTCCAGCACCTCTGGGCCTGGCAGTTCAGAGCCCAGCACCTCCTGGCCTGGCAGTTCAGAGCCCCGGCACCTCTGGGCCTGGCAGTTCAGAGCCCCGGCACCTCTGGCCTGGCAGTTCAGAGCCCGGCACCTCTGCCTTGCTGCGTCAGTTGTGAAAGTAAAAAAAAAGTTGCTTGAGCCTCACCACCTCTTTCATTAAAAATTAAGCATTGGATCCGGGCTCTGTTGTGACAAGTGCTATGCACATATATAACAAAAAGATTGTTCTAACTCTCATTAGACATCTAAATATTTTTTTTAATCTGGTCCAAAGAGTTTATCATCTCTGTAAACATGATCCAATGTGTCCTCTATGGTTCCATTGCTGTCCTGAAAACCAAATTATCTGTGTGTTTTGGCCATTATTATAATAATTATTTGGATTGTGATGATGTCTACCGGCCCTACTCGCAGACAGAGATCCCGTTGTGCTATGCATTGTGTACACATGTAATTAAAAGAGAGTCCCTGGTCCAAAAAGCTGAGCTTGCAATGTGGTTTAGATAATTTCTAACCAGAACTAAGTCACATGAACCACATTATACTGCGTAAAGGGGCCACTTGCAATGAATGCTGGAGCCCTGACCCTCTTGCTTCTTTCCCCAAAGCTCTGCAGAGTCTGAATTAGAACTGGTTGGGAAATGAGACATAGGAGTCATTGGAAATTTTTAAAATATTCCTTTTCTCAACGTTTTTCACATAAAAGTCAGTATTTCCCCATGTTTGACTGAAGGGAAAAAACCCTCAAAACTCAATAAAATTCATTTTTTCAAAACCGAAAATGGTAATTTTTTGCAGGGTTTTTGTTTGGTTTGTTGTTGGGGTTTTTATGTTTGTTTCTGCATTGTTTTTTTAGCAGTGGGAAATGAAAACTGAGAAAACAAAAATTTGAAAGTGAAATTTTTTTAATTGGAAAAACTGGAAAAAAAAATTTAAAAATCCATATTTTTTTTTATTTTTGGAAAAGGCCACTTCCAATTAGAAAAACATTTTGAATGAAAAATTTTGCCCATCTAGTCAAAATCCCCTGACAGCCTCTGCAATTCCTGGTTCACCCAGTCCGCACTGCTAATTACACTCTGCAAGGAGGGCTGCAGAATCTTAAAGCCCAAAGCGAAAGTTTGTCCTTTCTCTTTCCTCAGACTGCTGCACATCACTGTAGTATCTCACCAAGAGCTGGTCAGGGAATTATTTTTTATTCCTGTGAAAACTATTGAGGAAAATGTGTGTGTGGGGGGAGATCATTTCCATCACACACACAAAAAACTTTGACATTTTTTAGATTTTCATCAAAAATTCAGAAACCAAATCAAGCTTTACCCTCTCTGTTTTTGGCAACTGAAAACTATTTCAAAAAATTGAAATTTTCAGTTACCAGAAACAAGTTTTCTTTTTTGCTGTGAAAAAGGAAATTATTTTCACAAAAATTTCTGTTTCATTGAGAATCCATTTACAGTTGGGGACAAAAAAACACTTTGATGGAAAATGTTCTTCCAGGTCTAATCTCATCATGTGAGTGTGAGAGAGAGAAAGAGAATGGGCCCTAGTTTGGTTCCTCTCCCCTCCCTGCAGCAGAGCCAGTGGACCATTTATGAGCATCATTCCAAGCCATGCAACGCTCAGTGTTTTTTTTCTGGTTCTACCCTGAGCCCTGGGACAACTCAGTTCCAGCTGAGTTACAAAGGGAATCAGCCCTGAAACACAAGGGTGCAAGATGAAAAAACCCTAAACTGATCAACCTCGATAGGTCACAACCCCGATTCCCCACTTCTCACAAAGAGAGGAGCTCCACCCCACTGGACAACATCTCCTGTGTCCCTGCTGGGAGAAATCCACTCCCCTGCTTTTGAACTGTGGTTCTACCTGTGATGACTTCAAACCCCCCACTCGCTGGAAAGCTAGAATAGCCCATCCATCTTCTGTGGGAGTGGTGAATGCAGAACACAGGGTCGGCCCTGGAGCACTGACTCAGGTTAAGCACTTGAATGGGGGATGTGGGGGGGGTTACAAATTGTTCAACTGTCAGTGCAAGGTGTGATTGATTGTAATGAATGAGGGGTAAGACGTAGGCTTCAGTCACACCCACACTTTGACTCTGGCACCCGGACAAACCACCTTTCACAGCCTCTCAGTGACCTTTCTCCATTTCCCGGCTCACAGGCTATCAGTCAAACACTTGCCCCAAAGCTGACCTTTTTTCCATAGGAGTCTTTCTAAAACAGTGTTTCTTTCCACAAGAGGAATTTTATTAATACTGGCCAGGATGCAGTACTGCTCTCTCAAGCCCCTCCATCACATGCCAAGGAGAAAAGCCAGGTTTGGTGCCAATTTCATTACAAGGGGCTTCTGAGAGACCCCTGGACTGATTGTAACTGGTTTAAACAGATAAATGCATAGATAAACATGTCTGTCCCTCACCAGCTTCCTCACATGTATTTGTCAATTTACACAGCTGCTCTGAATTACCACTTTGAAGTTCCCCCTCTCTGTTTTTCTGGCTGACGGCTTCTTCGTGGGGCTTCTGGGGTCAGGGTGAGTGGACTTCAAAAAGGTTTGGAAGTCGGATTCAGATGAGCACCCAAAAGTTCAGGCACTTCACAGTGTCTGGTCCGGAAATCAAACTGGAATCTCTTACAAAAAGCACGGGTGCATACTAGTTTGAATTTGGTTAGAAATATGGTAAAATAAAGCTTTGGCCCCATGGCTTGCAGATTGAGAAGTGACTTATCATGTAGCCAGGTCTTGATCTGTTGTTGGCCTTGAAGATTAAGACCAAGGCTTTAAGACATGAAGGTTGGTTGAACCAGAAACTCAAAGCAAAACTCTAGCTAGGAGCCCTAGATGCACAAAGTCTGAAGGAAACATTCCATGAACCTTTTTGGAGCAAAGCAGCTTAGCTTTACTCAGCTCTGCTCCTGTGAGCCTCTTCTTGACTCACTGTGCCCTCCCCCCCCCACCCCCAAGTACACACAAACGGAGTCTGTTCCCTTCACTAGAGATGCAGCATCTTCTCACATGTCTCTGAAGACACTAGAAATGGCCCCCACCCACAAAGTTCACGACTTTCCGAAAGGCCAGGGGTGTTTATGTGAAAACTCCCACCATCTGGGAGTCACTCAGGCGCTTCACTGCCGTACCACTTGAGCTAAAGCAGTAACTCCATTAGCTAGCAGTAGTAGCAGGCTATTATCCGCTACGTGGAGCAGTTAATAGAGTGGGATGCATTAAACATACACTTTGCAAGCGTGTTTCACCTGGATTCAGGGTGTTTGTTTGGAGTCCATCTCTTTTTTAAAATGTACAAGCAAAAAAATAAATGAATGATTGAGTATTATATTCTGTGTATGCCCAGCTTCTAGTCCAATGGGCCCCTGATCTTGATTGGGGGTTGCTAAGTTCTTCATAAACTGTAAAACGTTGTTACCTACAAAGTGAGGATGAAATAGTCAGAGAAAAGTCTGTGAGCAAAACAAGCTGCTTGTGAGGGAGACACGGTCATCTACATAAGATGTTTTTATGTAAGAATCCATGGTAATACAAATAGTAATGATGGTGGTGGTGGTAATGCTACAAATAAGCTGTTAAGATTGGGATCTTATTCTAAACAAGAAAATAAATCTAAACCATGGAGAATGCAGTGAAAATTAATATTGATTATTAGGAATAATGGTGAGGCTAGTAGGAATAGCATCATGATGGTCAAGGAGATTCCGCTAGGGCCAGGTAGTAACCAGGGTTCTATTTCGTATTTGTGTCAAAGCACATCCACCACTTAACTAAACCAGAGAAGTCATTAGCAAGTTACCAAATAAATAGAGTTCCGGGAGAGTGATTGTGTCAGTGAAGTGTGCCCCTCCTGGAATCCTTACCCACCTTAGTCCTTAAACACACCACTGTGCCCCTGCTGTGCACTCACACACACCCCTCTCTGCCTCTCCCCTGCACATACACACAGCCCATTCTCTTCTGCATGCACACGCACCCATACACACATACTGCTACTCTCCCCCCTGCTCTTCACTGCAAACTCCCCTGGGCCTGTCACAGATCCCACCGTGCCTTCCACGCCTCAGTCGGGCACCCAGCTTTTCGATGGCTAAGTTCTAGTGTTTCCTGACACCGAAGGAGACCTGAACATCTCTCTCTGTTTCCTGCTGACACTGCAATTCATACTGCACTGGGTTCTCTGGGAGACCACACAATGTGCCTGACGTGCCGTTTATACAACACAATGAAATATGGAAAAGGCTTTCAAAACTCAGCATGTTGAGGCAGAAATCTATGGAAGATGTTTAATACTAATTCTATTAGGCATCTGAGTTAATGAATCACAACTGTAAGAAATCATGATAATCCAGAAGGCATTAGTGACAGATTAGCTTCAAAGCTGCCATAAAAGTGCCATAATGCTTACCTAACGGCATGATTAATACCAGCAATACACAATGGCATTATAAGGAATGGAGCTGCAGCCTGCTGTTCAATGGGGATCCCACTCTGACCATGGCCAAAAGATCACTGTGGTGAAGAACGAGGGTCTGTCTAAAGAACCTGTATGGTGCAGTGGGTAGGGCATGTGCCTCTGAAAAAAGATACCTAGGTTTATTCTTGGCTCTGCCACTGATTTATTGGGGGACCTTTAGCAAGTCACTTCCCCTCCTACCACATGTCTTGCCAATGTAGAGTGTATGTTCCTTAGGACAGTGGTTCCCAACCTTTCCAGACTACTGTACCCCTTTCAGGAGTCTGATTTGCTTTGCATACCCCAAGTTTCACCTCACTTAAAAACTACTTGCCTACAAAATCGGACATAAAAATACAAAAGTGTCGCAATGAACTGCTACTGAGAAACTGCTTGCTTTCTTCTTTTTACCATATCATTATAAAATAAATCGATTGGACTATGAATATCGTATTTACATTTCAGGGTGATACTTGAGCCTGTTTTTCATTTGTGAGCCTTGTCTGAAGCTGGAGCCCGGTTGGTGGAGCAGAAGACCAAGCCCCGCTGCCCAGGGCTGATGCGTGTAACTTAGCTTCGTGGGGGCCCCCTGTGGCATGGGAATGTTGGGAAATTGCCCTGCTTGCCACCTTCCAGGCACTTGCGACCCCCCTAAACCCATCCCACAACCCCCAGGTTGAGAAACACTGATCTAGATGAGTTGAGTACCCTCTGCAAGACCTCTGCGTACCCCAGAGGTATATGTACCCCTGGTTGAGAACCGCTGCCTTAGGGGGGACACTGTTTCTCACTATGTAGCTGTATAGCAAATGGTGCAATGGGGCCTCTAGGCGCTGTCGTAATACAACGCCAATAATCCTGCTCCTGCCGCCCACACGCCTTGCTCTGACTTGTGTGCCTGAGAGAAGTGGAATGAGGTGGTTTACGGGGTGGCTTGCCCCAAACAGAGAGCCAATGGATGAGGATAGGAAGGCTCAGGGGATTGATAATGGGCTACACGCTTTCCTTCCTTTGGTTCAGAGTCCAACCTGGGATCTGTCCATCTGGCAGCCTCTAGGCTGGAGGCCAAGGACTCAATAGGAAGCCTATGCAGCATTTTGGACTGAGTGGGCACGAGCCTCCCAGCCCAGGCCGACAGACTCAGGCTTGCCAGGCTCACACTAGAGCCCTAAACATGCCTGTGCAGGCAGCGCTTTGAAGTTGCTGCTCGGGCTGCAGCTTGGGCTCTGAAGCCCACCCTCTTCCCTGGGCTAGCATGAGCCCCACAAGCCCACATCTGTCAACTTGGCCTGGGAGGCTGTCTCCAAAACGCAGTGTGGACACACCCAAAGAGTTGTGGAGACTGAACTACCCCACCACCACCCCTGTGGAGGCCTGGTGCCCACTGACAGAGCCATATGAGGAGGAAGCGAAGTGTTTCTTGACAATGCACATGCAGTATCTGTTCTGAATAGAAACAGAGGACTTGCCTCTCCAGGGCTGCAAAGCAGCAGCTTCACCAGGATTGAATTCACTGCTCAAGAGCCCTATGGAAGGGGGACACAATCAGCTGTGGAAATGAGCAGAGATGCTGGCAGAGTCACCGACAGACTCGGGTTATATTTCCTTGAACTGATCCAGCCGAAGAATAGGGAGTGAAAACCACCAGGCAGGAGCCAGAGGGCAAGGACTAGGAGAGAGAAGGGTAATTTCTCAGAATTGCCAACTCCAAGTGTTCAGAAGGCATTAGTCAGGACCCCAAAAAAGTCATGAGATTGGCTTAAAAATCATGCTTTTTATAAAAAAAAATTTTGGAGGCCTTTTTTATTTCCTTTCCTATTTCTGAGACTTTAGGGTACACTTGAGTCACATTTTGAGGCATTTCTCTTCAGCCACGAGGGCTGGAATCCTACTGTCCTTTTTTTTTAAATGAAACCTAAGATTCTCCCATAATTACTTTTCTCCGGGAACGGGGAGGGGGAGGGGAAGTAAAATATTAAATATTGTGAGACTCTCAATGAAATCATGAGAATTGGCCAACACGTTTGTAAACGTCAAACTAAATGTCCAGTATTCACAGCTCAAAGGAACAATGCAGTTTGGAATCTGCTACTGGTGGGGAAGAAAGGGGGCAAAGAGCAAAGAAACAAGAACTTGTTTACATGGGGAGTTATTCCAGAATAGCTATTCCTGATTAGTATTCCCGATTGACTCTGTAGTGGATGCTTTTATTCCGGAATAAGAGTGCCTTATTCTGAATTTATTAACCCATTTGAAAATAAATCTGGATTAAGGGAGGGTGTGACATTTAAAGTGGATTAATATTTTAATGGGTAATCAAGCCCTAAAATATGCCTTAAAGTCTGGTTGCCTAGTGGTTAGCTCTCTTCAGCATGGGGATTGCAGAGGCCTTGGATACAACTCCCTGACCCGGTCTCTTTTTCTGTGGTACAGAGGCCGCATGGTCAGCTCCCATGGGGCTGTGCAGACAGGGACCATGGGTGGGTGGGTCTTACGTCTCACCATTCACCTATGACCAATTAATGGAGCCTCAACAGCATCTCATCCAGTTTTCCCCCAGCTGGCTAGGACATGAGGCATTTGAGGATAGGTAACGGTGGTGATGAGGAAGGCCCTAGAATGGTGAAAACAGGTGAGGAGGGGGCCCCAGGAAGGATGCAGAATACAGAGGCCACCGTCCTTCCCACTCAATGGACTGGTGTTTACTGGGGGCTGAGAGGGAGACATGGCCTCCAGCAGAAGGAAGGTGAATAGGAAAAGACCTGCCCCTGTGCAATATCATCCATGCTGTAGCAACATGCAATTAGGACAGGGTTCGAACTAAGCTCCAGAGCAGTGGTGAGAAGATAAAGCTGCTGCAGGTGAGTCTCTTAACCAAGGGTTAATTGGGCAGTGGGTGTGAGAGTATAAATAGGAAGCTCAGCAGCATACAGAGCAGTATTAGTGCCGTGCTCTAGAGGAAAGAAGCTCGTCAGTACTGCCGTCCACTGAGGCGATAGAGCAGGGTAGGCTGAGTGTAATAGTAAATTCTCCTGAAAGTCCCACACTGAAGGCACTTTGGAAGTGGGATCACAGTTAGTAGCTCCTCAGTATCCTTCTAGATACTCCTGGCTTTCACGCTGTCGTGGGTGGCAAATCCCAAAGCCCTTCATGTAGCGTTGTTTCTTGTGGGTAGGTTCTCAGGGCTAAACGTAGAAGTGTTTGTACTTATTAGCGCTCAAGGAGACAGTGAATTATACTGTAGTGGGGCCTGTGGCGTTAGGCGTCGCCCATAGCTGATGACCCTGCTAGTTCCATGTGAGCTGTGAACTCTCGAATGAAATGCTGCTTGGCACTTATGACGTGATTCTTGATAAGTTCAACTGCTAGTAACTGGTAACGTCTGTTCTCTCTTTCCCTTTACCTGAGTGTCTCTGGAAGAATCATTCTTAGGTGTAGCTTCTGCCTGCACCTAATCACCCCGCTAGCAAACAAAACATTATGTGGTGCTAAGACATTACAAGGGATGAGTTTGCAAAACATAAAGAAGTAGACACTTGAGAGGAGGCGTGGTTTGGACCCTGACATCCCAACGCCGTTCTAGCCTATCCTATATTATTTTAATACACCCACCACTGTGCTGCAAACAAAGGCTCAATTACCCTCTCTGGATGTCTGGCCACCCCATTGGCAGACACAGCAGTCTTGAGTGGCAGAACTAACGTGGAACAAGTCGCTATTGAATGAAATTAGATGTCTCATTATGGCTTTTCAGGATTGCTTTTCTACATCTTTATTGCACAGGTTTTCTTAATTCTAGAATGGATGCCTGCCAAATTGTCTGTCAAATTACCTACTGGCAAATAAGTGGAGATTAGTTCATTTGAGTGCAGTCCTCTTACACTTGACTTATAGCCAAGCAAAATATGGGTTTAATCAAGGGAGAAATTGGACATGATGTTTCAATGACCATAGTACTGTTTTTACAGTGGAGACAGAGGGAGATGCAACCTTAAGGCAGAAACCTATAGATGAAGGTTGGTCAGACTGGCTAGAAAGAAATGAACAGAAATGAGGGCACACAGCCCATGGCTCCAAGGTTTCACTAGTTAAAGTCACTATGGTAGGAGCACACCAAGAAGCTTCACAAGCCTATATGCAGCAAATTGTTTTGTGTCTCATTTTTGCTCCACAGTGAAGTGTGATTGCATGGTTATCCTGCTTCCTCGCTTGTTCCTGGGTAACGAGCAGACATTCGCTTGCTGGTTTAGTGACTCCTATCTTGTTCATTTCAAAATGTGGCAAGAATCGCATGAATTTGGCTAGCTCCAGCTGTTTAATTACACACCTTGCAGATTTTTCTCTAAACAAAATGTTGATGCAACTCCCCATATGGCTTAGAAATCACATGCTGCAGATAATATAGTGCATTGTTAATAATAGTGCTTTGGATTTGTATAGTAGTGCTCATTCCACAAGATCCTAAGTCATTTTACAAATTGTGAGCCAAATCCTCTGCAGGGGTAAATCAGCAAAACCCCATTTAGTACAACAGAGCTGCACTGATTTACACTATCTGAGGATCTGGTCCAATAGGTCCATGTATCATTTCTCGCTTTTCCCACCACACACACACACACACAGGCCTGGTCCCCACTTAGTCCGGACTTCGGACTAAGGTACGCAAATTCAGCTACGTTAATAACGTAGCTGAATTCGAAGTACCTTAGTCCGAACTTACCGCGGTCCAGACGCGGCCGGAAGTCTCCCCCCGTCGACGCCGCGTACTCCTCTCGGCGAGCTGGAGTACCGGCGCCGACTGTGAGCACTTCCGGGATCGATCCGGGATCGATTGATCGCGTCTTAACCAGACGCGATAAATCGATCCCAGAACATCGATGGCGTGCCGCCGGACCCGCCGGTAAGTGAAGACTAGGCCACAGGGTGGAAAGTGGCAGTTACTTAGCAGTCTACAGCAACACAACACAATAGTTTAGGACAGGAAGTGAAGAAGACTCCCATATGCAAATGAAACTCTAGGTGGAATGTAGGGAGGTAGAATGTAATTACTCCTATTGGAATTTCACCACAGTTA
Source organism: Malaclemys terrapin pileata (assembly GCF_027887155.1). Lineage (NCBI taxonomy): Eukaryota > Metazoa > Chordata > Testudines > Emydidae > Malaclemys > Malaclemys terrapin. The sequence continues at coordinate 129,103,470 of NC_071506.1, read as the reverse complement.
ATCTCTCTACTAAATGAAATGTAAAATGTTCTCTATAGCCTAAAACAAATGCAACCCCCTGGAACCCAGCTATAGAAACTTACTCTTAAACCTGGAGACAAGAACAAAAGATTGAGGCCTGGATTCCCACAGACACCAAGACCCTTTTGCACCATTTTGGCACTGTAAAAGGGCCTTAATGTGTGTGTGTCCTCCTTTGCACAACACCTACTCCAATTCTATTTATACCCACTTTATACCACTCCGGCAGTATAAAGAAATTTAAAGGGGCCTTAGTGTAACTAAGAATCAGGCCCTTAGTAAATCTATTCCCCGTTCCCATGCAAGGAGTAGACACATTATAAGGTTTTCCCTCCCCACCTATTTTTTCCTCCTAATTCTAAAAACTTTTCCTGAATCCTGTCCCCCTAGACGTTTTCTTGCTCTCCCCGCTTGCTCTCTTACTGCATCTGCACAGGTTGAAACCATACCAGCCACATGTAGGAGCAGAGACTCTGGACCAGTGATAAGGGAACCTCAAACGTACACATTCCTACACACACTTCTGTGTCCTCCTACCTCCCAACTGTTGAACCAGTGCGGGGTCACCTCTCTTTGGCTTTGGAGACCAGCTGTGTATCTATAGGGATGGCTGCCTGCATAATGCTGGCACAAAGAAGGAACTGACCAACCCATTTCCACAAGGGGTCCAGCTTTTTAGCCAGACTAAATTAACATCGCTCCATTGAAGTCAATGTACACCAGTTTACACCAGCTGAGGTTCTGACCCAGGGACTATTAAGTACGATCTGGGAGTTAGCTGAAGCATCTTGTGAGTTCCGAGGCACCTAGCCATGTCTGGGATACGCACAAGGGAGAAATATCCCTCCATGCCTAACTGAGTGAATGACCTTCCCACTGCTCCTTGTCCAACTCAAACCCGTCCCCACCCCACTAGACTTGATGCCGCATCTCTGCTCCTCTCCAACCAGGATCACCACCATCTACAGCCAGGAGGCCTGCGAAAATCTTGACAATGGATAAGCCACTAGTGCACTGATACCAGTGCCTATTGTGCTGACCAACATCGTCCCATTGTTTTCTTGTACTCCCCCGTCAGTCTGTAGCCAGCTCTTGTCTCTAGTCTCAATCTTAGATTTGTAAGCTCCTTGGGGCAGGGACTATCTCTTTGTTCTGTATTTGTACAGCGCCTAGCACAGTAGGGACCTGGTTCATTAAATACAAATAATAATAATTAATAACACTGGGAATTTCCAGCTGGACACCAGAGCAGGATTATTGCAGTGGAAAAAACTAACAGAACCAGAAAAGCACTAACAGAACCAGAAAAGCAGGCAGGAATGGAAAGGCCAGAAATCATATTTTTATCCCTTTTATCCCTGATGATTGTTACAACTGAGTCAGTGACTCTCAATGTGAGAAGTGTTTATGGGTCAAGAGGCACAGTGGGCCCTTCCTAGCCAGGGATGCACTTTCCTCTGGCTGGGCCATGATAAACACACATGCAGTGCTCCCTTCCTGCAGATCTTTTTTTCAGTGCCTGGCAGAGACCTGTCCTCCGATCCCCAAAACTAAGGAAGGACCAAATGCAGAACCAGCACTTGTAAGATCCTGAACTGTGCCAGTGAGTTTTGTCTTCATTGTTGTGCTGCCTTTGCACCTCCTGTTTCCAGTCTGTATTTGAATCCTGAAATCTCATCAGAGGAGTCTAGCTATTACAATGGTTGCCGATGGTGAACTCATGGATTGGAGAGAGGAGATCTGCTTATGACTTATACAAATGGATAGACAAAAGTCTCTTTCCATGAGGTTTCCAGCCTAATACTGAAGATTTAAGAGGTCTGAATGGTTCAAAGAGGCTTTCAAACTCTTGGTACACTTAGTAATAATATCTCCATTTCACAGAGGGATAAGCTGAGGCACAAAGAGGTTTTGTGACTTGCCCAAGATTACACAGCAAATCAGTGTTAGTCAGGAATAGAACCCAGGAATCCTGAGGCCAGTACCCCCGCTACTCTAACTCCTAGACATGCTGTCCACTCAATGCTTAGCCAATAGTTAACCCCACTGTCTGTTTGCAAGCATATACCCTGTGCAAGATGAGAGGAAAAGACAAAAGAACTTTCTGAAGGGCAGTATAACAAGTTCTATCCAATTGATCAGGGCATGTGACAGGCTGACCAGGTCAGTCAGCAAGTGATGGACAGCAGAGGTCTCCCAATGAACTCTGTGTGACCTGGCAGCTCCTGGGTACATCTCTGATCTTTGCTGTTACAGGAACCCTCCTGCTGTTTTTATAGGAGGTCTCTCATGCTTCCAGAGCATGATGTCTGGGTTTCAACTTGGTTGTCTATTCACACACCCGGCATTGGAGCAAGCAGCTCACAAAGTCCATCTCCTTTCAAACCTGTTTCCATGTCCATAAGAGACTCGGGCCCCAGCCTGCAACCAGCCTCCCCCTGAACCTTCAGCAGCTGTGTTAGAAGCAGCTCTGTTCCCTGCTTCAGCTGCTTCTGGTACTCACCGTTCGCAATACTCATTTGCTGCAGACTGATTGTGGCAGATCTCATCAAAGAGGTTGGTCTGAGGGCGGAAGGCTAAAGTCAGCTCAGCAAGACAGAGCCAGGAACCAATGGTGCAAGCTCCCACTGCCACAGTGTGTTGACTATCCCCTCAGACGGACTCACCCTAGAGGTGAGCCAGGAAAGGAGTTCCATGCATCAGTCAGTCCTCAGCCTCTCTGATGACACTGCCAGTCTGTGCCAGCCACCATCGTGGTTCTGGATGAGGACACAGGCCCACTAAGAACTGGACTGACTCCCACTAATTTATTTCACACTGAAGAGCTGACAGATGCTAAGAGCCTTCGCTTGCGACCAGCAACCTGGGTTGGTTTCTGCAATGTACCAGAGACAAGATCTGCATGTTTCTAACCAGGTCTTCGGAGCAACTGCCCCCAACCCACTGCCTGCACATACCAAGATGGTCCCAGCCTGGTTTTACATGTGCATGCTGGGACGGGACTTTGGGAACTTGGTCACTGCTGTGTGGATGCCCACAGTACCGAGATGATCAACAAACTTGGCTATTGGAGGACTCTCCCCATAGCCAGGAACCCAACTATTCAAGCTAGTGACTTAGAAATGGTTGACTCCATATCCCATTACCAATCCTGCTGCACCAATATGTATCCATCAGTCATCCTTAACCCACATACTTTCAATGATGCCCAACCCTAGGGAGGCTGTCTATGGGTAGCAGAGATGTGATGATGTGTGACAAATTGCAAATATCCTCTCTACTGAACTTTTGGGAGCAAAATTCACCTTTCCTATCATGTGACATAAGCATCCCTGGTCCGTCCTCTAGTCCTCATTATGCAAAGGTGTTTACAGATGTAATAGAACCCACTAAGATCAAACAGCACATAGACACAGACGTGGGAACGGAAGCAATCACTTCAACACTGCTTGGTCTTATAGCTCTGTGATTTCACAGTGTTGCCAGCCCTCAGGATCTTATTGCAAGTTTTGTGATATTTGGTGCTCCAGCTCCTGGAGTCAGGTGATTACTAAAAAGACTGAGAGACTCACATAAATTTCTAGCCCTCATGGTTGTGGTGAAGAGCCTGAAAACATGAACCTTAAAAGCTCAAAAAATGGAAAGTGTCAATAAAAAAAGCCTCCAACATTAATTATTTTTAAACATCTCATGACTTTTAAGCCGGTCTCATCATTTCTGGGGGCTCCCCGTCCTATGCTCAAACCTGTAAAAGAGGCCATTTTTGTATGACCATCCAATTCATTTATCAGGTATAATTAGAGGTCATAAATGCATTGCCCACCCTGTGCAGTTCAGCCCCTTTCCTCCCCCAGCCACCAGACTCCCCAGTCACCTTTTGACCCTTCCTGGCTTGTCTTTGCTGAAATCCCCCAGCGGCTCCTACCAGCTGTATTAGGAATTCTGACCTTCCCTTGGACTCTCCCCTTTGAAAGGAGGGCACAGGCTGGTTAACAAGCCCGACAGTCATTCAGGAGGCCACCTCAGTGCAAGAGCTTCTGTCTTTCCCAGCAGGCCCCGTCACCAGCTATATTGATGTTCCCTTACTGCTTGCAAGCCTGGTTATATGGGAAACCTGGGGAAGGACTGGGACTGGCGAAACGCTCCTTTTCCACGCACCACTCCATACATGAACCCACCTATGATCCCCGGGGCTCCACGTTGCTCTCACCGAGGCTGAGACTCTTTACATCCCCGTATTTTATCAGGGAGGGGAATACTCCGCAGCAGAAGCTCATGGCTTAACTCACACCCACAGGAACATGGGGCCACAAAATATGGAGGCAACATGTCGTAATGAGCATTAAGTCTTGGCGATGAATCTACCCTATGAGCCAGCAACAGCTTGTTGCCCTCCTCCCAAAGAGAAGCCCAGCATCAGGCATATTTTTTAAAAGTCTTGTTTTTTATATGCATCGTGTGGACAATCCGTTTCCCACGCATTTTCTGTAGGAGCAGGGGTTTGTTGCCGTGTCTTTTGGCCTCAGTTCCCTCTTCCTCAAACCCTAGTGCTCTGTAGCATGTGGTGAGCAGGAATACTGATTCACATACCTGGCGTTTAAACCCCAGGGCCTTCAAGGCTGCAGCACCAACCTCTACTATTTAAGCAAAAGGGGTAACTCCATTAGCTGGCAGCAGTAGTCGGTTGCTATCCTTTATACGCACCAGTCACTTGAGGGGGATGTGATGCATGACATGTTGTGCCAGTACATTGCACAGACAGGTTGATGATCTTCCCTGCAGAACTGGCTGCATTTCAGTGATGTACATGCATGTAGTTTGTAAAGTACTTTGAGATGAAAAGTTTGGTGTAAATAAAAGAAAGGAAGGATGGCCTTGTGGCTGAGGCACTAGACTGGGTCTAAGAAAATTAGTTTAATTCCTGGACTCTGCCACAGACTTCCTGGGTGTCCTTGGTCAAGTCGCTTCATATCTCTGTACCTCAGTTCCCCACCTGTAAAAAAGGGGGAAGTGATACTTCCTTTCTCCTACCCTTTGTCTCCCTTGTCTATTTTTACTGTAAGCTTTGTGGGGCAGGGAATGTCTCTCACTATGTCTAAGTTCAGCACCTAGCACAATGAAGCGCTGATCTCCTTTGTTGCTTCTAGGTATTACTGTAGTACAAATAATAAGGCTATCATGACTAATTGCATTTCATTAAGAATACCAAACTCTTAGATAGTGCTTTTCATCAGTAGAGCTCAAAGTGCTTACAAAGGAGGTTGGTATCATTATCCCCATCTTATGTATGGGGAAACTGAGGCACAGAGTGGAGAAGTGATTTGCTTAAGGTCCCCCACCAGCTGAGCCATGTCTCCTGATGCCTAATCCAATGCTCTGTCTACTAGGTCACATTGCTTCCCCTTTTGGGAGAGGTTATCATTTCCTTTGAAAATAGGAGAAGAGCAGAAGCTGCCATCCATTTCTTCCCTGGGGGGGGGGGAAATAAGAAAGAAAGAAAGAAGAAAAAGGTTTGCGGGGGGAGGGGAAAAAGCTTCCAAAGTCGTAAGAGTTGCTGAGCTGAATTACAGGGTCTGGGGTCGAATGATTAACAACCCTCCTGCTTTTCTGCATCACAGTCATTACTCACTCCAAACCTGGGGCTTCTCAGTTACATAGCCCGGCACAGGCCGACCATTTTTTCCATTGACTGAAAACACATTCTGACTGAAAACAAACTTTCGATCCCCAAGGCTTGGCACGCCTCAGGTCCCTCACCATATTTAATCAACGGGAAGCTAAACACTTTCAATCTGTGATGGCTCATTTGGAGAAGGAGCTTTGGGCCCTTACTTGGTGCCAGATATAATAACTCTCTCCTTTCTTTTCTGAGCCTACTTTTATAATTTTGCTATTTTTCAATGTCAGGCCCATCTTTTGAAGAATTTTTATTGGATTTCCTGCTAGACTTCAGTGAGGATTTTTCTTGCTTTGGCAGAAATATCAAGAAGAACAGGGGAAAAACTCAATCATAATCTTGGAATGGAAATTATTATTAGCCAGGAGTTCTTTGTCTGTTTGCACAAACACGTTAGTAAAAAACAGGTCTGTGGGTCATCAGGCCTTTGGCTAATGGTGAAACAATCTTTTGGTGCATAGGTGTGTGGCTGGGTGTGGTTGCTTTGTGAATATAGTAGGTATGGCTGGATGATAGGTGTGCATAGCCTTATGGTACGGGGTGGTTGGTGTGGATGTCTCTTTGGTTATGTTTAAACTAGACAGGTGGGTTTTTTTTAATCATGAGTTAATTGATTATAAATAAACTCAAATTAGTGAACATGGTTAATAAAGACCTAGGGGGAAAAGGTGAGGTTTTTTTTTTACCAGATATTTGCTAGTTTAGATTGTAAGCTCTTTAGGGCAAACACTGTCCTTTTGCTCTGTGTTTGTGCAGGGGGCCTGGTCTGTGACGAAGGCTCCTAGATGCTACTGCAGTACAAATATTATTATTTATTACTAACACGTAGTAAGATCTTCCTGTGGACAAGGCTGTTTGTATTTTTCACTTGTTAACGGGTCGAGATAAACACGGGAGAGGAGCCTGCCCCTGCTAACATATATGAAAAGTACAACTGCCGCATCCACCTGGGGACTTTACTGCATATTAATTACCATGTGTGAGCTCACGGGATGCAAAGCCACCTTTTTTCCTAGTGAAGGCGCGACCTTCGTGCACTCCCCACACAGCTGTGCTTTACCCCTCTGGGAGAGCACAAATGTTGGTGCTCTGGGGCAAAGGTTTAGGGAGCATCTATGCTAGCCTTTAAGGAGGTGTTAACTAGCTCATACAGACAAAATCTTGGAGTTGACAAGTTTGTGGCTGCATGTGTGTACTGGGGAGATGGTAATATGTGCATATGGACGTGTTCAGGAACAAATCCAGGCAGCTGAAGAACAAGACACCATCGGCCAGATCCTCAGACAGCGTAAATCAGCATCGCTCCATTGAAGTCAGTAGAGCTCTGCTGATTCACACCAAGGTGCTGGTCCCACTCTAGGGTTGCCAATTTTGGCTGGACATTTTCCTGGAGGTCTCATCACATGACATAATCTTTAATTAAAGATTAATATTCGATTCCTGGAGACTCCAAGAGAATCCTGGAGAGTTGGCAACCTTTGTCCCATCCGTTTACGGAGTGTTCTTGTATAGGATTCTCAGTATTATTAGAGCCAGCCCTAGCCTGGTGAAAGTGGAGCTCTAACGCCACTGAAATCAATGGGCTTCCACCAGAGTTAAAACTGATAGGTACCCCGTCTGGCCAGCCAGCCCTCCCGTGTATCCTGCGGGGGGGAGGGGGGAGGGAAGAATTGGTTTATTGTATAAGAACATAAGAACGGCCAGGACCAGTTCTAGGCACCAGCAAACCAAGCATGTGCTTGGGGCGGCACAATTTCAGGGGCGGCATTCCAGCTTCAGCAATTGCACTCTTGGAGGGTTTTTTTTTTTATTATTTTTTTGCTTGGGGTCGCAAAAAACCTAGAGCCAGCCCTGAGAATGGCCCTACTGGGTCAGACCAAAGGTCCATCTAGCCCAGTATCCTGTCTACCGACAGTAGCCAATGCCAGGTGCCCCAGAGGGAATGAACAGAACAGGGAATCACCAAGTGATCCATCCCCTGTCACCCATTCCCAGCTTCTGGCAAACAGAGGCTAGGGACACCATCCCTGCCCCTCCTGGCTAATAGCCATTGATGGACTGATCCTCCATGAACTTATCTAGTTCTTTTTTTAATCCTGTTATGGTCTTGGCCTTCACAACATCGTCTGGCAAGGAGTTCCACAGGTTGACTGTGTGTTGTGTGAAGAAGAACTTCCTTTTATTTGTTTTAAACCTGCTGCCTATTACTTTCATTTGGTGACCCCTAGTTCTTGTGTTATGAGAAGTAGTAAACAACACTTCCTTATTTACTTTCTCTACACCAGTCATGATTTTATAGACCTCAATCATATCTCCCCTTATTCATCTCTTTTCCAAGCTGAAAAGTCCCAGTCTTATTAATCTCTCCTCATATGGAAGCCGTTCCATACCCCTAATCATTTTTGTTGCCCTTTTCTGAACCTTTTCCAATTCCAGTATATCTTTTTTTGAGATGGGGCAACCACATCTGCACACAGTATTCAAGATGTGGGCGTACCATGGATTTATATAGAGGCAACATGATATTTTCTGTCCTATTATCTATCTCTTTCTTAATTATTCCCAGCATTCTGTTTGCTTTTTTGACTGCCGTTGAACATTGAGTGGATGTTTTCAGAGAACTATCCACAATGACTCCAAGATCTCTTTCTTGAGTGGAAACAGCTAATTTAGACCCCATCATTTTATATGTATAGTTGGGGATTATGTTTTCCAATGTGTGTTACTTTGCATTTATCAACATTGAATTTCATCTGCCAGTTTGTTGTCCAGTCACCCAGTTTTGAGGGATCCTTTTGTAGCTCCTCGCAGTCTGCCTGAGTCTTAACTATCTTTAGTAATTTTGTATCATCTGAAAATTTTGCCACCTCACTGTATGATGGGAGCTCTGTTCCTGTTTTCACTCTTTCAGCTCGATGGTGAGGAGTTTATTGGGCCAGGCTGCCTAGGATTTTTCTTTTAATTGCTATGGTTTCAGTTATATTTTATGAGGTATCCGATGGCCCCATGGCACAGGAGACATAAAATAGTATTAATATCTCACCCTGCGAGAGGTGGCAGGAGCTTGTGCCTTTCACAGGTTCTCTGCTGCACTGGGAAAGCCAGTCATCGATGGCCCCATGGTTAAAGGATGGGGAGATCCCACCTGCAACCCTTCCCCTGGTGTACATTACACTGAAGATTGCAATGCAATACCATGCCCAAGGGTTAAGCTCAGCCATGCACAGCAAGACTCTCAATCCAGTCCTATCGGGGTCCTTATCAAATAGAGCATTTCTTCTCCGCAACTGGCAGCAGGAGAGATCAGCTAGGTCCCTGCCTGAGAGAAGCCACCATTTGCTCTCTATTCCTACTGCCCAGATGCACACAGGTCTCAAGCAAACCTTGTTCCCTTGTGTTGATCAGGGCTGGCACACAGACAGAGTGAGTGGCTAGTTGCTCAGGATCCCAGAGACCCCTATTCAACTCAAGAGCTGGCCCAAATCCTCCCCCTTTCTGGCACAGGCGTGAGGTGTTTCCATTTCCTCTGGTGAACACCAGCCTCCCCTGGTGAGGGACACACAACATTTCCATCAAGAGCTTCAGACTCAGAGCTAAATCAAATGTACGTGATCCACAGAGGCATTTTCCCTTCTGTTCAGGGAACCCTAGCCTTACAGATGGCTTTTTGGTCTGTTGCTCTGTCTGTCTGTGCATTTATACCATGCCTAGGTCCCAAACCAAACACAAAGATTTGTACTCACCCTAACTATTGGTAGACAGAGATGTTTTGAAATCAGATCTTGATCCAAATTTGCAAAAGGACCCTGTTTTCCTAGCAGGCCAATCCCCCAAGTGCACACAGCCCGAGAACCCTGGGGCAATCAAAACCCAGATCTTAATTTTGCAACCTACGTTAGGGTTACCATATTTCAGCAAGCAAAAAAGAGGACGGGAGGAGCCCCGCCCTAGCCCCGCCCCTGCCCCTCCCACTTCCCGCCCCCCCCCCCAGAACCTCCAACCCTCCCCCATTCCTTGTCCCGTGACTGCCCCCTCCTGGGACCCCTGCCCCTAACTGCCCCCCAGGACTCCACTCCCTATCTAAGCCTCCCTGCCTCTTGTCCCCTGACTGCCCCAACCCTTATCCACACCCCCACCCCCAGACAGACCCCTGGGACTCCCACGCCCCATCCAACCACTCCCCACCCCCTGACAGCCCCCCCCAGAACTCCCAACCCATCTAAACCCCTCTGCTCCCTGTCCCCTGACTGCTCCGATCCCTCTCCGCACTCCTGCCCCCTGACAGCCCCCCCCAGAACTCCCAACCCATCTAAACCCCTCTGCTCCCTGTCCCCTGACTGCTCCGATCCCTCTCCCCACTCCCGCCCCCTGACAGCTCCCCCCCCAGAACTCTCAGCCCCCCACCCCGCTCCTTGTCCCCTGACTGCCCCCTCCTGGGACCCCTGCTCCTAACTGCCCTCCAGAACCCCACCCCCTACCTAAGACTCCCTGTTCCTTGTCCCCTAACTGCCCCCTCCTAAGACCCCCCCCAACTGCCCCCCAGGACCCTACCCCCTACCTGTACCCTGACTGCCCAAAACTTTCTCCACTCCCCCCAAAAAGCCCCCCCCCCGTTTCTTGACTGCCACCTCCAGAACCTTCCTGCCCCCTGGCCCCCTTACCCTGCTGCTCAGAACAGGGTGTTGGGCTCTGTGCGAGCCGGACACGTGGCTGAGCTCCCCTGCACAACAAAACCCGGTCCCTGGCCCTGCACAACAAAACCCGGTCCCTGGCCCGGACTGGGCTGCAGGGGAGAGCTGCCCTTGTATCAGCACAAAGTGCTCTCGCTCCCGTTTTGCTACGCTGCATGGCAGAAACCGCTCCCAGTTGCAAAAGGGGAGGGCTGCACTTTGTACTGATACACTTGCTCAGAATGCAGGGCAGATCCGGCTCCTCTACAGCTGCTCCAGAGTCCAGCCCGGGACTTTCCTGCAGCCCTCCCAGCCGCTCGGTCTGCTCTGCCGGGGGAGGGGGGAAATCCCGGACATTGTGAGTGCTTTACAAATTCCCTCCGGACGCTATTTTTAGTACAAAAAGGAGGACATGTCCGGGTAAATCCGGACGAATGGTAACCCTAACCTACGTGCATTAGTGACTTCCCCTCCCACTCCTTCCATGGAAGCCCAGAGAACATTCTGCCTTAGGAATGGAGCTTTTGCTTTGTTCACAAAGCAGGTTTTGCTGTCTCAAGGTTTTTCAGGGGCTCTCAAGACTTTCCGTTTTTCTCTTAGTGTTTGAGGTTAAGAAGTATGCTAGAGTATTCAATAAATCGCTTGGCATGGTGTATGACAAAACAAGAAAATGTAATTCAGATTAAAGTCACCCTCTGGCTAAAATGATGGTTTATTAAATAAACTGCAGCACTGCCAATCAAGTCTGCTGGCAAGCAAGCCTTTGACATTAATCTTTTTTTATGTGATTTAGGGTACACCTGGGCCTTTGTAGAGTATCGCCCATAATTTCTTTCCCATCTCTCTGGATCAAGCTGCTGTGCTTGGCTCCGTTGACAAATTCCCCAAGTAATCCCTCAAAAGATTGGAGAAATGCTCCAAACGCTCCATTAAATTTATTTTCCGTGCTTTAAGAGCCCCAAAACTATGTCCAATAAATAAGTGCTCACTCTGATTTATTGAAATGCTTCTCTGATTTAAAGTTATGGGAGGGGGGAAGAAGAATATGTCGCCCCTGGGAACTTGAAGACCAGACTTGCAAGTGAGACCAGATGTGCTATTTCTGCATCAGGAGGGGGAGAGAGAAAAACTAGCCAAACTGGTAGAGATTTCAGAGTGACAATGTCTAAACCCTAGTTCGAAACTTTAACATAAAAGGTCCCCAGTTGAGTTTTCTTTCTCACAATATTTATTGTGCTTGTAGTTATTGGGGAAACCATCAAACGAGTAATTCTGGTCCTTGTTTTTGCACAGCCCTTTTGATAAATATGATACTTAGAAATATGCCTCCCACAAGACAGAAAAGCCATAGAGTTAAAATGAAGTAATCTGTCAGTAAACTCACTGGAATCAAAGCCAGAATGAAACCTGTAAAAGCAAAGGGAAGGGGAAGAAAAAAGAGGCCTCCACTCAAAAGCATTTTAGTCAAACTGAGGAGAAGGCAGAGATTAAGGACTGTCCTTCCCACAGATATTTTTATCTGCAGAGTTAAAAGTGAAGATTTATTTTGAAAGGTGGGCCTATTTCTGTTCAAATTTCTAGCAGATGGATGAGATTCCTTCCGGCCTCTCTGAAGTCTCTGTGTTGCAGCCAAAGCACTTTCCTTTTGTCTTTTACATGTCGCTTTACCTGAAACTTACCCACACACCCACAAGCTTAAAAGCTTATGGAATATGATAATATTGTACATCCTATTACACCTTTAAAGCACTCTTGAAATGCAGCCACCTGCGGGGTGAGAGATCGCACCTAGCAGGCGCTAGTGAGAGGAAAGGACAATTTGGCCCAGGACTTTGGGATAAACTACGCCTATGAAAAGATCAGTGGGATCTTTGGGGTGTGTCTACACTGCACACCAGGTCCACACTCTGACTCTGGTTTGAGACCAAGCCCTCCTTCCATTAGGATGACCACATGTCCCATTTTTCTAGGGATAGTCCCAATATTTGTGGTTTTGTCTTTTATAGGTGCCTATTACCCCCCACCCCTGGTCCTGATTTTTCACACTTGCTATCAGGTCACCCTACCTTCCATCCACATACAAATGAGCCTGACTCAGGTCAGCAAGCTCACAGAACCCTGGTCCTAGGACCCTGCTAGAAAAGGCGAGTCAGAGCCTGAGCCTTGCTGTGACTTGGGTCCGAGCCCTGTTGTTTTTCAGTGTGGACACAACTCAAGCTGCAGATCTGAATCAGAAGGTCTGTGCAAGGCAATATGGACACATTAGCACAGCTGTGAGACCCGGGTCCAGCAACTGTAAGCCCAGGCTCACAATACAGTGTGGCCATCCAAGTGCAGGCTTAGAACCATTGAATCCACAAGCCCCAGTCCCACAGACCTGGTTTACCATGCAGTGTACACATACCCTTAATGTCCATGCAGAACAGGCAGGGGCAAGGTTTTTATGGTCTCACACACAATAAAAACAGCCTCATTTCTCAATAAACGTATCATGGAGGGATGCTTGATCCAGTGGGAGTCTCCATTAACTTGGATGGCGTCCTCAGAGAGTTAGCTTTGTTGGGAGTTGAACCTCAGGCTCCAGGAAGACCTGGTGTTTCAAAGCATACATCTAGGGTCACCAAGACATCTTCCTCAAGTAACGCAACATACAGGAGCCTTTTTCTTAAGGGAAAAGTCCTCTAGCTGCATTTGCTACAGATGAAGCCAAAAGGCTGCAGTGAGCGAGCTCCCTGCCCCGGCACAGGGTGCAGGTTGCAGTTACGTTCTGCTTATGAGAAGCCCAAATGTTGCACTGCAGCAGCTGTTTTCCTAGCATTGCTACAGACAAGCTAACCGGCTCACACCAATAGCACCCAAAAAGGTCAGTCACGTTGCACAAGGAATGGGAAGCAACATACGAGATACAAGACCGTGAGGGGAAAAGGACTATCCCAACCTCGGCATCATGTGTTTCAGAAAAAAATCCTCTCGCCGTGCACTCTCCTATTGAATAAAACATGCTACAGAGCTCAGATCCTGCCGGTCCTGCTTGCACGTGCACTTTCTATCATTGCCCTAAAATCCCAAGTGAGGCAGAAATCCTCTATGCCTAAATTTAAATAGGGTGAGATCCTGGCCCAATTGACTTCAGCAGGGCCAGGATTTCACCCGTTGTTTTAAGGGACTCTCAAAGAAAGAGAATGAAGGCCACAGGAGATGCCCAGAGCCCTCTATTTCACACACAACCAACTTGAGGCCCCTTTGGACCTATCAGGCAAAAACAATTTGTCAGTTCAGAGATATCCCATTGTTCAGCTTTTGCAATGTCGCCTGAGTTTGATCAGGCCCTGTGCGTATAAGGGACTAAAGTGCATCTCACCTGAGAAATACAGAGGTCACTCCACATTAACCTCCCAGGCCCATAGGTCACTTCCTGCTGCCTCAGAACCCCAGCCAGACCTGAGCCCAGCACAGGTTGACCAGAGGGCCAGCGGGGCCAAACCTGAGATGGGGGCCCTGTGCAAGTGTATCCAGTGCACATTGGTTAATCCCTGCCTGATTTCTTTAGGGTGACCAGCTGTCCTGTTTTTAAAGGGACAGTCCTGTTTTTGGGGACTTTTTCTTATATAGGCGCCTATTACTCTCCACCCCTCGTTCCATTTTTTCACAGTTGCTATCTGGTCATCCTATCTGGAGGTGCAATTGCACATGGACCACTGCTAAACCTGCCACTGCAGCTGGCTGAAAAATTTCCCATGGAGCATTTTTCTTTTGATAAATGGTGTTTCACTGAAATCAAAGCTTTCCACAGGAACATGTTGATTTTGATGAAATTCTGTTTTGAAAAGAGCATTTCAGTCAGGTCATAGCGTTGACTTTATCCGACTGGAACGTTTCGATTTTTCATTTCAAAATGACTTTTCATATCAAAATTCATTATAAGATTAATTTTTTTACAGGTCAAGATTGGAATGAAACAAATTAACCCAAAACAATTTTTTTTGGAAAATTCATTTCACTGGAAATTTTGAAATTATTTGATTTCACTCCAGTTTGGAACGAAAAGAAATCTGGAAATCTCAGAATTTTCCCCAGGGCAGAAATTTCTTTTTTTGGCTGGCTCTAAAGGGTACTGAGTACTTTTGAAAGTCTGCACCCAAGTGAAAGACTGCCCATGCCCCAAAGAGCTTGCAATCAAAATATGTTCCAACCAGAACTTTGAAACAACCAAAGAAGAGATCCCCACTAGATAATCTATTCCAGGCTTTATTCTGAACCCAGTGCATTCTGGGATGGGACTTTGGAGAGTAGTGAATTCTATGTGGATCATGTGCAGTGTTACAAAGCCTCTGTCTCTGCATCTCACTATCAAATCCCACTGCATTGCTTTAAGGAGTTCCCAGTAACCAGAGAAACAACAATGTGGCCCATGTGGATTAATGGTCATGTTCCTTTAACTGAAATAAGAGGCAATTCCCATCCTTGCTCAGAGTGCCTGCGTTCTGTATTGTCTCTGCTGGTCTGGACATAGTTAAAAAGTGAGCTGTGTTGTAACACCTGTGTTTACACTGTACAATCTACAGTTTACTGTAATAAAACCATTTAATACAGTGATAATTTTTTTGGCAAGGCGCATGTTTACCGTAAGTGGCATGGAATGAGGCTGATTGACAGCAGCCTGATTAAAATGAAAAATCAAAAGCAAGTCTGTTTTTAACAGGAATCAACATGAAAATCCAGTTTAAAGCTCATGCTTCAGTGTTTGTGGTGTGGTTGCATTAGAGTCTGCTGATGGGTATGGCTCTCCTCAGAACTCCAGCCAAGCTATGTTGAGCCTCCTGTCTAGAAACCAGGCTTGAAAAGCTCAAGAAAACAAGCTCTCTCTTGAAATCTCAAGCGCTTACTGGCTCTGGCCAAGTAATAAATACCGTGAGAACACCCTGAGGTGGTGCTATCTAGAGATTAGATCAAGGAAATGGGAGTCAGGATTCCGGGGGGTTCTGTTCTAGACTCCGCCACTAACTCTTTGTTTGACGTTGGGCAAGTCACTTCATCTCTCTCTACCGCTGGTTCCCTCTCTTTAAAATTAGTACAATAATGAGACTTACCCTATCTCACCAGAATGTCGAAAGCTAGGCAACTTGAGCCTGATTCTCATTTATGCTAACGCCCCTTTATACTGCTCTGGTAATATAAAGGAGCATTGTGACTGTGCCTCCCATACATAAGGCTTTATGGAAATACGTTTAGAATGTGTTTTATGCTACATATGCCACGTAACATATCTCCGTAAAGGTTATGATCTACTGAATGTATTAATCCTATTTGCATGCATGTATCATTTTTGTATTCGACGTTATGAATGTTATGAATGTTGGCTGTGTACTGTCTTGATTTCTAAATAACCTTAGTAGAGCATTTGGTCAGTTCCTGGAGAAAGGAATGTTGAAATTAAGTACCTAATCAAGAAACACTTAAAGGACAATGGATCTTGGAATGCTCCAATCCACCTAAGAAGTCTACTTGAGGATGTTCAAGGTAGCATGTAAACAATAGATGCTACCTGTAAAAATTGTGAGTCATGCATGGACATGTGACTTGCCCAGGTGACTCCTAAACTCCATCTTGGAGCTGGACTTTGCATAGGAGTGAGGAGGGGGTCTCCACCCACAAGAGAAAGTCTATTTAACCCCCTGGAAGACCCCTCCATTTTGGTCTTCAGCTGGCTAAAGAGAGAGCCTCTCCACCCCTCAGGATACTTGAAAGAAACTGGAACAAAGGACAGTGTGCAAGGGGCGTGAGTGATTGCTGGACCCAGGCTAAAAGGAGATTAGTCTGTAAAAGGGAACATTCTGGAACTGGTGAGGATCTTATCTGTATTCAGGTTGATTAGACATAGATTTGTGCATTTGATTTAATTTTGTTTGTTGACTTACTTTGTTCTGTCTGTTATTACTTGGAACCACTTAAATCCTACTTTCTGTATTTAATAAAATCACTTTTACTTATTAATTGACCCAGAGTATGTATTAATACCTGGGGAGCAAAGAAGCCGTGCATATCTCTCTATCTGTGTTATAGAGGGTGAACAATTTATGAGTTTACCCTGTATAAGCTTTATACAGGGTAAAATGGATTTATTTGGGTTTAGACCCCATTGGGAGTTGGGCATCTGGGTGTTAAAGACAAGCACACTTCTGTGAGCTGATTTCAGGTAAACCTGCAGCTTTGGGGCAAGTAATTCAGACCCTGGGTCTGTATTGGAGCAGACGGGAGTGTCTGGCTCAGCAAGACAGGGTGCTGGGGCCCTGAGCTGGCAGAGGGAAGGCAGGGGTAGAAGTGGTCTTGGCACATCAGGTGGCAGCTCCCAAGGGGGGTTCTGTGATCCAACCGTCACAGGCATAAATACATTGACACCCACTTCAAGGCCCCTCTACAATGCCACAGTAGGGTGAAGAGACCTGTGTATAAATAAGAGTCAAGAATCACCTCAATACCACAGTGTTAAGAGCATTAGAAATACAGAGCTAGATTAGATAAAATGCTAATTCATCTTTGGGATCCTTTGAGATGAAAGTGCCTGTTTTTTGTGCTTAAATACTTCAATTTTTTGTTAAATTTAAAAAAAATGGGGCAATGGATGTTCCAGTGTCTCCAGAGTCTGGTCTTATTTCAGAATAAAAGTGTCCTAATTTGATATTGCTTGAGTTAGGACAGGACTACACACAGACTTGCCATGAAATAAGACCATTCACACACGGACTGGCACTGAAATAACAAGAGATGGGAATTTACACTGATGAAGTTGGTGAGAACACATTGGTTCTGAAATAAATCAATGTTGGGAAATAAAGGAAAGGCAAAGGAATTGCTATACTAGATCAGACTAGCCCAGTCTCCTTCAACAGTGGCCAACACTAGTTGCTCCAGAGGAAGGCGCAAGAAATTCTGCAATAGCAATGATGGAATAACCTGCTCCAGGAAAAGTTTCTTCCTACCCCAAATAGTTAGTTTCACAGCTGTTTTAAAGA
The DNA here is from genome assembly GCF_027887155.1 of Malaclemys terrapin pileata. NCBI lineage: Eukaryota > Metazoa > Chordata > Testudines > Emydidae > Malaclemys > Malaclemys terrapin. Next base: position 129,086,089 of record NC_071506.1, on the reverse strand, counting down.
AAATGCTAAAAAAGAAAAATTAAACCAAAAAATATTTGAAACCCTCTTCCCCTCCCTAGTGTGAATAAATATTCTATGTAGTTCTCATTATTTCTTAACTGGTTGACTCGCCTTCCCTAGTATATTAGCACTTCCGTGCAGGTGCAGAGGGAAAGGGTCATGGTGAAACATAAGGAGCCTGTTGCATTCCTTTTGCACTCACCATTCAGGCAGCATTTATGTGACATGGGGAGATACAGTCTCCCCAAAACTTAGCATGCTGTAGCTGTGCAAATGAACAGGTATGATTTATATATCGACACCGGATATAGAAGAACTAATAATTTACATGTGTGCTTCAAGGTAAATTATACAGGGCCTGGTCTTGGCTTTGAGACCCTTCACACAGGTGGAGCTGGAACTCCTGGGGCAAATCTTTATTTTGCAGCCTATGTTAACTTTTCTTTACCCACCCCACGTAAAGGGGAGAACTCATTTCACCAAAGTCAGATGCCACTCAAAAATCAGGGATTCCGTGTTTAGAACAGAATTTGAAACTTGGAACTGGCTCCTTTCGGCTCTGGCAGCATGTGGGTTGTTCCTGCCACAAGTTTCTTTTATTTTATTCTCCTCCTGGTCACAGAAGCAGAGGAAGAATAATAAGTGCTTTGCTACATATAGTGGCCACAAAATAAGCCCAACTGGCAAAGCCTCACATAAGAACAGGTACCACTGAAAGAGTAGAACTGGAAGCCTGACATGTACACCTCTACCTCGATATAATGCTGTCCTCGGGAGCCAAAAAATCTTACCATGTTATAGGTGAAACCGCGTTATATTGAACTTGCTTTGATCCACCAGAGCGCACAGCTCCCCCTTCCTCCCCCGGAGCACTGCTTTACCGCGTTATATCTGAATTCGTGTTATATCGGGTCGCGTTATATCGGGATAGAGGTGTATTTGGATTGAAGAGCAATCTGCAAATGCAGTTGATCAGCTGGGTATGTAACTTGTCTACTGAACAGGATGCAAAAGATATTCTTAAATAATTTGATGAGGTGTTTCAGAGGCTGAGATGCATTAAGGATCCAACACACTGATCCATCAAAAATGCCATGCATCATGTAACATCTCATTAGCACTGGCAGATAAAACAAAAGCTGAACTTGACCAGATAGTGAAATCTGTTAGTGAGTGAACTCACACATCAACTGACAGTCTGGTCATTCTAAAAAAAAAACAAACAAAAACAAACAAATGAAGGATTTGTATGGCTCTAAAAGATTTCACAAACTTTTTTCTGAAAAATATTTCCCAACCAGCTCTGCAGTTCACCACATGGGGTGTATTCACTCCTGGCCTGGATTCAGCAATCATGGAATGGATTGCTGACAACACTACAAGGGAAAAAGAAGAACAGGAGTACTTGTGGCACCTTAGAGACTAACAAATTTATTAGAGCATAAGCTTTCGTGGACTACAGCCCACTTCTTCGGATGCATATAGAATGGAACATATAATGAGGAGATATGTTACTCTGAAACTACAAGGGAAAAAATTCACAGCGAGGCTTGGGTTTTCCTAGACACTTTGATTCCTTTTTCCATCTCCTCCTGTTGAGTTAAGGGCTGTGGATTGTTGCTTCTTTTTTCCCCAAGTTAATATGAAATATACAAAGTCTAATTGAATCGTGTAACAGTTTCCTCACCTCAGGACCCAGACTGCTGCATTCTAAAGACTATAACATGCTTTCCAATTAAAATCCCAACCATGGCCTCCCAGACAGAAAGCTTCTTGTATGGGGCTCTCTCTCTTTTTGGCGGCTGTTTTCCTTTTAACTGTCAACACAGTCAGTCATATGAAGCGTTGCTGATTAAGTGGATCTGTAACAATAAATTTAAAAAGCACAGCAGGGAGGGATTGGTAAAATGATAAGCAAGGCAGTATGGTAGACATCTGCAAAGCCCTGCTAGGCCATACCTGGCTGCAGAAAGCTAAAAAGAAGGCTTTCCAGGTACATTAATCTTCAGCTTTCATCAGATCCAAGAAGTTTGGCAAAGAGAAGCAGAGAAGTAAATCAAGAGGCTGGGAGACAAAGGCTGCTCTTAGGAAAGTTATACAAAGTGGGGCCATGGGGCTTGAAAGTATTGGCAAAAGAAAAGGAGAAAAACCAAGTCCTAGTCACTTGCAATGCTTAGTGGTGTGAGCACAAGCCAGTCACCTACCCAAGACCAACTTTTCACAGGGCCGCCCGGGGGGGGGGGGGGGGGGAGGCAAGTGGGGCAATTTGCCCCGGGCCCCGCAGGGCCACCCCGAGAATATAGTATTGCAACTTTTTTTTTATGGAAGGGGCCCCCAAAATTGCTTTGCTCCAGGCCCCCTGAATCCTCTGGGCGGCCCTAACTTTTCACTGCACTTTTTGCACCCACAAAATCATTCGTTTGCTCCTGCAATCAGGGTAACCGTGGACCCATTCGCGCACACAGCTTTTCCCTGTCCCTGTGCCAATGTACACTTACATGAAGAGGTTGCATGTGAATTCCCCGCACACCCTGTTTTGGGAATTTGATCCCTCTGGAGTTTAAATTAATCTTTTCTTTCCTTGTTAAAGGGAGACCAAGTAAGGGGAGCTTTCTATTACTGACTATGGGCCTGATTCAACGCCCACGGAAGTCAGTGGGAGTCTTTCCCATGGCTTTGGTTCAAGGCTCAAGTGAGGGAGGAGGGGATGTGGGGGAGCAAAAAGGGGAACGTCAGAGAGAGAATGAGGAGAGGGGAGGAGAGGGGAGAGAGAGAGAAAGGCATGTGTGTGCGACTGTTAAGAGAAACAGGATTCATGGTAATTTCCTGCCAGATGCCTGAACTTCTCCAGCATGCAGACATTTCACATGCTAAATATCAAAGGGTTCCCAATAACAAATGTACTTCCTGCAGCTTCTCAGATCTGCCTCTGTGCCAGCAAGGGAGCTCTGGAACTCAGGGAAAAGGAATGCTCATGTTTTTGCAAAGCAATGTAAAGTTTCCTTGAATTTATATCTATGCATGCGCGTGTGTGTGCGTGATTACATCCCATTCATCAAATTAGCGTTAGCGAAAAGAAACCCTGGTGCATCTCTCTCTTCCTCTGCCAGGTAAGTGAAGGGCACTGGCTGGTTGCACGCTCTCCGGTTTGTTCCACCGCAATCTGTGAAACGTTAGCCTCCTTTTTTCAGAAGCGATGCCTGCGCCTCCGTGAATGCTTTTACACATATTGGTTCTGACAGCTTGAATTAATATGTCAGATTCTATGATCCATATTGGCGACAGGCCTTTTGACCCTATCAGCGCAATGCTTCCCTGGCTGAAAAATCTCTGGGCTTCAAATTGATTCAGAGCTTTGTAAACATCCTCACATTGGGGCTGGAGGAAGGGCGGGGGGGAACCCACCACCAAGAAGCCGCTCAGCAGCTCAGTCTTGTGCCAAGCAGTGTGCGGACTAGAATGGAGGCACGAAAGAGAAAGTTCCTCTTGGCTAAAGGCTGGTGAGTGAAGCCAAGTGAAGTTCAGGATTTCCTTCTCATTGGGCCTCAGCTGCTGCTCCAGTGCCCATTAGCTGCAGAATCATGGGCCACCCCACTGGGGTATGAATCAAACTAATTTAAAGGGCCACGTCCCTTTCTTAAAAACTAGTTTTTATCAGTGATGTGTTTATGGAATCCCTATGAAGAGGAAACCACAGATTGCCATGCCTAGCAGTTAGAGGAGTCAGACCAAAAAAGCAAGTCACACAAGCCAGGAGTCCTGTTTTGTGGGGGGTGGGGTCGGGGGTTATCTGCTATAAAGTTGGTCGAAAGTGTCAATAAGAAAAACAAAACAAAAATTGTAAAAAAGGGATTGTTGTTTACCCTGTTTTTCAGCCCGTTCTAAATACCACCCTAGTTGTGCAGCTTAATTAATTAATATATGTAGTGTGTTTTGAGACCCACCAGTTGCTGTTGGAGCACTCTTGTGTTATCATCATGTAGCACTGGCAAGTAGAACTGTGGCTCATCACCCACCTTCTTTGCAAGGTATTTGTAACCTTGGAACAAATCTTTTCCCCTATTTGCTTCTCCTGGCATTAACAAGTGTGTAATCCCTGCCTGCGTGAGAAAGTCATGCAAAGGACCCAAATAATCATAAATCAATATTAACTGTACATTGCTTATTATTTTCTGTTTATTATCCATTGGCCTAAGAAGTTAATATTGACTCAGTTGGCGCAAAATGTCAATAACCACAGACCTTGAAGGTCATGTAGCTTGATACTGATTGAAAATAAAGGCTGCTGTTGGATGGATTAATTGGGTACAACTTCTAGGCCAGAAGGGCAGCCTTTGCTTCTCTGGCTGTGCGAGCAACCCACAAGATGCAACTCATTGTGTGCTTCAGAAAACAGATGGGGGGAAGGCCTTGGAGAATTTTGGAATCAGGAAGAAGACACCACCATAACAGCCAGTTTCCAGAGTGAGCTGTGGCATGCCACAAGGTGCAAGAGACCAGGTTGTTGCACACTGACAGTTCAAAGGCACAACCTCACAAAAGTACTGCTCCTTACCCATTTCTGATGTCTGTGGAAGGCCTCAAAAGTTCTTGAGCTGGAAAGAGGGAATGTTCTTGGGGCACCAAGTTCTGGAGCTCCTGACTGGGTCCGTAAGGGGTTATGATCTCATTGGCCTTAAGATGGACCTGCAAAGCAGCTGGCAGGTTTTCATATACACTAGGGTAAACAAACTAATTTCTCATTAACTCCTGGTCTTGGGTTTTGTACTAAGGCAGAAGGAAGGGGACTTCAGTGTCCCTGCAGGATGCTCCTCGCAGGCCTCAAAGACACTAAGAAAAATGACTCATTGCCAACAATGGCTGTAAGAAACAGGTCCCCTCTGGGGGGCCCTTTGACTGGTGATGAAGCTGGTTTAGTATATGGGTCAAAGCAATTTCAATGCCACTGCAGAGAATGGAATTGGCCTGGGGCTCCACAGCAATGCAAATGATTTGGTTCCATCTACAGTAACAGAAAAATAGTTTTCAGCACCATTTGAGGGGAGGCTTTTGCTGAAAACTGTTGTCAGTGACTGGCCATTTCCCTAATGTAGACGGGGCTCTAATTTCTTCCTCCATGCCTGCGAGCGAATATAAGGAACCTTCTGCCAGATAGCCAGGACTGAGCTATGTTGTCATGTGTGAAATAGGCTTTCCCCATGTTCAGACAGGTCTAACCAATTCGGTTTCCACCCCTTTCTCTCTGCCCTGGATAACTTCTGATTGGTGAGCCCCAGAAAGGATACCCTGCATAAGCACCCAGAAAATAAAATGCTTGTTGGAGGCTTTTATTGACCAACACGACAGCGTGGGTATGCCAGCTTGCGTGGGCAATCTTGCTGAAGCAACCTTCCTCGTGGGAACAGGCAGAGCCACTTCCAATCCAGATCAGTGCTCAGGTACCACAGTGGTGGGTGCAATATAAGAACCAGAACAGAACATTGCATGCAATAGTTAGGCAGACAGATAGAGGGAGGGAGAGAGGCATAGATGCAGTGACAAACTGAGGAAAAGGACACATCACTTTAGGGACAATTAATGGAATGTTCCCAAACTTCAGCTAGTTGAAATTCAGGATGAAAACTTTACACTGATTCTAATTCTTTTCTAGACCATTTTGGCCTGCCCCTGTTTCTAACCTGCCCCCGCCAGTGCTCCTTTTGTGTGTGTGTAGAAAACACAGCACCAGCACCAATTATTACCCTGCCAGATTTCCGTCGGCTTTCACAGCAACGGCATCACAACAAAGAAACACCACTTCAAAAGCATCCCAGTCTGTTTCCTATTCAGCCCTTCAAGTACAACTCAATAAGGGAAGCTGGCAGGCTGCTCTGGTGAGTGATCACAGTGTTTGCCGTCGCACCCCCTTTCTTCGGCTGTCATGTGCACCGTCCTCTCTCCTTCCCCTGCCTCCTCTGCTTTCTAGACGTGTGTGAAGAGGAGTGGGGAGGGGCTCCCCAACTCGCCTGCGAGTTGCTAATCACACTCTTGTCAGGAGCCCAGGAGAGAGGGGGCATCACTCGGAGATGTTACTTTCCTCCCTGAACCGGTTGCTTCCCTTTCTAAACACTGCTCCCCTTCGAAGGCTTTGTTGGGTGGGTTCTTTCTTCAGGAGAGTCCGGCAAGGTCACTTGCAGGGGCGGGGGTGGAGGGAGAGGAATGAATTACAAACACCTTTAGAAAGCCTCCATGTGACAGTTTTGAGGCACAGCTAACCCAGTGATCAGCCTATACACCAACCTTTTATGTCTTGAAAACAACTTCAGCCAGCTATTTGATGGATTGATTTATTGCTTGCTGTTGTTTCTTTATTTGAATTCCCAAGGCCAAGATTTCCACAAGTGATCAGTGATTTTTGGGGCTGACTTCAGACACTGTAGCGAGGCCTGATTCTCAGAGGGCAGGTGCTCAGCACTTCCTACAATTCAGGTCCCTTTAAGGAGTCTCAAGCTGGGGGCCCAAAATCATTAGTCGCTTTGGAAAATTGTCACCCGCTTGTCTCTGAGTTTCCTGAATTTGAACCCAAATCCCAGATGGTGGCAAGAAAGGCAGGTGGGACCGAAAAGCACGTTTGCACCTGGCTGTGCTTCCAACCCAGAGAAAACTTAGATTCGTTTGGATGAGAATTTGGGTACTTTTCCAAAGTGAGCCTCAACATTTTTTTGAGGCTCACCCATCATTGCATCTACTCTTGCATGGAGTTTGGTTCTGCATCTGCTCAGATTCTGAGCATTATTTATCTGAGTGCAGTTCATTTTGTAACAGGCAAAGAGTGCTTCCTGTTATTACATAAGTGGCTCTCTTAGCTGTTTCACTACAATGGAAAGAGTTTAAAGTCGGGTCTGTAAAATTTAAATCTGATGAAAGGAAATACTTTTTTACACATCGCACCACGAGGTACCACTGCATCCAAGAGCTCAGCAGGATTTGCCAAAGGACCAGATGTTTATCCAGGGGTATCTGGGTTTTTTAGTGCTTACTTTTATAACTCTGAATGTTTTAGAAGGGCTATAAACTCCTCCCCCTGCTGCAGGGCATGCACCCACCTCTAATTAATGGGAGTGAGGCAAAAATTTCCCCAAGGGGTAAGTTATCCCACAGCTGCTACTTCAGGGTTCCCTGCACCTTCCTCTGAAATAGCTGGTACTGGCCACTGATGGAGCCAGGATACTAGACGGCCTGGCAATCCCCATGTTCCTCCATTTCAAACAGAATACATGATGGAGCTGAGGACAGTCTCAGAGGTCTGCACATAGGTTTGGGACCCAGGAACTCCGCTTAGGTTCTAAACCCTGATCTGACATTGACATCATCTGTAGCACTGGGCCTGGGTTTCCCAAATAACAACAACAATGTACCTACTGTACCAGACAGGTGGGATTGCAGGGGCTGGGAGCACTTTAAAGTTGAAAAATGCTGTATGAGAATTAAAGTATGATTATTAATATCATCATGTGCACTCCCCTCCCCACTGCAACATTCACATTCAATCACTGTGGCCAGTCCATTTCCATCAGGCAGCTGTGACTGAAACACCCACACACACACACACACACAGCCACAGTCCCTCCAGCAGAGTTAGGTCCTTACTTCTTCAGCTCTGGGGACCATTGGGGCCAGATCTATTGTGGAGCTTAGCCACTGCAAACGGATGTAGCTTCATTGGAGTCGAGGGAGCTGCGATGGTTTCCACCAGCTGACGATCTTGCCTGAACTTCACTCAACTGGCTGGGCTAGAAGTGCGTTTCCATTCTTGGCCCCACCTCATGATTCTTCTGATCAGTTTTCCATCAACGGCCCTGATTCTCCTCTCACTGACACCAGTGGAGTTATTCCTCATATGCACCAATGCAAAGGAAACCAGTTCAATGGGAGATAATGAAATAGGTCATGAGACGAGCTGTCCAGCCAGAACCACTTGAGTTTTGTATCTCCAAGGCTTGCAACAAACCAGCTGCTAACTATGGGTTTCCCTAAAAGGGCAAGTTTGTCTTTCTTACTCCTTGTCCTTCCAGGGGAAAAGAAAATCTCTTTAACTATGTACCACCCCTATTGGTTCTTCATTCTGTTAATGGACTTTTACACCATGTAAAGCAGAGCCATGGAAACGGGGTTGCTAAATAATACAGCACATGGCTGGCTGTGCTTGGGTGAAGCTTTAAGCTAGAGGACAGAACAAGCCAAACATGTGGTTATTCCCACAGGTTGACTCACTCTAAGCCTGACTGCAAAGTCCATGGTAATTGCTTCTGAACGTATGAAGGGTGGCGGTTTGCATGTCTCTGCAGTTACTGCGGTACTCACGTCCATGTACTGTCGATGCCTGACACTTTACCTTTAAAACTCATCCTACAAAAGAAAGCTTTAAAAAAAAAAAAAACCACACTCCTCTGAGACTGCAGTATCCTTCTTTGAGCCCGCCCGGTCCCAGTCACATCTGCCACTTCTTATTAGACCCCATCAGCTGGGTAATGTGACTTGACTGATGTAATCAGAAGTGACATGCCAGCAAAAAGGATCTCCAGAAACTTTAAACAAAACCACACTGTCTCCAGCTCTTTCCTGGAACTGGAGTTTAAAGGGAAAGTTCTGCTCTGCACATGCAAAATTGGGGTCAAGTGTTTGCAAATCTAATCTTGTTTTAGAAGCTATGGAAGACTGACTTAGCCACTGCATATTTCACCACCAGCATGGGGAACTAGATTCAGGGCCCTGTCAGAATATGCTGGTTAGAAATGCAGGATGCTAGTTGTAAATTCCCTCAGTCAGACTCTGAGGTTCTTATCCAGTCCTCAGCTCAAGCAAATTTCCCACTGACTTCAGGGGGAGCAGTGAGTGACAGGAACCCAGAATAGGGCCCGTATGGCATTGTAATCCCCCTCTTTCTGTTTTCTACAAAACCTCTGTTTCTGGTGCCCCAGCTAAATAGCAGATTCCCCTTGAAAATACACAACTGCCCAGTGGCCAGTGGGTCACACCAGGTTGATGCTCACACCTGTTTTGGACTCAGTGGAGCCTGATATGTAGCTTAAACCATCTATATCATAGCTGCTTTTGGCCCATTGTGTACCTGCCAGCCTGCCTACAGACTAAATAGGTGGGGCAGGGCTGATCTCTGAACAGTGCCCATGGCACATTCTGGATAGAGGGAAGACATGGACTTTTCCTGAAGAAAGACAGCTGAGAAAGGGTTAAAAGTGGGAGTGGGGAGGGAGGGGGGGAGAGAGAGAGACAGGATATTCAAGCAATGAACAAGCTTCCACACCCTAACAGTAACATTATGTCAGACCCCGACTGACTGCAAAATAGTTGGAGTGGAAGTTTCCCAGAACAAGAAGTTAATAAGATCCTCATGAGAACGGCCATACTGGGTTGGACCAAAGGTCCATCTAGCCCCGTATCCTGTCATCCAACAATAGCCAATGCCAGGTGCTTCAGAGGGAATGAACAAAACAGGTGATCGTTAAGTGATCCATCCCCTATTGTCCACTCCCAGGCTTCTGGCAGTCAGAGGCTAGGGACACCCAGAACATGGGGTTCCATCCCTGACCATCCTGGCTAATAGCCATTGATGGACCTATCCTCCATGAACTTATCCAGTTCTTTTTTGAATTTATAATTTTGACCTTCACAACATCCCCTGACAACAAGTTCCCCAGATTGACTGTACGTTGCATGAAGACATTTGTTTTGTTCCTTTTGTGTTTTTTTAAACCTCCTGCTATTAATTTCATTGAGGGACCCCTAGTTCTTGTCTTATGTGAAGGGGTAAATAACACTTCCTTATTCACTGTCTCCACACCAGTCACGATTTCATAGACCTCTATCATATCCCCTGTCAGTCGTCTCTTTTCCAAGCGGAAAAATTCCAGTCTTTTTCATCTCTCCTCACAGGGATGCTGGTCCACACCACTAATCATTTTTGTTGTCCTTTTCTGTATATTTTCCAAATATATTTTTGAGATGGGGTGATCAGAACTGCTCGCAGTATTCAAGGCATGGGCATACCTCAGGATTTAGCCTGTTGTTAATACAAACAGTCCTTCTGGCTCATAAGAGATAGCCCATGTCAAGAGAGCTCTGAGCCAGTATCCTCAAGTTCCTTGGGGCAGGCACCTCAACTTCCTTCGTCTTCAGACACCACTGAGCAGGATAATGGGAGAGTCTGTTGAGAACCCAGGGCTGGATCCAATGCCCACTGACGTCAGTGTGTGTCTTCCCTTGGGCTTTCCATCGGGATCCAGTCTGAGACCGAAAACAATGCAAGGTGCTTAATCTCAGAGCAGCCAACGGCATCTCTGGACTCCAACACAGCCTGTGGGGATGGACCTGGTGTGACGAACTGGGACTGTTCTTAATGTGGTCTTTGAATGCTGACAGGGGAGTGTGGCTAGGATAGTCTGCATTGGGGGATGGGAGACAGCCCGAAGGAGAATACCTGAGCATGTAACATGAGAACCCAGGAAGGGAGGTGACACCTTGGAGGCCAGGTGACACCTTGGCCCGGGAAACTGAACAAAGGCTGTGGGAGGGGTCGCTGAAGGCAGAGTGTTGGAAGCTGGCTGGTGAGATGGCTGGGAGGCAGAGATGGCTCTGACCTCCCAAGGGGGGGCTGGGATGCCCTGGGACCCCAAGATGGACCTAACTGAGGGGGGGGTCCTGTTGTCTGTGCCTGCAAGACCTGTCTTGGACTGTATTCCTGTCATCTAAATAAACCTTCTGCTTTACTGGCTGGCTGAGAGTCATGGTGAATCGCAGGAAGCCGGGGGTGCAGGGCCCTGAGTTCCCGAATACTCCGTGACACCTGGGGGTGGAGAAAGGGAGAAAGGACCCTCCTGTCACACAGAAAATTTACCAGCCTGGGTGCATGACACGCTCTGAGTTCCAACAGCTCCCTCTGCAACCAGATTTAAGCAACCACACTCACTTCCAGCCATAACAAACCCTAGCGTGTTAAATCCCAGGTAAAACATCATCTCACTGACTCTAACAACATTCCTCCCGGGGTGGGATTGAGGGTTAAAGAATCTTTCTCACACCTCCACCCTGTCCAAGAGCGTGAGGCTTGGGGAGGCCATGGACAGGTGAGACAATGCCTGCTAATCTTTCCTGTCTCAAAGCCGCATGACAAGCTAACACCTTTCCATACCTTGTGCCTCCCCCTGTCTGGCTAAGTGATACCCTGAGCTTTCGGCGCGCCCATTGTTCTCTGCTGCCAGAGTGGACAGTGAGTGAAGAATCAGTCATCGCCTCGGCTGTGGCTCTCCCAGGCTGCAGAATATGCCAGGGTGCTGGAACTTGGGCGCTGGGGGGGCAGCCGCACCCCTTGGCTTGAAGTGATAATAGTAACAGAATGGCCAGCTTCCATTCCATACGGGGCGTTGGTACCCCACTATAAAAATGTTCTCCCTCTTCGTGCTGCCTCTAATATGTATTACTGGGGCACTGGAGCAAAGTTCCTGCTGGTCATTCTTAGGGCGCGTCCTTACTGCAGCTTTAACGTGAGTTCTCTATGCGCCAGTCACTCCGCTCGAGTTAGCCTAGCTCGAGGGAGAGCAGTTACATTGCGCCATAGTCCTCGGGCTGCCGTGTCCACACAGCCACGGCACTCACCCCTGCGTGGTGCTAGGACGTCTGGGGGCGCATCCCGTGGGTCTTAGCACTACAGCGAGCTGAGCCCAGCTATGAATTCTTTCCCAGTGAGTGGTGAGAGAACTTTTCTGTCCTTTCTGGGCACAGGGGGGAATTATGGGAAAGCACTGGAGGACTAGCAGCACTCAATTGGCACTAGCCAGCATTCACCCTATAGAGTGGCAGTGTTAGCAACTGACAAGTTGTGCTTACTTGAGCTATAGCCCCTGACAAACCAGCCAACAAGTGGAAAGCACCATCCCACTTGAGGCAAGGGTTTTTGTGTATGGACAGGACTCAAATTAGGGGAACCCTCAAGCTAAAACTTGAGTTAACTATGGAATGAAGACAAGCCAGTAAACAGGTCCCAGATTGGATTGTACTCTGTCCTGTTACCTCCTTCTCTCCCTGGGTGCAATTCACCCCTGTGCAAAAGAGCCTAGAACAAGATCTTTGCATCACTTACACCCACTAAAGCCCTATGGGACTTAACTGCCACCCAGTACTGGCTGTATAGGTTGCAATTCCTGCAAGCTGTGATTACAACTCCTGACTGGGTAAACTGTACACGTCCATTTATTTTCATTACCCCGTCTCTGACCTGCTTGCCCATCTCAGCCACTTGCTATGTCTTGTCTTTTAGATTGTAAGCTCCTTGGGGAAAGGGACTATTATTTAGAGTATGTTTGTACAGCACCTAGCACACTGGAGCCCATGTTGGTTGGCCTGTAAGGTCTATCACCCTATATATATTGATAGACCTTATTCTCATTTACATTTACAATCCCATTAAGGTCCTTTTATGCTACCAGAATGGCAAACGAGACTCAAACCCGTAAATAATAATAGATGATGCTCAGTGTTTGTGTGAACCCCTCTGCACAGGATGAACAGCTTAAGAACATAAGAATGGCCGTACAGGATCAGACCAAAGGGCCATCTAGCCCAGTGTCCTGTCTTCCGACAGTGGTCAATGCCAGGTGCCCCAGAGGGAATGAACAGAACAAGTGATCCATCCCTTCTCGCTCATTCCCAGCTTCTGGCAGACAGAGGTTAGGGACACCATCCCTGCCCATCCTGGCTAATAGCCATTGATGGACCGATCCTCCATGAACTTATCTAGTTGGGACTTAAGTGGTGCATCCTCTCTGTAAGTTTGTATTTGTACAGCGCATGCCTGATAAGGCCCCAATCTCAGTTGGAGCATCTGAGTGCTACTGTAATTCAAATGAAATACTAAGAATATTGCAGCATCCAGAGGCAGGTAGTCATGGACTGTGGACCATCTCTAAACTTTATTCACTAACACATTATCTGCTTCACATTGCCGTGTCGCTCATCACAACAGACACATGGAAATATAGCAACCTGGTCAAGAACCATGGTAATAGCTCTAACAAAGTATCTGAAATGTCTTTGCCACTAAATTCCCAATCCTTTCAGATCAGTTTATATGGTAAGTTTGTTGTTTTATTTGCCACAAATGCCTTCTAACTGCCAGCATCATATGTAACGAGTGAGCATATCCGGCACTTTGGAAAGATCAATATCTTTGCCGTTGTAAATATCTTGGAAAAATCGATGGGGGACGTAAAATGTATTTTGTCTATTTTCACTTTTAACATCTCTTTGTAATAAAAATGCTATTTTAATAAATGAAAATGGTGAGATTCATCGCTGGACTGTGCTTTTTATCACAGCCACTGTTCCCTGAGCTCCCAGAGCAAAACAATTGCATCCTGGGCTTCAGATTATCCGCTTCCCCTTGCTCACCTCTTGTAATAAGTCAAATGCATCCTATGCTCTTTAGACTTCTATTTCCCCAGGCCATACTGTGGAGCCCTTACTCATGTGGGTGAGCATTTACTCATGTCATTGCCTTTAATGGGGCAACTCATGTGAGTAGATGTTCGCCAGTGGATGGAAAGCACCCAAGAAAAGGCATATGTATTGTTCGAGTGTCACTTAATCCCACAACACAGGCATTTAATGTGAGGCATAGACCTTGTGTTTGGCCCTGTACACTGTCTGTTAACCATGCACCTAACCCCAGTGCTAAAAGAATTGGGATTTTCTCTCCATCAAAGAACTGTCCAATTCTTGCCTCACCCTGGGAATGGAGCAAAGCCAAGACAGAATGAGCCCATAAACATAAGTCCTCTCCCCTCTATGTCAAAGTATCATCGACTCACACTCCGGCTGTTAGTGTCCTTGCAAAAAAAACAAAACAAAGTAAGTCAACTACAGTGTGTTGGCATGATATATAAATTGAATCTTTACCTCGTCTGTAATTACTGTGCAGTACTGGCTCGGTAATTACTAAATAAAACCTCTTGCTGCATCTGAGATGGATTTATGGAAGAAATTCCCTTATCAACATTCACGGCAATGCCAGTGAGAAATGTGTGGAGTGGTGGGATTTTTACATTATTTGCTGCTGTTGTAATCGTGACTGACCTTGGAATCTGCCAGGGGGAGGAGGGAGGCGGACTCAGGGTTTGGGAAACATTTGCTTTCAAGGAAGACTTCCAATATAGATATTTAGGGAGAGATTTCCAAAGGCACCTAGGTGACTGAATGGGAATTAAGCATCCAAATCCTTGAGGCAGCTTTGGATATTTCAGCTTTGACCCCTCCCCCACAAAGAGGACTAGCCTGAAGGTATGTCTACACAGTGGCTGCGAGGGTGCTTCCCAGCATCAGTCCACATAGGTGCTAGCTGGAGCAGAGCTAGTGTGTCTAACAACAGCAGTGTGGCCTCAGCAACGCGGACTGAATCTGGGGCTCGCTGCCCGAATACATACCATGGAGGTCAGGCAGGTTTGTACTCAGGCAAGTACTGCCATGGCCTGAGTACAAACCTGCCTGACCTCCATGGTATGTATTCGGGCAGGTTTGTACTCCATGGTATGTATCCATGGCCACAATGCTATTTTAATACTGTAGACGGAGCAGATCTAGTGCATGACTGTCCAACCATGCTGGGAAACACCATCCCTGCTGCTCCATAGACATACCCTCAGAGGCAACAGCTCCAATTATCTTTATCATTACATGTTTGTTATAACACATAACCATCTACTTGCTGCTCCAGAGTTTGCTTGGAAGGCCTGTTAATGTGCTACACCTACTTTGAGATCTTCAGATGACAGGTGCTAGATACTAAAGTGCTTTACAGGCATTACTTAGTCGAGCCTGAGAACAGGTAGGTCAGTTTAGGTGGGTCATTATATTGTTACCCCTTGACTATCTGGCTAAGACTGAATGTAATATCAAGTAATTTGCCTGTGGAACTCATTGCCACAAGATATAACTGAAGCCAAGAGCTTAGTTATTAAAACACAACTGTAATATCTGGAGTCATAACAGTGAATATTGAAAAAATAAAACAAACAAGTGTTTTGCAAAGGCTATAAACCCCCCTACTTTAGGGCACCTCTAGCTATGAGTGGTTAGGAACAGCTATTCCCTAGGGACAGGTTATCCCATAACTGCAGGCTGCAGGGCTTATGGCACCTTCTCCTGAAGCAGCTGGTACTGACCCTAGTTGGATACAGGACACTGGAGTAGTTGGATCATTGATCTGTTCCTGTCTGGCAAATCCTATCTTCTAGTTATTGGACATCTCCTTTCCTAGGGTGCTAGATCCTGCCTTGGCAGGGAAATGGACACACTCAGCACATGAGTCTTCCCCACCCCTGAATCCTACAGTGCTCATTTTACCCCTATGCTACAGACTGGAACGTTGAGGCAGAGAGGGGTGAAGTGACTTGCTCCCAGCCTTCCCTGGGAGTCAGTGTCAGAACTGGGAATAGACTAAACAGGGTCCTGGTTCCCAGCCCATGTTCCCTCTGGTAACCTGACCTGGTCCCAAACTGACCATACAAAGAAGACCTAGTCAGTGAGGTTTACTTCAGACTATGTGATGTTGGGAGAAGGCTCCTGTGCCACAACCATCAGCCCAGTCTGCAAAATGCCTTTTTTTGGTGTGTCTTTTCCCTTCATCTCAACCCTCCCCTCTCCTGTTTCTTGTGAGCCTGCAGGCAGCTATTCCTCCTTTTCATCTCCTGGGGAGCTTCACCCATTGTTTTTAGCAACTCAGAGGATGGCCTAGTGGCTAGGGTGTTAGTCTGAAACTCGGGAGACCTGATTTCAACTCCCTTTTCTGACACAGACTCCCTGGGTGACCTTGGGCAAGTCATTTAGGCCCAGATTTTTAAAGTACGTAGGAGTGGCTACGCTCAGCATTGCAACTGCTGATCTAGAGCCAAAATCTCATTTTCAAAAGTGATTTAGGGACTTAGGAGCCATATTCTCATTTACAGTTGATGGGATTTAGGCTTCTAAGTCCCTAAATCACTTTTGAAAAATCTAGTCTCAGTCTGTTTGTGCCTCAGTTCTGCATCTATAATAACACTCCCCTACCTCATAGACATGTTGTGAGAATAAGTGCATTAAACACTGTGAGGTTCATAGGTAGCACTGTACTGGGAGCCATAATTGTACTTAAGATGGAAAGGAGACTGAAGTCTTGGCCAGACTGACGAAGCAAGGTGGAGCTACAGTGGTTGTGAATTTGGGTTTGCTCGGAGGCACATAATTCTTCTCCACTTCTCCAGCCCAGATGTCCACAGATCTCAAGGTGTAGGAGCGCTATGTCTCAGGACCACCCAAGCTTGCCAATCCCTCAAACACAAGTGAGGAGGGAGTGGGAAAACCCATCTCCTCACCTCGCTCCTGTCTGAAGAAAAGTCCAAGAGACCCAAAAACCAATCTCCTGGCAGCTGCCTAACTGTGCAAGTGTTTGATTCTACAAGAGCGATCAGTCAGTGACAGCTGGCTGACATCAGCTTTCATGTCTCTCTAGGAGCGTAGAGTGGAAGGGGGGCCAGGTTAGCCTGGAGATAATTACAGAGCAGAGAATGTCAGTAAGTAGAGCAAAGGTAAGCACAAACCACGAAAGAATACATAAATAAATAAGGTGGTTTTTATAACAGGGTAATTACCCCGCTTAAATATACAATCATCTCGCATTTTGCTAAACTTTATGACACATGATGACAAGTTAATAAATGAGATGTCTTACCAGCAGTTAAACAGCTGTTACCAGCCACCTTGTGCGGATGAGTAGCCCAGAGCAAAAAAACCACTAAGCCAAATGAAAAGAAACTGGTTATTTCTGTTTGTTGAAATAGCCCCTGTAATAAATCACCATTAACAATGCTGTCATTTATCAAAGGGAAAGCTCTCATTGCAAAAACCTTTGAAGTCCTGGCACCCATAATTTCCTACCTATAAAAAGATACCTTTGTGTATGTGTCATACCTTGAACTGACAGAAGCCAGACCCAGAAGGTATTGAGGAGTTCACTGCTGAAACACACCCCTCCTAATGAGCACGTCCAAAGCATCCCAGGAAATTGCTCATATGCATATGTAGGCAGTGAGGTGTTCACTTTGGCTGGCCAGTCATAAACCAACTCCTTCAGAGCAGGAACTCAGGTGGAGTGCATTGCTGTTGTGGAGATGGTCCATCAGATTGTGGAAGGAGCCTCCCTAAAAGATACTCTCTAGTTCAGCCACAAGCTACTGGGAATATGTGGGTGAGATTGCTTGCCCTGTGTTATGCAAGTTAACCTAGATGACTATCATAATCCCTTCTACATTTAAAATCTAGGAATTCAGGGAAGGGTCTCCCAAGGAAAATGGTGGAATCTCCAGTAATCAGGACTTTTAAAATGCTGTAGAATGTACAGTAGGGAACAATCTTGGGCTGGCCAGTGAGAGACTTTTTGAATCTCCAAGCACCAAATCCTGAGAAGAGAGCTGTGCTTCTGTAACTCCAAGTGAAGCCACCAAACGACTAGCGGTAATCTTATCCCCAACAGATTGAACCAATGGTAAACCTAGTCCAGTGTCCTGCTCCTTGTCATACCAGAACAGTTCCAATCCAGGGTCCCTACTCCAGTACTGGAGGTTACAGAAGAACAGGGGCCTCCTTCCCATAATGCACCTCACCCGCAGTACCACACCACAGCACACAGAGGAGGAATGATGTCATGATCCCCCCCAGATAATCAGCTGATGCTGCAAAGTGAGAGGATGAGTCCCACCTCTGCACCTTTTCATTCTCAGTGTCAGAGCTGCAAATTTTATTAATACTTGTGCAATTATCGAATAGTTGCAAATATCCTTGTTTAACGCTGTACCCTGGGAAAATGTGCAGCATCCGTTGCTTTGATAACACGCAGTTTTCCTTTTCATCCCAATATTGTATTGTGTCAAAGGCTAACGTCAGTACAACAGGCGCAAGCAAAGGCAGTTGTAACAAATCCCGGCCCTGTAAATACGGACAGCTTGGCTGTCAGTGGGGATTGAATCCTTCATCACCCAAAAACACAAGCTTCCTGCCACTTGAACTAAAGAAACAACTGTTTTAGATGTGGGAAAGTAAGAGTCTGTTATAGCCGCTGGGGCCAGCCCATAACAGGAGACATGGTCACATGCACTAAGCCAACATATTATACAGTGCATGCTTGATAGAATCCTACCAAGTATTTGCTTACTAACATACAACGTGGGGCTGGACCCTCCACTGGTGAAAACCAGCATAGATCTCGGGCCCATATTTTTTAAAGCAGAGAATATTCTACAGCCACCCACAAATATTACAAAGCCAGGGAACAAGTGCAGGGATCAAACTGTTCCAACTGCATAATTTGAGGGCTGAGTTTTCTCCATCTGCTTTGCCCCCTGATTGATGGAGGGTTTGAGAAAACTGAACAATTTAGGCAGCACCTAGCAGCCGAGGGAGTTGTCCTGTATTCTAGGAAGGGAAAGTTTTACAGCGAGCAGGAGCCCTTTGCCAGTCGGGCCACCTTGCCCTGTTGGTGCAGACCGGAACACAAGCTCTGGGTGCAGCATGACCCGTTCCCACACCTTTCAAAGAAAATAAATGTCTCATGGGACAGATTTCACCCCGCCTCAAACAGTCATAAATCAGCCTCAATGTACAATGAATGAAACATCTCCTGCCAGTCAACAAAGGTGACCTTATATCATCCCGGTCAGCTGGGAAAACAACACACCCAGTCATGGAGCAAGAGGCAGCTTATCACTGGCATTTAATTGAAGAATATAGACCAGCAGCATTGAAGGTTTATCCTTCATCTGGGAATGCTGGATAGGGTGGAACAGGAAGGCCCAGAAAATTAATTATTCTTACATGAGCTCCAACCTAGACAGACCCAAGGGATTGGATTCGGGCTGTGTAAATACTTGCCATGAATCCTGAAACTCAGCTGGTTTGAAGTTCTGTTACAAACTCAAAGCCCAGACTGTGACTAGGCAGAGATTTGTTCCGGAGCTCAAATCCAGTTCCCAATGAGCCTGGGGTTGATTTATGGGTCTGTGAAACATGCATCATCACACAGGTTTGATGGGACACTGGGTGAAAGGCATCACTTTTCAAGTGATTTTTTGCTGAGAGTTTTGGGGCGTATTCAAATCTGAACCTCAGAGCTATCCTCCAAGTGGTAAAACATCTCACGCAGATTGGGATCAAAGGAAACATGCATGGATCCCAGAGCTTTAGAAGAAGGATCCACACTTAGGGGCCCTTATTCAAATGCCATACTGAGCTCTGGCCTGTCTTCAAAGACGACTCAAAGAAGGGCAAAGATCGGGGCTGGGGTTTTCAAAGTAGCCTCAGGGAGTTTGGTGCCCAAATCCAATTCAATGAGACTCCTTTAGGGCTGCTTTGGAAATCCCACCTTGACTGCTTAATGGAGGTGATAATTGTGGATCAGAATTGCACTGAATGAGTCAGAACCCTGTCTCACTTACACTGATATAAAACTAGAATAACTTTAGTGGAGTCACCACTGGTGTAACCCAGATTAGGATCAAGCCCAGTGGGATTGAGAATTCCTTACCGCAGTCTCTCAAGATAAGAGTTTGTTTGCAGTGTTGTAGCTGTGTTTGGTCTCAGGATAGGAGAGAGACAAGGTAGGTGAGGTAATATATTTTATTGGACCAACTTCTGTTGGTGAAAGAGACAAGCTTCTGAAGTACACAGGGATCTGAAGATGAGTTCTGTGCACCCCAAAAGCTTTTATTGGACCAACTTCTGTTGGTGAGATATACAAGATATTACCTCACCTAAGTTGTCTCTTGCAAGACAGGAGTTGGTCTAATAAGGGCGCCTTCTGGTGCAGGTTAAATTGTACGTGTTCCCATTTTAGCGATGCAAACAATAATTATTGAGACTGTAAACGCTTCAGGGCAGGGACCGTCTCTAACTCTTACAAAGTACAATGGGGCCCTGTTCTTGGCTGGCCCCTACGTGCTACCATAATAAACATGTTAAATAATCAATTCTAAATGAATGCATTTACTCCTCAGAGTATCCATCCATTTAGGAGGACTAGTCTTCTTATTCCAGAGACCCGGTATTTTTTCTTTCCTCAGTTATTAAATGAGGCAGCTCCTGTGTAGCTTTGTCACTTTTCTGCTGCTGAAGAGGCTTTTCTTTTCTTCTCCTCTGAACGGCACGCTCTTCGCCTGCCTCGTAAACATCTGCCACAAAAAGTCGTCACCTGTCACCTCATCCCAAGTGACTTCAGAAAAAAGGATACGACAGCTATAAATAATTAAGGCCCTGTCTTAGGCGGGCGCAACGACCGAGTTTTGAAACTGCCTGTACATCATGGAAACTCACTTGGTAGCCAAATGGGGATCTAACCTGGTGCGGAAGGATGGTGTGAATGGAGCCATGACCATAGGCTAAGAGTAAATAAGAGCATGAGCAAACTCTAGCCTCAATTCCTACCTAGTAATCCCTTAGCTAGGAATAACCCGCCCACAGTGGTGAGTCAAATCATGCTAGGACCCCGTTTGGCCACAGCCAAGTTCAGCCTGTGCTTAAGCCCGCAAGAGAAAAGCCCTAAAAGGAGCAATATTTGCTCTAAGCCCAGGATCCCAGGCACATGGCATATCTGTATCCCTTCATATTTCATGGGAAATGAGGAGCTTCTTGCATTTCCACAGCCTCTCTCCATTAGCATGCATGATTTACTGATCAAATCCTCCAGTCATCTCAGAGCGTGTAAGAAGTTAACATCAAAGCCACGGAGGGGAGGGGATGGTGAGAGTTAGAGAGAGATGTCACATTAGTGTCTGGCTCACCGCGTGCTTCTGCATTTTAAACCTTGTTCGTCGAGATTTCAACTTCATCGCCGTGTTTCATAGAAAGAAAACACGTCACACATACTCTAAAGTCGAAACATCCCCCAAACAGACTCATCTTTTCGGAGGACTGCACGGGTCCTGTACTCAGTGTGTGGCATGCTCTGTGTTCTGCTTTGCAAAGTTTGGCGTTCTGTTCGTGTCTGTTTGGCTTCCCATACTGTATGGTGTTCCCATACTGCCAGTAGGCCAGTGAACAAGGGGATTAGCTTCTATTGTGTGTGTGTCTCTTTCCTTCTTTTTCTCTTCCTCCCCAAATAAGAGCCTTTGCAAATTTCACCACTTCCACTAGAGAGTGCTTGGGAAGGCAGCATGATCTAGTGAGCAAGGGACTAGATTAGAACTCAGGCCTGTGGTCTCTACTTGCTTCTGCCACCGACCCATTGTGTTATCTTGGGCAAGTCACTTCCCCGCTCGTCACATTGTTTCCCCTACCACTCTTTGCCTGTCCTTGTCTATTTAGAAGGTAAGCTCTTTGGAGCAGGGACTATTTCTTAGTATGTGTTTGTACTGGGCCTAGCACAATGAGGCCCCAACCTCAGCTGGGTTTAGGTTCCACAATGACATTAATACCCCAAACAAAATGTTAGGATGTAAAGAGAATGGGAGAGACAATAATACTGAGGCGGTAAGAAGGGCATTATGTAATTCTGGAATACTGCGGTCAGTTCTGGTCCCCCTACCCTAAAAGAGAGATGTCTGAAATTAACCAGCTTGCAAGGCATTGCTGAACCTTGTTTGAGTCCTTCTGTGTATAGGACAGAGTGAAAAGTTTGGGACTTCTAGAGAAGGGACATGACAGAGGTATAAAAATAATAAACAGGCTAGAGAAAGTAGGGTTATCATATTTGACAAATAAAAAAAGAGGACCCTCCATGGGGCCTGGCCCCGCCCATTTCCCACCCCCAGCCCTGCCCCAACTCCGCCCATTCCCTGCCCCAACCGCACCCTAACTCCGCCCCCTCCTCCCTCCCACTCCCAGCCACGCGAAAAGGGCTGCCTGAGCGCTACCGGCTTCACGGTTTGCCGGGCAGCCCCCAGATCCTGTGCTCCCAGCCGGCGCTTCCCCAGCGCAGCTGGAGCCCAGGAGGGGAAGCGCCCAGCCGGGGGCGCAGGGTCTGGAGGCTGCCCGGCAAACCGTGAAGCCGGTAGCGCTTGGGCTTCGGGCAGCCCCTATGCCTCCGGACCCTGCGCCCCCGGCTGGGCACTTCCCCTCCCGGGCTCCAGCGGCGCAGGGTCCGGAGGCATGGGGGCTGCCCGAAGCCCGTAGCGCTCGGCTCGTAAACAGAGCCGAAGAGTCGGGGAGGAGCAGAGCCGCCGCGGCTGGAGGCTCTGCTCCTCCCCTGACTCTTCGGCTCTGTTTAAGAGCCGAGCTGCCCGAGTGCTACCGGCTTCGGGCAGTCCCCATACCTCCAGACCCTGCGCCGCTGGAGCCTGGGAGGGGAAGTGCCCGGCCGGCGGCTGGGGTCCGGAGGCAAAGGGGCTGCCTGAAGCCCATAGCGCTCAGGCAGCTCGGCTCTTAAACAGAGCCGAAGAGTCAGGGGAGGAGCAGAGCAGCCGCGGGAGGGGAAGTGCCCGGCCGGCATTTTCCTGGACATGTTCGGCTTTTTCGCAATTCCCCCCGGATGGGGGTTTGATTGCCGAAAAGCCGGACATGTCCAGGAAAAACCGGACGTATGGTAACCCTAGAGAAGGTAAATCGATTTACCTTTTCTCATAGAACAAGAATAAACTGAGGATTAATGTCTGGGGTTTTTTTTAATTCCTCCTCTGTCTGCTTAGTGGGGGAATGAACTAGTTGACCTCTTGAAGTCCCTTCCAGCCCTACATTTCTATTATTTATATTGGACAATGAGAACAATCCACATTTAAATGAGAGGGAATGAAAAAATGTCTAATGAATCTACACCCTCCTGCTCTGGGGCATAAACCAATGCAGGGCATAACTGACAAGGGTTAGGTAGAAACTTCGTGTTGGAGCAATTCTGTAATTGTATGCTAGGGCCCTGATCCACCAAAGCATGCTTAACTCCCACTGAAGTCAAAGCATGCACCAGTGAGGATAATTAACCATTGGGACACCTTACCTACGGGCGTGATGGATTTAAATAAAGGCTGTATGTCTTTCAAAACGCTGAGCTGTGGATCAACCAGAAGTCATTAGGCAGAGCTGGTTGAAAATTTCCCGACAGAGCAGTTTTCTGTTGGAAAATGCTGACTCAACCGAATTGAAACATTCCGTGGGAACATATCAATTTTGTCAAAACTTTTGATGGAAAGCAGGCAGGCAGGCTAGCTGGCCCTGCCTGGTTCCCTGCCAGCTTCCCCAGCTCCCAGGATCCCTGGCTCCCCTACACCCTGGCTGGTGGACTGCCTAGCTGGCTGGCTCTCCAGGCTGCCTCTCTGGCAGACAGGCGGGCGGGCTGCCCAGCTCCATGGCTCCCCAGGCATCTGGCTCCCTGGCTCCTCACATGACCCTGCAGGTGACCCACCTCTGAGTTGGCCGGCTCCCTGGACTACCTGCCAGGCATCCAGCCAGTAAGTTGAGAATTTCCATTTTGGTTCTCCAAATCTCTCAGAATTTCTTTCTCATGGAAAATTAGGAATATCTGATTTTTTTGGTCCCAATTTGTGATTTTTTTTTTATTTATTTATTTTTTTTTTTGCACATTTGAAAATTTTCACATAATGGAAATTCCATTTTCTGGCTACCTCTGTTATCGGGCTAGAGGCTGGAATCACAGTCTCTGCCTGTGTTGTGCAGGAAGTCAGACTCGATGATCACAGGACTCTCCTGACCTTAACATTTATGAACCCTTGCTGATTTGGGACACCTGTTAAATTGCGGCCCTGGAGTTTCTTGCACCTTCCTCTGCAGCAGCTGGTACCAGCCAGAGACAGGAGACAAGGCTAGATCAGTCTGATCCAGGCTGGCAGTTCCTGTGTTCCTAGGCTGATAAGATAAATCATACAGTTCTGCCGTAGAACAAATCATAAATGTTCACTTGTCTTATGCAAAAAAAAAGTTATTTTTTGCTGCCATATTTCAATGATGTCTTTTGGCTTTGCACAAACCAGTGAGAATTTGCAACAAAGCAAGAAAATACTTCACAGTTTTTTTGCAAATCCCATGATCGGGGGCCACCTTTCAATCCCCTGGTGGTGTGTGCACTTACTGAAGCCTGAGAAGAAGAATCGAGCACTTCAACCCAACATCATCCTGCCTCAGACCCTCCCAGGGATAAATCTTTAGCCCCAGCCCCGGCCCTGTTCATCTGTCAGACACATGCAGTAGGCTCTGGGATTTCTCCCTTCCCACCAGTCTTTATGAAGGGACACCCATTAGCGCAGAAAGCTGCTTTGGTTTGGACTCCATGTTACAGTCACTGGGAGATTTATGACCTGAGCAGCTTTGATGTGGGCCTCTGATAAGCATCAGGAATATGTTTGTTTCATGACAATGTCAGCCAGTAAGCTCTGAATGAAAAGAGTTTATGGGCAGCAATGTTTCCTGGAGCTATTCAGCCGGCCATTAAAACAAAATCATAAAAAAACCCTCCTGGTAGGCTTTGTAAACAGAGCGAGGCTTCTCCTTTAAGGGAGAGGACATGGGAATATTTCCATTTCAATTGGGAGGGGGAAGGGGGGCAGCCCTGGAACAAGACTACAGAAAGGGCTGTGTAGAATTTGTCAGAGGATTAGCTCAGGAAAAGAGAGAGTGCAGGATTCTTCCCCTTCACACTCACTCGGCTGTTATTCCAAATTAGGCTGTTCATGTTCAGCTCGGAGGAGGGATAATGAAAACCAGAAGGGCAGCAGCGGCAGGGGCTGGGTGGAAGGGAGGGGGCAGTTTAAAAGTCGACAGCACATATGGAAACTCATGCTGGCCCGGACTGTCTCCTCCTGTGATTCCTTGACAACCCAATGCAGGAGACCGTGGTGCAACCCCACGCACAAATGCAACACCAGGGGGCACCCACCGCCCTCTATGCCCAGGTTCTCCTGCCCTTTTGAAGTGCCACTGGATCACCATAGTCAATGTTTGGGGAGCGAAGGGCCATAAAGCCAGGATGCATCTGTTAGGGATGGGCGGAGATTGTGGGTGCCGTTTGGGCTGGAGAAACATCAGGTCATTGGGATACCTTGTCTGAAAGTTAGAGGATTCTCCTCCCCGCCACTAAACTCTGTTGCTCACTTGCCCTCACGCCTTGGGAAGGCTCCTCTTTACTTCACACTCTCTTCCTGCCAGGGACGACAGGTTCCTAAATGGGCCACTGTTTATGGGGGATAGAGAAATTATTTTTCCTGCCTCCCTAGTGCCCAGACAGCCTTCTGGTGTGCGTGACCACCTCGTGGGCAACCAGGAAGTGTGCGACCGTTATGAATGTGTTAGTGCCCTGCTCCTTTTTTGCAGCTTTCCTGGAAGGCGAACAATCCCCTGGCTGAGCAATGATACGCACAAGTGGCCATGAAGACACATGGGCAGTGATTAGAAGGGCTTTTTAGGGGCTGGGTGTTCGAGCATCAAGGGAAGCCCAGGATACTCTAGCCCTGGTTCAAACAATGCAGCAAGGTTCATATCCAAGGAATCTCACAAGAAAACCCAGTGTCATTTTGCCCTCAGCAAACCACTTGGTAACCAGAAAGTAAGTGACCAGCAGAGCTGGAAACATTCAAGTAACTGACACCCCTGTTTCTCAGCTTTGCATTTTATCCAATCAGGGAACAAAAAACAATACCATGTGACCTCAGTCCAATCCAAACTAACCAAGCAATTCAAATTTCAAAGACTCACAATGAGCAAGAATTATTTCCCCTTCTCCAAAATTAATTCAGCAAATAATCTCCATTAACAAACAAATCAGCGTATGTCATAAACATCTCACAAACACAGGAAAAGAGTCTGAAAACACAAACTAAATTGTCCACCAAGAACCATTCCTACCATCCTGGGCGCTATCTTGAGCATCATCTCAGGATCCCTGAGAGCGAGGCAGCATATTCTCACACAGCTCAGATGGCAGCTGAGGATGGGACAGGTCATTTTTATCCTAGGATCCTCACCCTCACCTGCTGCTCTCCTTCCCTTCCTACATCCCCTGGTTCCATTTTCTAGTGTAATTTATCATAGATAGATTATTTATTATCTGTATTGCGATAGCTTCTAGGAGCCTCAGTCACGGACTAGGTACAAACAGACCAAAAAGACATACATCGATTGAAAGCTCTTCGGGGCAGCGACTAAGGCAAGAGACACAAGATGGGCACTACTGGATTTCTAGGGTCACTCCCTTGCTGAGCTAGAGCACATTTTTAAACAGAGTTCTAATACAGCTTGTTCCTGTTCATCCTGTTCCTGTTCCAGCCAAATTGGGTTAGGAAGCAGTTCGATCAAGGGCAAGGTTTAAACCTGCTTCTGGACAATCTATTCCTAAGCCACACAGGCCTGCGTGGGAGAGGAGCTGGCTTTCCTTGGCTCACTGGGGCTCCGGCCTTGTGGGACCGTCCCCAGGCTGATCCGGCCGCCTGCTTTGGAAGGAGCGGTAATTGCCTGGCGTTCTCCCCACACCAGGCTCTGCTCACTGTCAGCTGTTTCTATTTGATTTATTTGAGGTTTACACTCAACTCTGTAATGTGAAACCACCAAGCACATTTCTTCCTCCTCGCAATTAAGGCCCTCCCTCCCCCCGATGCTGCAGTGCACACCTGGCATAAACAGCTATACAAAAATATATAGCACCAGCCCAATTGAAATGCTGGCAATGCGTCATGACACCGAGGTGCACATCCAAGAGCAAGACAAAAGGGGGGTACTGGCAGAGTTGGAAACAGCAAACAGGACTGGGGGCCTGGGCCGCCTGACAGCGCAGCTGTGTGACTCTCCGAGGAACACAGCACGCTATCGCTCTTTTGCACCACAAGGGACGCAGGGGCTTCAAACAGCCACCACTGCACATGCTGCCCAGCACCTTCTCCGTTTATACTGCTCTGGCACCCTGTCTGCAGCAATAAAAAGGTGGCTCCCCTTTCTTTTCTTTCCTTCTTCACTAGGGAAAGTACAGAGGCTTTCCAAAGGGAGCTAGATACTTGGCTGTATGCTCAGGGCTAGAATCACAGCTTGAACCCAGCATTCTAACAATTCCCTTTTCAGTCCCCACCCCTCTCCACTAGGTATACATATAGCCCTTCCTCTTCACTGCTGAGATTAAAACATGGGACCCACATCTAAAATTAACTCATTAAAACACCTTGGGCAGCAGACTAGTGTCAAATACATCATGCTGTATCTCCCACTGCTGCTAAGACTAAGAGCTGGAGGCACAAGGGAGTTACAGAGCATCTACAGCCATTCAGTAGGATAACTCTGATGATGTCAGCTGGTGCCTTCATAAGCCCCCATACTAAAGTTAACTCACTTCCTCCGTAATGGAACCGGACAACGAGAGAGAGCTCACTTCCACTCTAACAGCCATAGGAGAAGCGTTATTAATGTTGAGCAAATTTACCCTGCCTTCGGCTCTCACGGTGCTTGGCTTACGTCTGGCTCCGACGTTTCCGTCCCCGGCTGTTTTGAGGAAGCAATCGTAGCAAGGAAGCTTCCCTCTGGTGTCCAAGGAGTTCCAAGCCAGCGGGATTGTCATCACATCAGTGTGAACCATGGGCCTGAGTCTCCATAGCACTAGCCCAGTGCTATGCCAGCACAGAACTGGAGGAACTTAGCGGTGAATCAGGCCTCTGACCCCCCCAAAAGGTACCATTATAAATTCTCCACGTCATGTCGGTTTTCAGCAGAAATGCAGCATCCCACCTTTCCCTTTCCTGCCCCGGCGCTCGGCACCCACTGCTCAAGCAGACTGTGCCAGTTGGAAGTCAGAAGCATCAGGCTTGTTAGAAACTTGATAGGCACTACACTAGAGGAGTTCTTTTCTTACGGGGACTGAACGTTCTTCCTGCCTCCTTGGGAGCACCATGTATCCAAGGCCAAGCTCCAGGCTTTGAAGTAAAGTGATTAATGTTGGATGGGTTTGAACTTCCCAATGGTAAAGAAATCTACTGCAATGGTCTTCCTGAACGTAACTATCATGAGATGAAGCTGGCATGAATTCTAAAGCATGCTGTCTGCAGGAGGCTAAGTCCACTTGTCAGGGTGCAGTGGAATGAAAGAATCTCCGTACAGTTTGGAGTAGGAGACAGAAGTACACATGCTTCACCAAACCTCTGTCGTCTAGAAATCAGACTGGAACTGAAACCCATAAGAGCCAGGAAACCCATGCCTACAAATCAAGTAGCTAGGGCCAACATTTTCCAATCGGGGTCCTTAAATTTTGGCTCCTAAATCCACGTCTGACCATCTAAATAGAAAGTGGCCTGATTTTTTTCCCCGAAGGTGCTGAACAATGTGCAGCCCCCAGTGACTTTCCTGTTTCTGCCTGCGAGTCTACTGTGGATGCAAAATTGCACCATCAAAAATGGAAGCCAGGACAGGCCCTTGTAGAAATCAGGAGCACAAAAAAGCAGACGGCAAATGCTGGAAAATGAAATAATGCAACAAACCACCACACCTCCCCTCTTCCCACCTCTCCCTATCAGATTGCTTAATACCAACTGTCCCTTCCGCCCCATCACTTCCCAGATTCGTATAGGTGAAGCAGGCTCTATTTAACAAGGGGAACAAACATATGCAAACAGCCCCTTTTCTTCCTCAGAACCTGTTTAAGCTGGACAAAGGGGCTGCCACTCTGCCAGTGGCTTCCTGACAACGATGCACAAACCCCAGCGTTTGGGCTGCCACTCACCACACCCAAAGCAAACAGAGACCAAGCTGCACAGGAGTTTAAATCCAAGGTTTGCAGAATGGGGCACATGGGTGGCTGGGCTTGCTGTTAATTCTCCCCTTAGCCAGAGTTAATAAACCCTTGATGGATTAGAGTCGGGGCAGCTTGTTGTTTTTATGTATAATACAGTAATGCTTAGGGGCTCCATCTGAGATCAGGGCTAGGCGCTGTATAAACACATAGTACGAGACTGTCCCAGCCCCAAAGAATTTACAGCTTAAGGAAGTACGACAAAAGTCTTTGCTGTTCTAGTATCAGAGGGCCCTGTTGCAGTCAGGTGATCCACATGGTCCAGTCCTTCAAATGCAGGTGTGCTGGAAATCTGCTGCCCCAATGCCTGGTGAACAGGGCTTTTCATAGCAACAGGGATCCACAAACTCCAGTCAAAACTGATTAAATGGCCGCATTTCAGCCTGTTTTCAACATGTAATCATAAAGCAGGCACAGCTTTATTCACAACGTGGCCCAGGATGGTCATGGACCCCAGCAAAGAGCTTGCACCGAGTTTCAGGCTTGTAATGAAATGCAGCGAGGGGAGTTTTGCACCTTAGGGGGTATCTCATTGATATCACTTCAGCAGCAAAAAGAAATGGGCATAAGCCACAGACTTCAATGCTACGTTTCAAGCACCCCAAAATGCAGGGTGTTTGCATCTGGGGATTTCATTCAGATCCATCCCTTTTAGTGCTTTCTGAATAATATATTGTTCAGATGACTGGCCGTTCTGAAAAAAAAAAAAAAAAAATCATTTTGGTCAACCCCAAAACTGTTGGGGTTTTTTTTTTCGGAATTTTTGGTAAATTGAAAAGTTAAAAAAAATCCATTTCATGTTGAATGAAAATTTTGTTTCTATTTCAGGCATTTTTAAACTTTTTATCTGGGAACTGTCTAAATGAAATAGCATTGCGACACAAAAGATCAAAACATTTTGTTTCAAAAATATCAAAACAACACATTTTGACTTTTTCAGATTTTTTTTCTTTTAGGTTTTTTCCCACAAAAACAATTAGCTGAAATTGACATGAAATCACCAAAAATTTCACCCAAAAAATTACACTCCAATCTAATGCCTGGCAGCGATGGAGCACGGGCAGTTGCATTTCTAAAACTCCTCAGATTGTTCCATTTTGGCCAAGTTTGCAAAGCCAGGCCAGACATCTGGCAGGAGCAGATTTTCTCGTGAGATTTTTGACAGCTTGAATTCTGCTCTGGTCCAGAAATAAATCCAGTCTGGAAACACCTTAAGAGCAGGCTCTCTCACTGCATTTTTGGCAATTCCGGTCCTTAGCTGGAAGCTCACAGGGGGAATAATGTTGTCCCCGAACACCTCAGAACCATTAAGAAATGCTCGGTTTGAGTCTGGTTCTAAAATAATGGACAAAGACTTGGAGGGAGGAGATGTCCTCCTTTTGCCCTTCATGGGAAACAATCGAACACAAAATAGGAGGCTTCTGAGATGCACCTAATCATTTTGGGTAACCACACTTGAAACAACCTCAAAGCTCCAGCCATGAGGCTAAATCCTGAGGGGTGCTAAGCAGTGCAGCTCCAGCTGACTTCAGACCTGGAGAGCTGTGGACTTCAAGGAGATTTCTGATGTGGACCCAGGGCTGCATGCTGTGACAAAGACATGCCCAGGCGTACCCAGGCAAAAATGGTGAATTGAGACTTGTCAGCTGAGGCAAGGCGGGTCTCAGGGCTAACTCAATCAATATTAAGAACAATGGATATTAATGGAGATAGCATTTTGTTTATTGTCTGGACCAGGTGGAGACTGGAGCATTTACAAAGACAAATAGCCCAGGGAGCCCCATCTTCAGAGAACTCTCCTGGGGTTCAAGAGCCAGTAGCCTGTAACTGTAGAAGAGCAGAAGAAATGGCACAAGTGGCTCTCCATTTCAGAGGAGAGAATTGGTTAGTGGGGGTGTCTCATGAGACGTGAATCCCAGCTCTCAGGACAGGACAAGTACTGCAAGGACTGGGATCGCTGGGTGCGAAATACCTTGTTAGACAGGAAAGTCACCTGTTAATAAGTACAAGCTACAGAATGCGTTTTATGGTGTTCTTTTGACTCTTACCTGAAACCTTTTATTCTCAAATACTTACGCTTGCTTTTATTTGAATCTTTAACTGAAGGTTTGTTAAATAAACTTCAGTTTGGTTTTACTAATGACCAAGTGCCTTGTGCTAAGGAGAGTGTAGAACTGAGGTGAAACCAGTAAACTGGGGGGCCCTGCTTCCAGGAAAGCAGCAGATCAGTGGCCATTGGGGTGTCCAGAAGGCCAAGGACAGGGCACTCGGGGGTAACAAAGTGGCGTGTGTAAACTGCAAGCCTGCAGGAGAAAAGAGTGTGGCTCACAGATCCCAGAGCACAGGACCTGTGTTACCAACAGCTGATGACTGGGGAGAGTTTTCATTGGTGGGCACAGAGAGGGCTCCCTCCTCCTGTGAGCAGCTGATAGTGATTCACACTGTACACCTGGGGTAACCCTGAAAAGTGTTACACACACCAAGGGACTCTTAGGTCCAACTCCTGTCTCACTGAAGTCAGTGGCAGTTTTGCCATTCACTACACTGGGAGCAGAATTCGCCCCTGGTGCGTCTGTTTTTGGGATGTAGTCTTTGTTCACACTGGCCTGAGAGCCAGGCAGGCAAAGGGAAGGGTGGGTTGCAAGAGGAGCAAGCCCCACAGGAATCTGTTCACCAGGCAGGAGAGCGAAGGTGACCTCCAGTCAACTGCATGGCTGGGTTTTGTGTCTGGGGAAGTGAGAGAGTCCCTCCATGTGCAAAAGGAAATCTAAATGCTAATGCAGGCCGAAAGCAAACAGCCAGGGCTTGGTTGGGTTTGCAGAAGTAGCAAGAGCAGGCGCCTGCACTGCTTAGCATTGCATTTTACCCTGGACAGGCAAGATGTCTGACATTCCACCACTCAGCATAAGGAAATGAAACTTTTTAATTGGACTCCGCTTAGCAATCACGCTGGAGGGGTGTATTATATGTACTGCATATATAACAAAAAAAAAAAATCACAGCACATGTTGGTCATAGCAGACACATCTGGGCTGCCAACTTCTGCCTGTTATAACCCAAGGGTTTGCAGTGCACACAAGAGGGGGAGAGAGAGGGAGTGTCTGTACGTGTGTACATGGGATTGGAGTGAGGGGAATATAGTGCAAACACAAATGCAGAGATGATTCCAAATCCTACCCAGCGAGTCTGCGGTTTTAGCTAAGTTTGCTGCGGGACCTGGAGCCTTTTCAAAAGGAAGAGTGCTGCCAAGGTATGAACAAGTCCCATGGCCTAGGCCCGGTTCCTGTAAACATTCTGCTATGTGCATTCAGGACCCGTCCCTGACAGGCCAACAGTTTCATTGCTCCAGTCGAATGTCCTTGTCATAGCAGTTCACAGCAATGGAGGGAGAGGCAATCTGTCAGGGAGGGCTTTGAATATCAGGACAGAGGCATTTGGCTGGCCAATGTACTCAGTGGAGAACCAATGCAGAGAAGAGAGCCCCAGGGTGATGCAGTTGCATTTTGTGCAAGGGAGTGCAGCTCCATTCCTCCACACTAGTTGCAGAAACCATGCTTGAGGGTCACAAATACATCCATCATCCATGGCAAGCTCTGTGCCTGATAGGATGGTGAG
This sequence comes from Malaclemys terrapin pileata, assembly GCF_027887155.1. NCBI lineage: Eukaryota > Metazoa > Chordata > Testudines > Emydidae > Malaclemys > Malaclemys terrapin. Next base: position 129,053,694 of record NC_071506.1, on the reverse strand, counting down.
TGCAGGAAAAGAAGCTAGGAGTCCTGCCTCTAACCACTCTCGTGCCTGTTGATAATGGTGAGAAGAAAGCTCTTCTGCGTATTGATTAACCAGTATTTATAGTGACCAATAAAAAAAGGCTGCAATTACCGTATAAATAGGACACAAAAGCTGAATTTGCTTTGAAGAACTCACCCAGCTGAAAAATGGAAGCATCTAATTAAGACTAAATGCTATTTTAAAAAACACACACACATTATTTTTAGAGACTTCTTTCTGACTGTCAAGCCCTTCTGCATAAATTAAAGTGAAAGGAAACAGAAGGCGTGAGGGCATGGAGACTTGTCCCTTTTAAGTGCATCTCAGCCCCACCCCCGTCGATTTCTTCCTGTGTCCTTCAGTTCCCTCCACTTCGTAAACATGCCCAGCTGTCCATCAAACTCATTTATATTATTTGGGCCTAATGCGTTTACCTGGCAGCTTATTCCATAGGATTCCTAGGAACTGAGGGAGTTCTGCCTGCGTCCCCTGGTTTGTCTCAATTTGCTGTTCTTTAGCGATGATCTCCTGACAGTGCATGTGCGCCTCTGAAAGAGCTGCCTGCCTGCCTCACCCGGCAGAGGGTGCTGAGCACAGAGATACAGAGAGTTGCTGGCCCCGGGAGAGTGCAGACTGCAGCTAGCTTTGAGACGTGAGAGCCAAGGCACCTTCCATTCGTGCTCCCTGAATGACACAGCTCTTGAGCACGTGTGTTGCTGTTGTAGCAATGCTGGGTACTGTCGGTGCAGTACTGGGGTATGCTGTGCAGGGGGTCTGGAACAATGTGTATAGTAGGGGGGCTGAGAGCCATTGAACCAAACTGTAAACCCTGTCTATGATGGGAACCACTTTAAGCCAGAGGATGCTGCTGCACCCCCAATCCCTTTGGTGCTATGAGGGAATATTCCCAGCAAGGTGACCCCTGCTCTTATCTAGGGAGCTGATAGCCACCCACACACCCCCAGAAAAGAGCATGCCCGGACAGCAGATATGCCAGCCAGCCCCGCTCAGCGTTAAGCTCATCAGCAAGTGCAGATTATTCCCCTCCACCCCCATTATTCAGGGAACAAAACACACAGACGCGCCAGCCCCGTGGGTAATCAAATATGGTTTCTGTTCAGAGTCTAACAAATAAACATTTAATCAAAACCTACTTAAGCACTTTGCACAATTAACCTTTTATAGCCCTCAGGGCTGGTATCAGGCAAACCAAACTGGGGGGAAAGGAAGGGACACAACACAAGCCAGCTGAGGCCAGCCCGGGCCCACGCAACCACTCCTCTGCCAGGAGATTCCTCCTCCTACTATCACCTGCCTGGTGTGCATGGGAAGGAAATCACAATGCCAGGGCATGGAACCCCTGGAACAAAAGGGAACATGCCGGCGAAAACCCCTCCCCCAGGTAGCCCTGCAGGGTTCTAGGTAACAGGTTATTACTGGGAATCAGACACATGTGTGGGACTGTAAATTCACATTGTGCTTCACGTGCCATGGCATGTCTGAGAAATGAGCACTGCTGGGGCATGCTCCTAATACCAACACACCATGGTGGTGGTGTGAAACAGGGCCTGCGCTCATGGGACTTACACCAGGAACCTACCAAAGCAAGCTACGCGCTGGTGCAAATCTCCCTCAGGTAGGCAGGCTCGTAGTCGGGGCAGGCCCAGCACGATTCAGCCGGGGAAGGCTCTGAGGAGGAGACAACGGGAGGAGAGATTTCCCAAGGAGGTGAGCTTTACAAAGCGATTCTGCGGTGGATACAGAGGCACTCGGCAGGTGGGGTCAGGGAAACGGCGTGGTCCTGCTGTGATGGTGGAAGCCAAGAACAGGAGTAAGGCAAGAGGACTGGGCGGAGCAGTGATAGGTGGAGGGGGTACAGAGAGAAGGAGCGCAAAGACGGATTTCATCATCTTGCAGGTAAGGCACTGGACTGTGGGTTCAGTTCCTGCATCTGACAGACTCCCTGTGGAGCTTGGGAAGGGGCCCAAGGGGATTGAAACAGGGAGAGCAGTATGGGATGCTGCTAATGCAGAACAAGAAGGGAGCTCACCGCTGCTTTAATGGGGAATGCAGGTTTCCCAAGTGAGGCGCTCCATCCTGAGGAGCTGTGCTATCTCTACCTGCCCCCTACTTTAACCCCAGACCTTGGGCAAACGGCCTGTGGACAGATATCCCAGTGCTCAGCACCTACATTTAGGGGCGAGGATTCCAACAGAGCTCTGCACCCGGTGTGCTGCGCTCTGTTAACGCCACCTAGGCACCAAAATCCATGGCTAGGTTGTTATGTTCAAGGCATACACACACAGAGGGGTTAGATAAAAACACAGCTCCTCTTGCTGGAAGGTTGCAACGCCACTCGACTTTACTTCTTCGCCTTCAGAACGATAACACACAAGATCCCAAAACCTGAGCGAGAGAAAGCAGGCAGCTGCTTAGCGCAGCGAGGCCCAGCTCACCTCACTTTGCTTGAGGCTGACTCTTTCCAGATTGACTCCGAATGCACCCTTTGCTACACAGGCCCCTAGCCTGCAAGCAGGATCGGGAACCTCTCCCTCCCTACCACAGGTAAAGTGACAGCTTGCATTTCCTCCAAGTGGGAGCTGAGCTTTACTAAAAAATCTGGCCTTACCTCTATGCACCTCAGTTTTTCCTCTCTAAAACAGGAATAATGACGCCTCTTCCTTTCACAGTGTAGCTGTGAGGACAGATCCAGCCATGCTATTGTTTATGAGTGTCTCAAACACTTCAGTGAAGTGTGCTGGATAAGTACCTAGGAAGAAGTAGATGAGGATGAGGTCATGTGATGCTTTGTAGGCTCTAAGACCTGGCGGCTTAGATGAATTAGTTAATCAACAGCACACCTTGAGCTAATGAATTCCAGCCTTAGAGCTGAGCAAATCAGGCCCACTTCTTCTGTAACCCCAAGTATCAAACATAAATCTTCCTTTCTTACAAAGCAGTTTGATCTCTCTATTGATAAAGAAACACAACCTGGCAACCCCCGCACAACAAATATACAGTAGGAGTTCTGGAGCACAGCTCGGTCATTTAGATAAAAGACATGCCAAAAAAAAATTTAAAAATCTCTTCTTGAGCTAACAATTTTACATTGTGTTACCCGGGAACAATCATTCCCATCATAATAATACCTTGCAATTATATACAGTGCTATTCACTTCAAAATGAACAGCATTTAATATTATTTCACATCAAAGAGAAAGGTGGGGGAATACTATGTAAAGTAACATTTATTTCTCTTCTATAAAGGACATAAAGTCAGAGGCACACAAGATATCAGAGCTCAGCTCTGTTGTATTCACCTAAGGACTTCTATAGCCCTCATGACCATAGTACCCAAGTGTCTCATAGTCATTAATAGAATTTTATCCTCCCAGCAGTCCTATGAGGTAGCAAGTGCTATTATCCCCATTTCATGGATGGGAAACCGGGGCACAGGGCAAATTAAGTAACTTGGCCAAGGAATTGAACCCAGCTTTCCTGCATCCTAGTCCAGGGAGCCATCCACTAGAGCAGGCTCTTTCACTGAGGACTTGTGGGAATACATGGGATTTTTCTAAACTACACCTCTACCTCGATATAACGCTGTCCTCGGGAGCCAAAAAATCTTACCGCGTTATAGGTGAAACCGCGTTATATTGAACTTGCTTTGATCCACCGGAGTGCGCAACCCCGCCCCCCAGGAGCACTGCTTTACCGCGTTATATCCAAATTCGTGTTATATCGGGTTGCATTATATCGGGGTAGAGGTGTATGTTATCCTTTGGCTGCCTATGCCCTTCAGATAACATCCTTCCTGCCTTAGACTCTGGAGAAGCAGACCACACACTTTCATGATCCTTCTTCCTCTTTTGGTGTGATTTCACTTGCACAGGGACATCGGATTCTGACTCTAACTGCAGTGTGCACAAGTGGTTGAGGGAACAACCTGAAGACAGGGCCAATGCTTCCATTTAGGCCACCTAGGCGGTCGCCTAGGGCACCAGGATTTGGGGGGGCGGCATTTTGCCACCCTTGGCGGCAATTCAGCAGCGGGGTGGTCCTTCCGCGCTCCAGGTCTTCGGCGGCAATTCTGCGGCGGGTCCTTCACTCGCTCTGGGACCTGCCGCTGAAGTGCCCCGAAGACCGGGAGCACAGAAGGACCCTCCCCCCCCGCCGCAGAATTGCCGACGACAACCGGGAGTGCAGAAGGACCCCCGCCTAGGGCGCCAAAAACCCTGGCGCCGCTCCTGCCTGAAGACATTATATCAGTCAACAATAATAGAGATGTAGAAGACCTATGAGCTCTTCCAGTCCATCTCTCCACTAGATGAGCAGAGGCAGAGCAGAGGCTGTTCCCCTTACTTGAGATGATGCATTTTATATTGATACTACCTTTGATCGTAGCCCAAGGTCGAAGGTCTCACTCATTAGTCACTGAAGGACATATTGACTGAGATGTAAGACCAAGGTACTGGCCACTGGGCCACTGAGATCTTCACGTCCATTCCCCCTTCCAAGGCAGGGTAAAGTCCATCTCCAACTATACAATGTGCCGGGGATTCTACTGACTCCACACCTGATCTTAGACAAAGGGCTGAGATTTCACCGGTTGCTTATTAAAGGCTTAGGAAGAGGATATCATAGCAGCATCTTCAGAGGAGATGTAAAACTGAGGTCCTGACTTCTTGGTATATCCTGGCCACCCTCAAGCTACAGGGCACAGGGCAACCTCTCATTATTTGGGGTTAGGAGGAAGTGTCCCCTGGGCAGATTGTTCCACAGCCACCTACTGCAGGGTTTATTGCACCTTCCTCCGAGGCAGCCGGCACTGGCCAATGTTGGAGCTGATACTGGACTAGTATCCTAGTTCCTAAGTCCCTTTATGTATATGAGGGAGCACAGGTATGCAGAGGGAATGCGTTTGGGAGATGTACCAGAGAATTAAATGGGGGAGGTGTATACACAAGGAGGAGTGGCCTGGGGATCTATGTACACACAGGGCTATTCTCCCCTGTGAGTAGCTGGTGTGAATAAGGGGAGCAGACTGGTTTCCTCATGCTTTGATCATAGGAAATTTCCTGGCCTCCCCACACAAGCAGGACGGCGGGTTAAACAGGCTTGGCAGGCGGCGCAAAGTCACAGGAAGCATTTAATGTCTGAACAAACATTCTCTTTTCTATTCTCGGCTGACGATAACAATCAAATCCCCACCTGTGGGTGACGGAGAGCGCTGAGAACAACAGGATCTCTTCCCCTGGCTGCCACACTGGAGTAGGGTGACCAGACAGCAAGTGTGAAAAATCGGGACGGGCGTGGGGGATAATAGGAGCCTATATAAGAAAAAGACCCAAAAATCAGGACTGTCCCTATAAACTCAGGACATCTGGTCACCCTACACTGGAGAGGATCCAGCCAGTCCATAGCAAGCCATGTCCTCTCCCATTTCCCAGAGGGAGTGACACCCTAAGCCAGACGCCAGAAGCAAATGCTCCCAAACCTCTTGCATCATAATCTACTCCCCACATGCTCAGTAAAGGTTTGTGATGGAGTAAAATTTGGATGCACCATCTCAAGCTGTCCTGGCAGCAATGTTCCAAGGTTTTTGCACCCAGCTTTTGGCTCAAGCCGGTCCCCTCACCGGCCATTTCCCCCTCTGTTGCTTGTCCTCGGCATTATGCCCTCCCGGTTGCACAAGCTCCAGGAAAGTAATGGGGAGGGATAAGCTGCTGTGCGGAGTGGAACTCGAGCTAATCTGGTGCAGATGCTCACTTTTAGCATCCTGCTGAGCTAACCCACTTTCTACACCTTGATGTGCCTTTCGCTCAGCAGAGAGCCAAACGCGTGATTATGTTGTAGCTCGGCTGCAGCGAAAAGAGCCGCTAACGCGGCTCATCCGGAAAAAAATAAACACCCCCAGGACCTTTTACATCTCACCTCCAATCTTTACCTCCATCCCTCAAAATTATCAGAGGAGGCTTCAGGGGACCTTGCCCTGAAACTGGGAACATATGTGAATTTTTACCCAGCACTGAGCAGGAACAAATCAGCACGCGGTGTGGCTGTTTGCCAGCAACAAAATGCCTCTTTCAAGGGGGAAAATGGACACACCGAGGTGTCAGGCCTCCTCTAGTACAGCAGAAAACACCTGTTAAGGGCTTAAGTATTAATGACAGGCCTGAGTGAGTGGCATGAAGGCTAACACCTGCATTAGTGCCTGCCCCCCTTTGAAGGTCAATGATGCCAATTTAAATAGCACTAGTGAGAAAAACTTCAATCAAGAGCTGCTGACTCCATCACTTATGTTCAAACTTTCCCCAGTCATCCATGTAATTTAAATAACAGAGGGGATTTTGTACCAGCCAGTGCATGGGAAGGGTTGTTTGAGACATTGTGTATAGGATCTCATAAATGCGCCGCGTTGGGTTGTTTTGTTTTGCTTTGCTTTGCTTTATGCCAGTGTAAGGTTTAACTTTGGAGGTGATGGTAAGAGCTGCAATGCAGGGAGCCTTCCTGCAGGAGGCACTGTGGGAACCCATCCTCCCCAGTGCCACTGGCTAGGGGACAGTTTATAATGGGAAAGGTTTGTACAACACCTGCAGTCAGAGATTCCCCAATATGGGGAAGGATTATCTAATGGTCAAGGCACCAGACTGGGACAACTCAAGAGATCTGGGTTCTATTCTTGCCCTAGACTCCCTGTGTGACCTTGAGCAAGTCACTTCCTCTCTCTCTCCGGCCTCATGCATCCCTCCTCCACTGGAGCAGGAGTCTCCTGTATGCCTTGCCATGAGTATCGCAAGAAGCAAGGTTTCTGGGCCGTGATGTAGATAGCAGAGACTCATCCCACCAGCCTGTGAGCCTGCTGGTAGCACATAATCCCCCAAGAACAGAGCACCACAATCTGCCAACCTGAACGTCCTGTTGTACCTGAGAAGGGAAAGATGCAGAGGCAGGAAGCTGATCTCACGCTGGTGTAAATCAAGAGTAATTCCACTGAAGTCCACATAACCTGGTGTGAGAGGAGTATCTCGCCAATGGCATTGTGAACTCTCAAGACACCTTCTTGTGGCTTCCCAGGAGGACATGTAAGGCTCCATCTCCACCCAGGAGGACCTGTAGCTACCATGAGGCTTTTCCTGTGGGGCTGTGATGCAATGAAATTCCTGGACAACGCAAGCCTAGAAAGCATGGAGGAGAGTTGTGCTGTCCAGCGGGTACCCATTATCCATATTTCACCTGGGAGGAGATAACAATTGAGCATGTCACTCCTGAAAACCAGGAACTCAAAGCAATTTTAGGTGAACTTTCAAAATAATGAACAAATAGCCCTGTCCACATTATACAGCAAATAAATCACACCAAAATGATAGTTGTAATTCCCAAAAGAACACAGAGGATTGATTTTTGCTATGACACTCATCGTGATAAACTGGCACAGCAGCACACAGGCACATCTTAAGTTGCAGCTGGTTAACCCCCATCCATTTATCTCCCATTCCATCTGCACCATCTGTATTTACAGTGCCATTATCATCACTGTTAGCAATGGTCCTGGAAGCCACTCCAACTCATCCTGACACAGCAACCCATCCCCACTGCTTCTCCTTATCAGGGCCGGCTCCAGGCACCAGCCTACCAAGCATGTGCTTGGGGCGGCACCTAGAGGGGGGCGGCGCTCTGGCCGGCCAGGGAGAGCAGGGCCCCAGCTGGGCTCGGCGCCCTCCCCTGCTGCACTCCCCGCTGGGGGGGACGGGGGTGGCGGGAGGCTTTTTTGCCTAGGGCAGCAAAAAAAAACAGAGCCGGCCCTGCTCCTTATCCCACAACAAATAATGGAGCAAGGCCTGAGCTGCACTTGAGAAACTGACCAAACCACGTAGAACCATTTTAACCTCTTAGCACATTTATAAGGCACAGGGGTTAGATCTTCAGCTGATGTAAATTGTCGTGTCAATGGGGTATGTTTACACTGCAGCTGGGAGCATCCTTCCCTGCGCAGGTAGACAGACACACGCTAGCTCTGCTCGAGCTGGCATGCTAGCAAGTAGCTGTGTGGCCAGGGGTAGCACCTGAGTACAAACCCATAGAAATGCCTCAAATGCTTCAGAAGTGTGCTACAATCAGTCCTCCTGCTACTGTCCCATGGTGCTGCACAAATGGCTTAGTGAAATCTCCCAGAGTGCACTGCTTCTAGGAGCTACACTAGGAATTGAAGGATAGGTCCCAAGAGGCCATTTCAATGGCAAAGGTTTAGGACAGCTCTAGTGTGGACAAGGAGAAACCTGCAATGGATCCTAAACAGATTCAACCTGGCTAGTGTGGATACAACACCATGCTTGTGCTTAAACAGGTTCTATACAACCAGACTAGCTCTCTAGTGAGGAGAAGTCCCTGACGACTTATTCTACCATTCTGATATCATTGTTTGCTGGAGGCCTTTGCGTTCATTGGGACAGTAACCCCATTCCTGATACTCTGTTCATCAGATGAGAGAAGCAGTTGGCAACTTGGGTTTTCCCAAACAAAGGAAAAGGAGCCCCTCTTAAGCATGTCTATGTTCCCTGGCTGTACCTAGTGACTTTCATGTTCCCAGGCCAGCCTCAGAGCAGAGAGGCAGAAGATGTAACCTGAGTTCCAAAAGAGAATCAAAGGGAGGTCTAAAATTTTCAACAGGAAACTCAATCCCTCCCCAAAGCACTGGGTTGTTCTCCCAGAAAGAAAGCAGCAGCTGTGACTGTGCGATGAAACCAGCTACATGAGGATAACATTGTTTTCAATTTGCAATTGCATTTAAAAAACTACACCCCTTTGTCGGAGCCTCACCAGGCCCTCCCTCCTCTCCTTTATTTGTCTTACTGCTGTTGCAGTGAAAATGTATTGGCTTTTCGGTTAGTGATTACATATCATCACCTACCCAATTTATAACACCATACCCCAAAGAACAGATGTAATAAAGCCAGGCCAGGAAACAGCAACGCTATAAAACAGAGCAGGCAACTCAGAGGTCCTCGCACGTGTGCAGGAAAGAAAGCATTACACACAGGGGTTCAGCAGGGTCTCACTTTGTGCTCAGAAAGTCAGTATAGGATGTGTGTGCGCGTTGGGTTATCTAATCCAGGAGCTCCTAGCCAAGGGGTCGTAAACAGGTATCAAGGGGTCACAGCCACATGGCCCTTCTTGTATTGCTAAATTGGAGGGGGGGGCTCCAGGGTGATCCCCAGAATGGAAATGGGGGGGCACGAGGTGAGAACCTCTGATCTAGTCCATCTCCCTGACAATGGAGGATTATGAATGTGTAACCAACACACACAAACAGCAGGAGTCTTTTCTTACCTCCGAATTCTTGGTTTACGTCTCCCTCCCCACACATACCACACCACAACTTCAACATCCTCTATATTCCCCAAACGTCCCTACAGAACAGCAAATCACCAGAGCAAGTAATATTCTATGCCCTGGCCAGGACGACAGCTGAGTGCCTTCTTCCATGGCACCGTCAAACCACAATTATCCAGTAGGGGGCACTCTAATGAGAGGCTGGCCAGCACCCTTTGCCGGGAACCAACTTTTCAGCTGAGTTCCCTGAGTTTAATCAAATCTGCCTGGTTTGGATTTGGATCATATAAATCCAGCACATAGGACTGGGGGGAATAAAGCTGGATCAACTATATCTGGAGCTAAATATGGTCTGTACAATTCCTAGTAGGATACATGTTTTAATATCCTGCTGGCTGAACACCCACTCTTATGAAGACACCACACTGGAGGTAAGCCCAGGATGCGCATTAACTAGGGCCCTTTCTTCCTAGGTCCAACGTGCCCTTTACTCTCTTTCAGCTACTTACTCAGCTCTGATCTAATAGGAAGCGTGATGCAAATGCTAAATAGCACTATCTTCAAAGCTCTTTGTAATGCACTCACTAATCCGCACACCACCCCAGCGAGCAGGGGTGTTGAGCAGTATCGTCCCCATATAACAGGGAAACTGAGGCAGAGAGGTTAAGTGATTTTGCTCCGTCCTGGCCATATAAGGGAGTGTGTTTTAATGACAGGATTAGACTCGCTCCCAGCCATGTGTTCAGGTCACCTCTCTGTCTCTTAGGTGGCTTGGGATGAGGGGAACTGTTACTGAAATAAAATTAAAATGCAATGATTCTCCCCGTTCCAAAGCCCTGAACCAAAGAGCTGTTGAATCATGAGAGCCATTTTCCAAGAGGACCTACCCAAAGCAACAATTTATCTTCTATTATTCCTCTTCCAAAGAGACATGAAATCTACCAGCACGACTGACTAATAATAACCAGAGATAGACATAAAACCCCTGGCTCTGATAAACTATGCAGAGGCAAAAGGGTTTAGAACAATGTAGCATCTGTGCATTGATAAAGCCAGCTTAGAAAAGAGCAGGTCTCCATTATGGTGATTCCAAGTTTAAAAACAAATGTGAAGATGCTAACATTTCGTTATCTATAACTGTTTGTTTAATAATCCCAGGTAATAAAATGCATCTCTCGAGGGCTTTGCACAGATAAAGGAATGCAGATCAGTGATAGTTTTGAATCTAGCTACCACGAAGAGTTTCTATTGTTCTCTTTTAGGTCATCAAAGGGGAGAGGGATAGCTCAGTGGTTTGAGCATTGGCCTGCTGAACCAAGGGTTATGAGTTCAATCCTTGAGGGGTCCACTTAGGAATCTAGGCAAAATCAGTACTTGGTACTGCTAGTGAAGGCAGGGGGCTGGACTCAATGACCTTTTAAGGTCCCTTCCAGTTCTAAGAGATGGGGGGAAAATTTCCAGCTCTTCCTTTAACATCCTGGGGTCAGGCTTGCACTAAGAGGGTTTTTGCTAAAATCCAGGGGCCGGACTGAGTGAACTGCAGAGGAGAGCGAGGCGACATTTTTTGGACATATAATTTTTTGGACATTTTATTCAAAGAAAAATGCAGTGTCAGTCGACCCAAAACTACTCACAAATTGGACACAGATTGTTTTGACCATTAACAAACCGGCTGGAGGAAGAGGTGGTGTTGCTGCCACTGGTCCCCACATAACCTTAGGTTATAACACTCACCAGGGATGGGAGAGACCTAGATTCAAATCCTCCTCTGGAGCAGACCTGAAATGGACTTTTTCAATTCACTAAAAATTCTGATAATTTTCAGATTCAGAACGACCACTGACCCAGACATTCAGTTATTCATCCAACTTTGCTGCAGAGACCTGAATCAACGGGCTCCTCTTCACTAGAAAATTAGGTCATGTTAGAGGACGACCCAGAGGAGTCATGTTAACTAGCACAACCTTGCAGCCAGTGTAGGCAAGGCCAGGTCACGCTAAACATCATGTTAGCTCTACTCCTCAAGGTCATATTAACATGACAATAATTTTCTAGTGAAGGGAAGCCCAATGCGATCAGCCATCTGCCACCAGAGTTCTGGTCTAAAATGTCCTGCTGTTGCCACCACCAATTCAGCTCCACTAGCAGTAGCAATGGTGGGAACTCCACTGTAGACAGGGGTCCAGGCAGCCACTGGCATCTGCACCTCCAAGGGTGGGATTTTCAAAAGCATGTAGGTGATTTAGGAGCACAGGTCCAAGTGTCTTTCCCTGAGATATAGCATTATATAGTCCCACTGACGGTCCATAGGGCCTGTGCTCCTAAATCTCTTAAGCTCTTTTGAAAATCTCACCCCAGGTCATCTAACCCTGCTCATATCAGGTCTCCACAACATGGTGCTTAAAACCCCTCGTCTGCAGTAGGGAATCCAGTCTTGTTACCCTAGTATAAACAAGGCCACTGCGTGTGCTTCCAGGACAAGCTTGAACCAACCCACCACTTTTCGCCAGCGTGAATTCACGTGAAAAAGTAAACAAAGCAAATCACATAGGAAGGATCAAAGTCCCTGTAAACGGAAACCAAATCTGTTGGGATGGTGACTTAGGCGAGGAGTGATCTATGGATGATGAAAGCAGCCCCTATTGTGTTATATGACACATACATGCCTACATCTGATATAGGCTCTGGGGAAAGAGTCATATTAAACAGCAAAAAAGTTTGAATAAGTCTTGAGTTCAGGGTCTGATGCATTCATTGACCTAAGCCCTTGCAAATGTTTGGCAAACATGCCCTAAGGAGGTTGTAAATACAATGTAAAATACAACCCTGTATGCAGTACCAACACAAGGCCTCTGGCGCCTGTACACTCAGAGGGTCTAATCCTGGCTCTGTTGATTTCAAAGGAGCCAGGATATCCTCCATAAGGTTTACGTAGGACTTAAGTGGTACATTAGCCTTCTGTACAGGGATGACTTTCCCCCAGTGAGGAAACCAGCAACAGCCATTCCCTGCCCCCAGCAAGCCCTATCACAGATGCCAATAGGAGGGCCAATCCTGGGGATTGTGTGGGAGACAGGAAGGATGCTCTGTGAGGCAGACATAGGGAGGGACAAGCTGTGGAGGTTCAAACTCACCAGATTTGGACTGGCAAGGGAGCCAGCAGAGGATGCTTTGATTTGATTCCAAGCTGTGCAGGGCTCTGCTCCCCGACACCTGTATGAACCATGTCTTGCAGGGTTGGCACGGGCCTAATTAGATACTAGTCATTGTCCATCTAAAGGGAACGAGAAGGAAATGCAGGTAGATATACATATGGAGTGATTGGCTGATATTTCATTCAGCCCATCACTGTCATGGGCACCAGTCAAAGCTAAAACCACTTCATCCTTCTGCCCTGGATATACAAGTTGCATTGGCAGGAACATCTCATCATGGCAGCACTGCATCAAACCAGCTTTTCGGGAAGATTGCAGATCGGGGTGACATGTTTGCTGTTACAGCATTGGCAGCAGGAAACAGGGCCATTAGTTACTGTCAGTCTCTTATTTTAGAGGAATCAATGCTGGGTCATTTGAAATCAAAGCCAAAAGCATAAGAAATTTAAAGTCACTGAAACGGAAAAGAAGCAAAAGTAAGCATTGAAAAATTCACTGCTAATGAGATCATTATGGGACAGAGTTAAAGCCAAAATTAAACGGGATTATAATGTCCCAAGCAAAGCCTATACAAGAGAATGTAAATTATCTAGAAAACATATTTAATCCGTGTGCAAAAATACATATACCCTTACTAGACTGACCTGTGTTAGCTACCCTAGTCAAAATTTTCAAACCTAGCTGCCTACATCTGCACCCATCTTTGAAAACAGTGGGCAAAGATTTTCAAAATTAAGGACCTAAAGTTGGCCTCCATGGAAGCTTCTGGGTGTGGAGTGTTTTTGAACATGTGGCCACTAGGACCAGATATTCAAGGTCTCAGTACAGCAGATGCATGCTGGATGCTAAACTCTTTTGAAAATCTGGCCCCAATTTCCAGTGCTGAACATTTGAAAATCTGGGCCTGAGCAATTTGGAAAGTCCCCAACACTGCAAACACTGACGCCCATGGTTCACTTTGCACACAAGGAGTCCCAGTGACTAATGGGACCCCATGTGGATGCATGAAATTTAGCATACGGGTGTTTGCAGGATCAGGGCGTAGTTTCGGTACCTAAATATGGATCTGAGACCCTGACTGTCAGCTCCTATTCTTTAAAACCACAGCCTTGGCTGGTATATATAGTTTAGAAATTGACATTATGCAAATTAGTTTGTTTAAAAAGCTAATCACTTTGAAAGGTCAAAACTCCCATTCATAATCGGACTAAACAAAAAGCTAATTAGAGGCCTTTTGTGTGTGTAAATGAGGAAGGAGAATTCTGCGTACTCTCCGGAGCTTTGATGTTCAGAAGGGCTCTTGGCAGGATTAATTCCATCCTGAGGTATTTACTAGTAAAACACTCTTGCAGAGTGAGTGGAAATAATGACACAGAAATGGCAAGAGTTTTAAATGTGTTTTAATGTAGCATTAAACTGCCATTATGGATTGAAGGATGAATTAGAGAGAGGCCAGAGCTGGACCTTCGGCTGGGAGTATTGAGGATAGAGCATGGGAGTCACCATTAGAGATGTTAGAGATAGTTAGACATCTTGCCCACCCTCTCTGGCCAGCCCCCGATCGGTCCCGACACTGTACTCTATCCAGATCCCCATTACCATAGCATCTGAGCACTTCACAGACTTTAATGTATTTAAAGACTCTGAGCACTGCTTTGTCATCCCCATTGTACAGGTAGAGAACTGAGGCCCAAAGAGACTAAGTGACTTGCCCAAAGTCACCCAGGAAGTCTATGCCAGAGCAGGGAATTGAACATGAGTCTCCTAGGCTAATGCCCTAAGCACTGGACCATCCTTCCTCCCCGTTCTCCAGTGCTTTGACCAGTCCATTTTTAAATGACATTTCACCACTTCCTTTCTGAGATTATTCCAGACCTTGCCCTTAGGAAAACATTCAGAAAATGATTCTCAGAAATGCCAGGTTTCAGAGTAGCAGCCGTGTTAGTCTGTATTCGCAAAAAGAACAGGAGTACTTGTGGCACCTTATTTGTTAGTCTCTAAGGTGCCACAAGTACTCCTGTTCTTTTTTCAGAAATGCCAGTTCACTCCAGTGGTAGATCTGGCCTTTTGGCTTTATAGGAGCTGTGCTGATAACTGAAACAGGAAATCCATTCAATTACACTATTGTGTGCACAAAATAGCCACGCAGGAGCTCCACGTCTGTCCAGCCTTCTCATTAGCAGCCCCTGATTTGGTGGGGGGTGTCTTCATTCCTGGCTGACCCAGTGTACCCCCTTGCAGGTGGGCGTGGTATTGTGGGTGAGCACTTACTCAATTTTTCCCTCTTAGGGTATTAACTGCTCCAGACAGTTAGATGCTAAACCCGCTTTCGGAGAGCTTCATTTATTAACAAAAAAGCCGATGCAGGACACAAACAAAGCTTTCACCCCAACATCTCAGCTGGAGACCAAGGCATTCTTAATCCATCTGTCCCCCACCTGCATCCAGTTCTCGCCTCCAGCCAGGCTCTTCACCGGGGGATCTCTCAGTTCCAGTCTCTGCCCCTGGTGTTAGGCTTCCTGCCTCTGGAGTCAGGAGTCCAGGGAGGTCTGTCCACTGCCGCTCTTCTCTGAATAGTGGCTGATCCTTGCCAGGTTGTGCTTCCAGCTGGTGTCAGGGGCATCCCTGGCTGAGACCAGGCCCTCCTGCCTGCTGACTGCAGTCCTGCATCTAGGAGGTTCCCCCCTTCTGCAGCACCAGTCTGGTGGGGTCCCCAGATAACTCTCACTCTAGACACTTCAGCAGCAGCTTCTCCAGGGAGCTGCTCTGAACAGGAGCTTCATGTCTCCCTTGGGGGCGCCCCTCTAACTGAGCTTGGGGGACCTTTATTAAGTCCAGGTGCTCATTTACTAACCTGCCCTCCAGAGGCAGACTGGGCACTAACTCCCCATAAAGGGCAACTGGCCTGTACCCCTCTGATACTTGGCCTGTAACTGGATGCCTCAAGTTTGGGTGGCTGAGGAGAGTCAGTAGAAGTCTCTAAGGGTTACGTCTATGCTGCAGCTGGGAGTGTGCTTCCCAGTGCGGGTAGACAGAAACGGGCTAGCTCTGCTTGAGCTACTGCGCTAAAAATAGCTGGGGAGGTGGGGGTAGCACAGGTCAGGGCTCGGACTAGCCCTGCAAGTGGAAACACGCCCCAGCGCCCTGAGTGCGTATTCAGGAAGATAGGCCAAGCCACAACAATGCTGCTATTTTTAGCTCACACAGACCTACACGTCTGTCTAAGTGGGCCGGGAAGCGCACCTCCAGCTGCAGGATATACATTGCCCTAACTGCAGTCCCTCGCTTTAGGTAACCAAGCTAGCTCTGCGGTGTTTTGGAAAATGGAGCTGTTAGATCCCAAACCTGTTGAAAGTGACTTCACTGCTGTCTCAGGGTGCTGGGTCCCAGCTTGCAGGATTGGGACCTAATCAGGCTGTATTTGCATGAAGGCCGAATCAGACACGCCCACGAGTTTGGGATGAGGCGAGTCTCAGCAGTCAGAGGAAAGGCTTTTGAAAAGAAAAGATTAAAACATGGGGCCAGGCAGAAGATAAACTATGCTGCTGTCATTCTCCCAACAGTCCAACTCACAGCACACAGACTGCTGGGGACAGCACAGGCTGGGATGGAGAACGCTGATCCCCTTGAAATGGGTTTTCACACGGGTGTAGCACCAGCCTTCCAGCTCTCCCCAGCTGTCATGCAGCGCTGTCACTCCAGCTGTTACACAGCAATGGATTCCTGTTGCCAAGCTATGGATTTGGTTTTAATAACAGTTAGTGCAAACATTGTAAATTTACTGCTGCTAGAGAGAGTTTTTGAAAACGTCCAACTCTGGCTATAATTTTTCAACCGCACCAGCTGTTTGCGCTCTGTTCATACCTGACATGGTGCTTTGAAATAGCAATCACTGTATTTATAAGAAGGGAAGGACTCATAAATATGTCAGGAGTGGAATATACAACGCCATATTTCACCATTTTCTATTTTAAAATTGTGAGTTATGGCTACAGAAATGTGGACCCATTAAAGGTGATATGATGTATTTTGTGTCTTGTTCAGGAGCCCATCCATCATTGAGACAATAAAGAAAACCGCACTTACTTTTTTCCCCTGTCGTCTGTAATTTATGATGCCCAAAAAGCTGTAACCTTTTGGCAGGCTTTGCAGAAACTGCTGCACTGTTAGCAACTAAATAACCTTTTATAAGGTTTTAAATGTGTTGCTGCAGTCTCAATGCACTTGCCATATCGATCCAGAATATCCTGCAAAAAAAAAAGGGGAAAGGAACATGATCTATAACAGGATCGATAACAGTATATAGATTGTTGAAAGATGCTTCTAATGATTTTTGCCAGCCATCATCTCTGTGTGTTGCTCCCCGTCTTTTAGGCTTCAGCCTTTGCTCAAATTAATTAACCTTGCTGAGGCTCTCTGTGCTCCAGCATTAGTACAGCAGAGACAGGGAGCAATGCAATGTGTTTGCAATGGCATATTTGCAGGCTGGAAATAGGGCACTAGTCAGGAGAGCTGGGTTCTATTCCAGCTTTGCCACCAATCTGCTGTTTGACCTTGGGCAAGTCACATCCCCTCTCTGGGCCTCAGTTTCCCCTCCCCCACCTTTGTTCGTGTTCTCTATTTAGACTGCTGTTTTGGGGGGAAGGGTCTATCTCTTGCTATGTGTCTGTACAGCACCCAGCACGATGGAGCTCAAATCTCATCTGGGATCCTTAGGCCAGTGGTTCTCAACCCTGGGGTACTCCGAGGTCTTCCGGGGGTATGTCAACTCCTCTAGATATTTGCCTAATTTTACAACAGGCGACATAAAAAGCACTAGTGAAGTCAGTGCAAACTAAAATTTCATAGACAATGATTTGTTTACACTGCTCTGTATACTAATGCACTGAAATGTAAGTACAATATTTATATTCCAATTGATTTATTTTATAATTGTATGGTAAACACGAGAAAGTCAGCAATTGTTCAGTAATAGTGAGCTGGGACACATTTGTATTTTTATATCCGATTTTGTACGTTTTAAAGTGAGGTGAAATTTGGGGGTACACAAGACCTATCAGACTCTTGAAAGGGGTACAGTAGTCTGGAAAGATTGAGAGCCATTGCTCTAGGCATTACCGTAATACTGCTAATAATTTTGCACATAGGGAACAATAGTTTTATGTCCCCAAGAAGTTTGCTCCAAGATAGTGACTTAGGACCAGTTCAGCCGTGGTACTCAGAGGTACCACTTCCATTTGGACCGTTGTTCTTATGGCCCGAGCCCTGCTTCCATTGTTCTTATGGCCCCTATCATCACAACCTTTCCCAAATATGTAAAAACTGACACCCAGGGTCTCAGCTGCGGCCTAGGAGCATCAGGTAGTTCCAAGTTACCTTTACACTCCACTAATCCTAGGTCACCTGTGAATCAGGCTCGTTCTCTGCTGGGAGTGGCCATTCTAACTTGCAATGGCATTGCAGGGTGCAAAGGAGCCCTGAGCATCCCCTCTTTTCCCCAGCCATGCCTCTACTCTGGCAGGAAGGGAGGGTGGGTGCAATAGATGCTGCTGGTCAGGGGTGATTCCCCATCCCACCCCAGGGGCTGCCCTGCCAGCTTTAGAGAGGTTTTGCACTGGCAGTGAGGTGCAAAACAGAATCCAGCTCAGAAAGTCAAGGGTGAAACTCCTGTTGAATTTAACGGGGCAAGATTAGTCCCTTTGATTGCAGAAGCCCAAATCCTTGACAGAAAGGGAGGTCTTGTGAATAAGGCATCGCAGTAGGACTTTGGAGACCCTGGTTCAATTCTTGACTCTGGCACAGACTGGCTGGGTGACTTTGAGCATGTCACTTCTAGGGTTACCATATTTTGTGCCTCCAAATGGAGGACACTCCAGGGGGCCCCGGCCCCGCCCCCAGCCCTGCCCACGCCCCAACTCCGCCCCCTCCCCAAAGTCTCCGCCCCCTCCCCTGCTTCCCGCGAACATTTAATTCGCGGGAAGCCTGAAACAGGTAAGGGGGATGTGGGGGGAGGAGGTGCGGCCCAGGCTGGCCCCCCCGGCGGCTCCAGCCTGGGTCGGCTCGGGCCCTGGGGTGCCGGCCCCGGCCGACCACCCCCGGCCCGCCCAGCACTGCCGGCCCCCGGCGGCCCGGCGCACCCCCCGGCCCCGCGACCCCGGCCCCGCGGCCCAGCGCACCCCCCGGCTCCCGGCCCTGCGGCCCAGCGACCCCGGACCGGCTCCCGGCCCAGCGCACCCCCCGGCGGCCCCGGCCAAAGAGGCCCCGGCCGAGCCCTCCCTCCTGATTTTCCCGGACATGCCCGGCTTTTGGGGATTTCCCCCCGGACGGGGATTTGAGCCCCCAAAAGCCGGACATGTCCGGGAAAATCCGGACGTATGGTAACCCTAGTCACTTCATCTCCTCTGCAGTAGCTTCCTATCTGTAGAATGGGGATAATAATACTCCCCTTGGCTACGTAAACTGTCTGCTCTTTGGAGCAGGGTCTGTCTCCTACTGTGTCTTTGTACAGCACCTAGTATGATGGGGCTGATCTCAGTTGAGGCCTTTAGGTTCTACTAGTATACAAATAATAAATAATAATGGGCATGAGACAAAACCCCAAGTCAAGTAGCACAAAATGAACACCTGGCAGAAATCGCTTAGTGAAGTGGGATCAATTATGTTACGATACAGCATATTTTTCCAGACTCTCATTTCTCTAGAGATAGGCCTGAGCACCCACACTTTGAAAATCAGGCTATTTAAGGCGTCTCATGCTGGGCACCCAAAATCACTAGCCTCTTTTGAAAATCTTGGCCTGGTGGAATTCTGCTGCTAAGCTAGGTCCACTCACAGACCCACTAGTTTGTAGACATAACAGATCCACTTTACCAGGTTTAATTATTAACATGAGACACTTACAGGTTTTCAAAGTGCTGAGTGGAAAGCAATTATAAGGCAGAAGTCGCCTGGTTCACAGAGCTAGTCAATCAAACATAAAAGAGAATACAAAATGAACTGAGGAAGAATGTAGCCACGTATTGACAGTACACTGCTCCCATAAAGCATAACTCCGGTTACTGTCCCTTTGTGAATTGGTCTCTTTGTCATTTATGTTCTCCCCCCACAGCAGCCACCAAATCATTATTAACATTATAAATAAAATGAGAGGGCAAGTTATTAAATCTAAAATATGTGGAGTTCTCCTAGAACTCACTGAGTAGTTCATAAATATGATGGCTTAATTTCATCTGTAATCCAAATGGCTGATGAAGCATTACACAGCTCTCTGTTAATTGAAGTTGTTAACAAAGCTGAAGAGAGAGATTATTATGTATAGACTTTTATCCTTCAGGGGTATCATCATAACAGATCGTAAATGGAAATGAATTCATTGCCTTCACATGCCACTGCAGGATCCCTGAACACAGTTTTAACTGAAATGGATGGACACAGACACCCAGCAAGTTTGGCAGATACTGTGCTGCTGGAAGCAACGTCTTTTGGCTGGAATGTAAAACAAAGGATTTGGACACTTGTGGTCATTAAAGTTTGTGAAGAACAAGGTTGCCAGCCCCATGTCTTGACCAACTTTCTTTCTCTCTGCTTATCTTAGCTCAGAAGTTTCAGCTGAATAAGGTATTCTCCTTCATTTACTATCCTAAACCCCTGTGAGCCATCAAACAGTTGCCTCATTCCATCCCACACATAGCTGCATTGCAAGGTGATCCTGTGTAGACTTGGTCTATCAGACTGTGATGTTTGAAAAGCTCTTTGAGACCCTTCAGGATGAAAGACTCTATAGAAATGCAAGATCATTGTCATTACAAGGAGTGTACAATACAGGAGTAAAGATGGAAAATCCATTCCAACAGCCCATACACCCTGATAGAGGAGTCTATTGCATTTGGACAGTTCTGAGTTCAAACTGGTTAATCTACTCCAGACTATAAGCCAAGTTTCTGTGTTCACTGCATACAAACAAAAAACTAGCACATTTTTCCAATTCATAGACAAATGGTCATTATTATCCCCATCTCAAGTGTCTATATTTTCAGCATGTTGCTTACAGTAATAATTGTTTCACTTCTGCAGTAATGGCTTGTTAGTGATGAGCTATTTGTTTTATGGAGAAGAGGCTGCATACTGTAACTGAGTATTAGAAGTTTATTGATACAACTGTACTTCTTCCAGAAGCTTTTGAATCTTTGTTTCTTAAACTCTGATTCCTTTGGGCACCAGGAGATATTCCAGACACCGAGCGCATACACATGTCACCAGAAAGCAAACTAGCTAATCTAATCCTGCCCATCTCCATAGGATCTATAGCTTCTATTTCTATAGACACACATGTTCTAACCACCTAATGGAACATTTTAAGCCTTATTTGATGTGTTGCATTTATATAGCTATCATGGATTCATATAGCTATATTGGTGTAACAGAGAAAGGATGATCTTCTAGTTAAAGGATTGGACTGGGAATCGGAAAATCTGCATTTCAGTTCCTGGCTCTACCACAGATTTCCTGTATGACCCTTGGACAGTTACTTAATTATTCTGTGCCTCAGTTCATAGATGTTCATAGAATATCAGGGTTGGAAGGGGCCTCAGGAGGTCATCTAGTCCAACCCCCTGCTCAAAGCAGGACCAATCCCCAGAGAGATTTTTGCCTCAGATCCCTAAATGGCCCCCTCAAGGATTGAACTCACAACCTTCCTCATCTACATAATAATTAATAATGTATCAGAGCAGGAACTGCCCCTTGCTCCATGTACATACAACACATAGCACAATGAGGCCCCAACTGGGTTGGTTGTCACCCCACCCCACCCCACATCACATATACACCCTGCAAAACACCACACTTTCCTGTCACAGGGTCTCTAGCTGGGCCTGTCAGGGTGATACTAATAAAGAAATAATATTGCATCACAGCCAAATGAGTGAGCAGGGCATTTCTGCTGGTGGATCCAGGGCACAAGAAAATTATTTAAATGGGGGGGAGGGGGATCTCTCCTTTTACTTATTTAAAGAAACACTCCTGTACCCTATAGTAATGGTTCAAAGCACTTTCCGTTCACAGTGGTTATAGCTGGTGGCTAAAGGCCAGTTTTCCCATAAAGTTATTGGCTCTTAAGAATAGGTGTGTCTCAAAGTTTCAAAATCCAGCCCTCTCCCCATAGGGATTCCTCTTCTGGCCAACTGCAGCTTGTGTGTTGGGCTGTGACTGAATCCCATTCCATGCCAGAATTCAAAGTAGGGTGCACGAAGGTGGGGGAGGGGCCTTTGGCCATTGTGGGATGCAAAGCCATGTATAGATCCAGCCCATCAAATCTGCTCACTGATCAGAGGATCTGCGCCACCCCATTGTCCCCATTAGTACTGCCTCAACCCTAAGGTTTAATATGGAGCACAGCAGCCTCTTCACTGTTGCTGCTGCTACTGGTATGCCATTGTATTTGCAGCACTGCAGTATGTATTTCTAAGCTGCGCCTATTCCAGGTGGCGTTATGAAAACACACAATGCCTGGATCCCGGCGGCTTTTTCCATCCAGCATATTAGCCAGGAAATTCTCCTCTATACCTTGGAGGACTTACCACGATTATCTGGAATGTGTTACTTGCACACAACAAATGCAAATTAACATCGTCTTCACATTTCGCTGGGGCAGTAAAGGGGGATGTTGACATCAGCCTGAAAGTAGAATTAGCTTTTGCATTATGTGGTGCGAGACGGAGGTGTTGAAACCTGCATGCGAGACTTTCCAAGTTCAGTAAAGAACTGTTCTGGCAGCACTGCAAAAACATTGTACGGCTTCCAAAAGCCAGAGGTAAGCTGAGCGCTCTCTCTGCTAGAGGCTGTATTATTGCTTTTGCTGGCCTTTCAAAACCCTGCCATTTTGTCTAGTTACTTCTAATGTGCTGCTTGGTTTAGTGCAAGCTCATCTCTTTAAGAAGAACAGAGTTACAATGCTGTCAGGCTTGGCTACTCTCTGATAAAGAGCTGCTTTAGTTCCTAGCAACATTAGCCCCCAATTACAATCTCGCTAACGACATTTCTTTTATAACAACCAGAGGAACACTTTGAACTAGACTAGACGTGGACTGTAGGGACTACTTTGGGAGTCAGGCGGTTGCAGGGCAGTCGGGCTCAGTGGTCAGAGTTCATGCAAGGGGTCTGATCGCCAGGAGATCCAATCCAAGGGGAAGGTACAGCAGGGCAGCTGGCAGGGTCAAGGGGTCCACAGAGCAACTGGTAGGCAATAGCTTGTTGCTCAGACAAGGGCAGAAGAGAAGCAGGAAGTTTTATGTATAGTCACCAGCCAATGAAGGCCAAGACCATGTGGCCAATCAGGAAGCGGGTCACGGAACCCCGGAAGCTGGACCACCCACGTCTGTGAATTCCCTGGTAATCTAATGTCTTGGTGTGGCACAGAGGCTAAGCCTGCTTTCCAAAAGTCCAGCGGGCCTGGATTTGAGACCAGAGTCCTGACGCAATCCGGCACTGGCGGAGATGGGACTTAAACAACAGCTTGCACACAAAGGTGATAACACAAATTCACAGAAGTTAGAGCTGGGAGAGATCAATTAAGCTACTGGCAGCTGATTAAATCAGGGCACGAAGACTCCATAGTAAGATACAAGGCTATGAGCTTTTCCATGGGCATTCATGCACCAGCGTCTAATCTCCAAGATCCTGTGCCCAGTCCTGGCAGGGATGGTCTCTTTGGCTCTTCCACAGTCCTAGAGGAGATGTCCTCAGGACCCCACCGTGATGTAAAGATGCTGGAATACTAACTCCATCCCACTGAGGGTATTTTCTTATCCCCTGGAGATCAACACTAACATTTGTGTAACAAGGTGTCTGGTGGTTTGGGGCACCCAAAATGAAGCAGCTTAAAGGGGACTGATTTGCAGACAGTGCTGAGCCCTGACCCTCTGAAAATCAAGCCTCTTTAAGGTGTCTCAAATTGGGAACCCAAAAATTCAAACCACTGTAGAAAATCTTGGGTGGGTAGAAGTCAAATACTTCATGCTTTGTCAAGAGCAGCTGCTGCAGTGAGTGCTAGGCTCTGGCCCTGCCCTTTCGATGTACCGAGGACTTCAATAGTGATGGTGGAATGGACATGTATCTGAAGCCATGGCAGGTCAGGGTTTGACTCCGAGCCTGTGAATAGTGTTGGGCAGCACTGCCAATGGGCTATTTTCCCACAAAAGTAGGTCAGTTTCAGTTTTCCACCTGCTGTTTCAGAGCCATCATATGTGTTGCGGGTTTGACATTTGGCTCTTTCACTAATTACACTGAGAACCGCTTTACCAGACATGCTAAGAGAGCAGGGGCTAAAGGGAACAGCAAGAGCAAGACACTTACAGGGGACAGGCTTGTGAGGTCAAGTAGCCTTTGCTTGCCTGGCAATTATATTCCGTCCTTCTCTCGAGGCAGCGTTTTGAGAAGAAGGGTAAATTAGGCTGCGTGATTTGAATGAACCCTTCATCTGCCTTTGCCTCACAGGCAGCCTTCAGCACTTGCAAGACGAGAGGTTGTTTGGGGAGCAGCCTGTTTGGGGATCCCTCATAATCCAATCCTTACCTCTGGGGAGGCCTCCCACTGTCCGGTCCCACCCTGCCCAGAAGCAGGCAGCAATTTATCACTGAGTCCTCCTACACAGGGTCCTGATCTTTCCTATAAGTCTACGGCCATGGCTCCTACATAATGGGTGGACCTGACAAGGAACAGTTTTAGTTTTGTTTTTACAGCATCAATTGGAAGGTGCCATTGCAAAGAGCAGGAGAGTTTGCTCTCTGCCTTAATTCTCCAACTGTTAAGTTCCTGGGGCAGAGTTGCTCCCGGGGTGCCAGGCATTGGTGTTTTGCCTGAGATTCCTGAGAGAGGGGATTGCTTGGGTGTCATTTGTGACCACATCTGTTCCAGGACTGGTGTATATAGTGTAAATAAACAAGTTACACTAAGAAAGAACAGAATTATCAGACACACAGATAAACATGATAAGTTGGGGAAGAGTCAACACAGCTTTTGTAAGAGGGAAATCATGCCTCACCAATCTATTAGAATTCTGTGAGGATGTCAACAAGTAAGTGGACAATGGTGATTCAGTGGATATATTGTTCTTGGGCTTTCAGAAAGCCTTTGATAAGGACCCCCACCAAACACTCTTGAGCAAAGTAGGCAGTCATGGGATAAGAGGAAGGTCGTCTCATGGATCAGGACCTGGTTAAAAGATAGGAAATAAAGGATAGGACTAAATCATCAGTTTTCACAATGGAGAGAAGTAAATAGTGGGGTCCCCCAAAGATCTGTCCTCACATCTGTGCTGTTCAACATATTCCTATATGATCTGGAAAAGGGGGTGAACAGTAAGGTTACAAAATTTTCAGACAATACAAAACCACTCAAAGTATTTAAGTCCAAAGCTGACTGCAAAGCATTACAAAGGGATCTCACAAAACTGGATAACTGGGCAACAACATGGCAGATGAAATTCAGTGTTGATAAGTGCAAAGTAATGCACACTGGAAAACAATCACAACTGTACATACAAAATGATGGGGTCTAAATTAGTTGTTAGCACTCAAGAAAGAGATCTTGGAGTCATTGTGGATAGTTATCTGAAAACATCCACTCAGCGTGCAGCGGCAGTTGAAAAAGCAAGCAGAATGTTAGGAATCTTTAAGAAAGGGATAGATAGCAAAACAGAAAATATCATAATGCCACTATATAAATCCATGGTACACCCACACCTTGAATACTGCGTGCAGTTCTGGTCATCCCATCTCAAAAAAGATATATTAGAATTAGAAAAAGCACAGAGAAGGGCAACAAAAATACAAGGTATGGAACAGCTTCCATAAGAGGAGACATTAAAAAGACTGAGATTGTTCAGCTTAGAAAAGGGATGGCTAAGGGGGATATGATAGAGATTTATAAAATCACTAATGGTATGGAGAAAGTGAGTAAGGAAGTGTTATTTATCACTTCACATAACATAAGAACTAAGGGGTCAACCGACTAAATTAATAGGCAGCACGTTTAAAACAAACACAAGGAAATACTACTTCACACAATGCACAGTCAGCCTGTGGAACTCGTTGCCAGGGGATGCTATGAAGGCCAAAAGTATAAGTTGGTTCAAAAAAGAATTAGATAAATTCATGGAGGATAAGTCCATCAATGGCTTTTAGCCAAGATGGTCAGGGATGCAACCCCATGCTCTGGGTGTCCCTAAATCTCCAACTGCCAGATGCTGGAAGTGGATGTCAGGGGATGGATCACTGAATAATTGTCCTGTGCTGTTTATTTCCTCTGAAGCATCTGGCCACTGTGAGGATACTGGGCTAATGGACCCCGGGTCAGACCCAGTATGGCCGTTCTTATGTTCTTACGGAAATTCCCAGATTCCATATCACTGATTTCTCTTCCACCAGAAAACCGACCTGTAAGGCCACCCCATCTGCTACTGATCAGCTCAGGGGTGAGATTATCAGTGTAAAGGAGAACGCCTCCTGGTGTGGCCTGGTTGCCTGGTGATTCACGTTCCAGGCTTCCAGGGAGCTATGTGATTGAGTGGTTAGAGCCAGGGAGGCAGGATTCCTGTGTTCATTCCCAGATCTGGTTCTGACTCACTGTGTCACTTTGGGCAAATCACTTGCCCTGCTTGTGCCTCAGTTTCTCCTTTAGTAAAATGGGGATAATACAGTCACACAGCTCTGCCTCACAGCTGGGCTCATTTCACTTCCCAGGTCCCAGGAGGGGGATGCTGCTGCTGCAGATGAAGGAGCATACCCAGAGCATTCCTCCAGGATGAATTGGGAGCAGTCTTCACACTTTCTGAAGGGAACCCACGTCCAACCTGCTCTAGCCAGAAAGCAGGCATCCATCGTAACAATTGGGGCTGAGAGGTTTGTAAATGGGGAAGGAGGGAAACCCAGCGATGCCAGAAGCAGGTGAAGGAAATGAAGGAGCATTATGTATAATATTTAAATGTAATGCTATTCCATTTTCCATCTCAGTTATTATATTAACTGAGAACTTACGCTTGCACTTAAAAGATTCCTGTCACATTTTATGAACGCGATGATCTCAGAGTAATTGGTGCTAGAAATATGTCATATTAAATTACAGATACCAATAAACCTTATTGAAACTCATACATGGTAGATAAAGGATACGGGCCAGATTTTCCATTGTCCCACTCCCTACATAGGTATTTCCATCTGTGCAGAATGGGCATCAAATCAGAGGTAGCATTTCAAAATCTCTGAGCGCTGGGGTAAATATCCACACAACTGGTTGTCAGGGTTTGAGGTTCCTTTGCTTTGATACTTTGCTTCTTACCTTGGGCCACCAGAATGTGCGCGTGGTGACCTTCAGGGCCTCATGTGAACCTAAATCACTTTCGCTTTGCCCCTTGCGTCATCGTTTACACAGTGTAAATTGGGCGTAAAATGCTGTACCATTCAGATTTGGTAGGTCTTTGCACTCCCTTGCATGACAACACAAGGTGCAAGTCAGTGGTGATTTGGACCCTTTGGCCAACATTTTCACCAGTGCTCAGCAACCCACACTTGGGGCTGGATTTCAGAAGAGCTCAATTCCCATTTAGGCACTTAAATAAGTGGCCCGTTTTCCAGCAATGCTCAGCACTTCTGGTGTGTGCTGTGTGCTGAGCTCTGTTGACAATCCTACAAATCCAGTCTTTTCTCCCAGGCTTTTCCTGGTTGGGTGGGGCTGAATAGGATTACTGGGGTTCTGGGGTGGAGATTTTGGAAGGAATTTATGCTATCGAGACTTGCCCTGGGACTGATTTCAATTATACCCTTGATGTTTATTGAAGGCATTAGTTAATTATTGTCTCAGGCCTTGGCTACACTTGCGAGTTACAGCGCTGTAAAGCTGCCCCCAGCACTGTAAGTCACTCCCCGTCCACACTGGCAAGGCATTTGCAGCGCTGTATCTCCGTGGTTGCAGTGCTGCATGTACTCCATGTCCCCAAGAGGAATAGCGAGTATTGCACTGCCGCTGCAGCGCCAGTGTGGCTGCCCAATGCGCTGTGAATGGCCTCCAGAATTATTCGGCAGTATCCCACAATGCCTGTTCTAGCCACTCTAGTCATCAGTTCAAACTCTACTGCCCCGGCCTCAGGTAACCAACCATGTGACCCACCCTTTACATTCCCTGGGAATTTTAAAAATCCCCTTCCTGTTTGCTCAGCCCGGCGTGGCGTGGAGTGCTATCAGCAAATCTTTCCAGGTGACCATGCCTCCATGCGCCAGGCGAGCCCCAGCATGGAGCAATGGCGAGTTGCTGGACCTCATCAGTGTTTGGGGGAAGGAAGCTGTCCAGTCCCAGCTGCGCTCCAGCCGTAGGAATTACAATACCTTCGGGAAGGTATCAAAGGACATGATGGAAAGGGGCTATGACTGGGACGCCCTGCAGTGCAGGATTAAAGTGAAGGAGCTGCGGAGTGCCTACCGCAAAGCCCGCGATGCAAACGGCCGCTCGGGTGCTCCCCCTGCGTCCTGCAGATTCTACGAGGAGCTGGATGCGATACTTGGGGTTAACCCCACCTCCACTCCAAGCACCACCATGGACACTTCAGAGCCGGTGTGGACGGGGGAGGAGGAGGAGTGATGATGGTAGGCCGGATGGAGACATCCCGGAATCCCTGGAGCCATGCAGCCAGGAGCTCTTCTCAATCCAGGAGGAAGGTAGCCAGTCGCAGCGGCCGGTACTTGGTGGAGGACAAACAGAAGAGCAGGTTCCTGGTAAGCTGTTTTTTGGGGGGGGAAGGAATTTTTTCAGTGCAGGCTCTTTGGGAGAGGTGGATTAGGCATGCATGCCTAGATGTGGAATAGTGCATTGATGTGGTTTATCACATCGCGGTAATCGGCCTCAGTAATCTCCTCGAATGTCTCAACCAGAACGTGTGCAATGCGCTTGCGCAGGTTTATCGGGAGAGCCACCGTGGTCCTCGTCCCAGCCAGGCTAACGTGTCCGCGCCACTGTGCCGCGAGGGGCGGGGGGACCATTGCTGCACACAGGCAAGCTGCATATGGGCCAGGGCGGAATCCGCATTGCAGTAAAAGACCCTCCCTTGCTTCCCAGATCATCCTCAGCAGCGAGATATCATCCAGGACGAACTCCTGTAGAAACTGTTGGGACAGTGTTCAGTGTAGGTGCCCCCTGAAGCTGTTGGCTCTCCCCAAGGCACAGAAACCCAGAGGACAGTGCAGCCCTGAAACAATCAGTCCCCCTTACTCACCATTTTGAGGCTCCCGTGGGATATGTGTGCTCTGTTTCGGACGGGAAAATTATGCTAGTGTGTAGACCCTGTGTGTTTTCTACTCCTTAAGTGCGGGGGGAATCATTACTCTGTCTGGTATAAACAATGCTGTCTCTGTTAAATGTTGCATTTTGCCTATACAGCAGCATCAACCTTGAGACCTCAGCCGTCCCTCTTATCGCCTGCTCAGAGACTGCAAAGACTCAGGAAGAGACCGCGAAAAAGCAAAGAAGACATGCCGCAAGAAGTGATGCGGCAATCTATTAAAGAGAATGAGAAAGCACAGAACTGGAGGGAGAGAGAAAGCAGGATCCGCCAGGAAAACACAGCGCACCGGCGGCAAAGCACAGAGCACCAGCAGCAAAGCACGGATCGGCTCATAAGCATCCTGGAGTGCCAAGCAAATGCTATCCAGGAGCTCGTAGCCATGCAGAAAGAGGAGCAGTACCGCAAACGCAAACACCACCACCACCCCCCACAGCCCTTGTCCCAAAACTCTTTCCCTTGTGCCCCACTGTTACCTCCAATCCACTTTCCCCAACTTCCCGGTTCTTCACGCCACCAGCTGCCTCCAACACCAGTATCTTCACCACCCAGTCCTGAAAACCAGGACCCTTACCCTCTGCACTCAACCCCCGTCACCATGCAGTATAGCTATCCTGAAGTGCAGCACTCACTGCACAGCACACCAGACAGGACATACGTGAATCTGTGATTGTACTGTTCCCCACTCCACCCCCTTGTTTCTTTTCAATAAATAATTTTTTTTTCTTTTCAATAAATGGATTTTTTGGCTTTGAAAACATTCTTTAAAGTAAAAGACTCCTTAGCCCAGGAAATAAACAGGCACTGCAAGTCTGCTTGTCTGCTTAGCAGACACTGATTCCTAAAGATTGGAACTACTGCACTTCACTCCCATGCAGGGCACCAGATATCACTGCTGGTTTTCAGCCTCAAATTGCTCCCTCAAGGCATCCCTAATCCTTGCAGCCCCGCGCTGGGCCCTTGTAATAGCCCTGCTCTCTGGCTGTGCAAATTCAGCCTCCAGGTGTTGAACCTCGGAGGTCCATGCCTGAGTGAAGCTTTCACCCTTCCCTTCACAAATATTATGGAGGGCACAGCAAACGGATATAACCGCGGGGATGCTGTTTTCGGCCAAGTCCAGTTTCCCATACAGAGATCGCCAGCGGCCCTTTAAACGGCCAAAGGCACACTTCACAGTCATTCGGCACCGGCTCAGCCTGTAGTTGAACCATTCCTTGCTGCTGTCAAGGCTCCCTGTGTAGGGTTTCATGAGCCACGGCATTAACGGGTAAGCGGGATCTCCAAGGATCACAATGGGCATTTCAACTTCCCCTACCGTGATCTTCCACTCTGGGGAAAAAAGTCCCGGCCTGCATCTTCCTGAACAGCCAAGTGTTCCGAAAGATGCATGCATCATGCACCTTTCCAGGCTAGCCTGTGTTAATGTCAATGAAACGCCCACGGTGATCCACAAGCGCCTGGAGAACCATAGAGAAATACCCCTTCCGATTAACGTACTCGGATCCTAGGTGGGATGGTGCCAGAATAGGAATGTGCGTCCCATCTATCGCCCCTCCACAGTTAGGGAACCCCATTTGTGCAAAGCCATCCACTATTTCCTGCACGTTACCTAGAGTCACGGTTCTTCTGAGTAGGATGCGATTAATGGCCTTGCAAACTTACATTAACATGATTCCAACAGTCGACTTTCCCTCTCCAAACTGGTTTGCAACCGACCAGTAGCTGTCTGGAGTTGCCAGCTTCCAGATTGCAATAGCCACCTGCTTCTCCACTGCAGCTCTCAATCTCGTGTCCTTGCGCCACAGGGTGGGGGCGAGCTCCTCACACAGTCCCATGAAAGTGGCTTTTCTCATCCGAAAGTTCTGCAGCCACTGCTCATCATCTCAGACTTCCATGACGATGTGATCCCACCACTCGGTGCTTGTTTCCCGAGCCCAAAAGCGGCGTTCCATGGTGCTGAGCATGTCCGTGAATGCCACAAGCAATTTCGTGTCGTACGCGTTACGCGGCTCGATAGCATCGTCGGACTCCTCACTCTTACTGTCACTTTGGATCTTAAGGAATAGTTCGACAGCCAAACGTGATGTGCTGGCGAGATAAGTCAGCATACACCTCAGCAGTTCGGGCTCCATTTCCTGCAGACAGATCGCGCTGCACAGAAACCGTTGAAAGATGGCGCCAAAGGTGAACGGAAACAAAGGGATTTCTGGGATGCAAAGTGATGGGCGTTGGGACAGGACCCAGAATGCTCCGCACCTACGCCCCCTTCCCACAACCCACGGCGCCAGAGTGGGAAGAGGTGCTCTGTGGGATAGCTGTCCATAATGCACCGCTCCCAATAGCGCTGCAATTGCCGCAAATGTGGCCACGACAGTGCGCTGGGCAGCTGTCAGTGGGGACAGACTGCAGCGCTTTCCCTACTCAGCTGCACGAAGTCAGGTTTAACTCACAATGCTGTACATCTGCAAATGTAGCCAAGGCCTCACTATTTCCTTGTGCTCCCGCGTCTATCTCCATCTGTCTCTTGATTGTAATCTCTTTGGGGTAGGGACTGTCTTTTTGTTCTGTGTGTACACACCTAGCACAATGGGGTGCTGGTTAATAACTGGAGCTGCTAGACACTACCACAATAGCTATAATAAATAGCAATAATTAATAATAATTCCCTTGTGCTCAGAGAGCTGGGGGTGTCAGATGGTTCTGGGAGTGCCCAGGCTCCTGACTCTCAAAAGGCATTTCACAGGAATCCCTTTTCAAATGTTGCTGTTGCTCTGTGATTGGGTTTTTAAAACTGCCTAAGTGCTGGAAGAACTTGAGAGGGACAGTAATAAACCAGAGTAAATAACAAATACCTGTAAATACCCACACACCTGAATAGGACAGAACGCTTTGCTACAGGAAAGTATAAATCAATCCATTTGATAACCTCCACCTCCAAAGCAAACAGAGGCATCTCCCAGGTGCTTTGGTTATTCCTTGGCTGGAATGTCGGTCACCTGCCAAACAAGCTTTTGTTCACAGACTGCACCTTACCTCTACTGGGAAGTTTATATAGGTTCTAATCTGCATGAAAATACATCTTTGGAACTTTAAAAGCTCTTATCGCTTGCCATACTTTAGCCAGCAACCGGTATCATGATTTGAGACCACTATTCTCATCGTTCTAGGGTAGGTTGTTTTATCTGCTTTGCCAGACAACATAGAACAAAGTTTGGAGTGTATCACAACGCAGTGTCTGGAGTGGGACATATACACAGTATTACTCATATCCATAATCCAAACAGAGCCTGCAGAGGCCTTTGCAGAGGGCTGGCAGCTTATCTGCTCGGAGGGTGTTGCTTGATGGTGTGGCAGAGCGGAGTGGTAGCTCGTAGGAAAGTGACAGGCATGGCTGAAGTGGGACAGGTGGTCTGAAGGGGAATGCTGGTGGCTGGGGAAATATCAAGATTTCATTTCTCCGTATCAGAAGCGAAATGATGCAGGTCTGGGCCATATTCTGTGTCACTTCCACCACGTGACTCCAGAAGATCTGCTGTACTGTGCACGCTCATTTGCACCAGTGCAAATGGGGTGTTAAACACCAACATTCTGATCTGGTAGCATTTCACACCCATTTGCCCTGGCATCACGGATTCGGACTCTATTAAGCTCAGTGGGCTTACTCTGAATTTGCACCAGTGGAAGGGAGAGCTGAGTTTGGGCAGTTGCTGTTTCCTGGCCAGACTGAGGTACGCCGGAATCCTTTTCTTTATTCCATTCCTGAATCACATACCGATGTCTTGTCTAGATTACAAATTACACCAGTTTCACTAATGGCATGTTTTGTTATTGATTTTAGCTAAATCTGTAGGTACACTTAAATCTGGAGTATTTTAGGTTTAAACTAATTTCAGCACGGCCCACACAGACAGCTTCGCTAGTTTAACCAAGGGCTTCTCTACACATGGAATTATTCCAGAATAGTTATGTGAAAGTGGATTAAACTAAACCAGATCAAAGCACTCTTAATCCAGAATGAGAGATTCCACACATAGGCCTTGGCTACACTCGGGAATTCACAGCGCTGCTCTGGCAGCGCTGTGAAGCGCGAGTGTAGTCGCGCCACCAGCGCTGCGAGAGCTCTCTTGCAGCGCTGTATGTACTCCACCTCTCCGAGGGGAATAGCTTGCAGTGCTGCGAGCGAGTGTGCAGCGCTGCAGGCTCTGATTACACTGGTGCTTTACAGCACTGCACTCGCTGCGCTCGGGGAGCGGGGGCGTTTTCACACCCCTGAGCGCAGCAAGTTGCAGCACTCTACAGCGCCAGTGTAGCCAAGGCCATAGAGTTACTCTGGAACAGCTATTGCACCTTAAATTCACACTCCACCTTAATCCGAATTAACTTTCTAGTGTAGACAAGCACATAATCAATAAAAAACCACCATTAGTGAAAACAGTGCAATTTATAACCTAGACAGAGCCCTATTCCCTCATCTCTCCCCGTCACTCCTCAAACAAGACAAAGCTCACCCTGCCCTCTGCACTGCAGAGCTCTTGATACCATTCACTTTGGGTTGCTTTAGGGCAAATGTAACATTGTCCTTGTTAAGAAAGTCAATTCTCATTAAATAGGACATCTTATCAATTTTAAGCTGCCAGCTCCTGATCACTGCATGGCTCTCACTTTCTTTTTAGCATTGTTCCTGGGATGAAGGCAAGCAGGATAGGGCCCTGTGTTGTTAATAATACTCAGCACTTTATCATGCTTTAAACATTCAGATCTCTCGACAAGCATTATATCATTAATCCTCCAAGCAGCCCTGTGGGGTAGGTAAGAAATAATTATTATCCCCATTTTACAAATGGGGAAATCAAGGCAGAGAGGTTAGCATGTGTCTTGCCAAAGGGGACACAGCATGTCAGGGCAACACTGGGCGTAGACCTGAGGAATTCCTGGCTCATTGTGGAAGCCTGTGTTGCTGGTTGGGAAATGGGCGGAGGGGAAGAAGGAAATTACAAAAATGTTCCCCTCCAAAAACTAAAATCTGCAGAAATGTTCACAAAATGTCATTGCCGTTTTTCACTGAAATGTAAGTTTCCAAACCCCTCTGCTCACATTAAGTTGTGCTGAATATAAACAGTAAGGCTTGATCCTCAGCTGCCAGAGCTCCATTGCCTTCAGCAGAGCTAGGCCAGTGAGTCAAGTACCCAATCCTACACAACTGACACTCCCACTGAGGACCAGACGGGCATGAAAAAGAAACACCTAGAATGCGACACCTAGGCATCGATTATAAAGACCTTGAAAAGAGTAGCTTCTTGCTATACTGATGCTTTCTCCTCCTTCCTCTCCCCCCCCCGGAGTTATTTTGCCTGCTCTCCCAGCTGCCTGGCAATGCAGCATGCTCTTCTCCCTGTGCCCTGACGGTGGTGGAAAATAATTGGGTGCAGCAGCACATGTTGTATGGCTGCTTTAATCCTGATCCAGGTGGCTGCAATCCAGTGCATGATTTACATTGCCCTGACCCTGAGCTGTCAAGAGGGAACAGCCAGATTAATGGGGTGGGCGGGTTAGTGTAATAATCGTTTGTTTGATGTGACAAGCCTGATAGGCGTTGATTTACTTACAGACTGATAGGCTTTTAATTGAGCACCTCCATCCCAGTCACATCAAAGGCAGAGAAGTTGACAAGAGGCCCCTTTTACTGAAAGCTCTCAATGACTGACAGATCCTGTATGCTAATTATTCGGGGGTTCTCAGGATTGGCCATATTGAGAAAAAGCCCCTTTTCTTGCAGAGGGTGTGTCTCTCCCTGCATTATCCAGTGCCCTCTAGCAAAGTAACACATTCTCTGTGTAACTCAGCAATAGCCTTTTGTCAGCTTCCAAGAGGGCTTTTTAAAGCCCCAGTGTCTCTTTCCTGCTGCTAAGAGAGCAAGACGGATGTGTGGACAGGGAGTGGCATGACATGTTCAGAAGCAGTGCTGTGCTGTAAACCCAGGGATGGTGAGTTTATTTTGACACAAGCAGGAGTGGCAGCTGCCACTTGGTTGCAACTAAAATAATACACATGAGAGTTCGGATAGGGGGACAAGAGGCCAATCGGAAGTTTTACCCATGAGCTATGTACAAGATCTGAGTATTGGTTGTCACTTTTGGTTTAAAAGTAAAGGGCCGAAGCACCCGCCACTTCCACTAGCGACCAGGGAGCTTACACCACCCAACAGTCAGGCCCTTGTGTCTTGTTATTTGCTGTCTCCAACAGCTCTTTGATTTTGTTTTTAAAAGAGGATTCAGTTGTGTACTATTTGGTGGTCACTTAATTCTTCCTTTGATATGATGGGGCAACGTTTTCCTTCAGTACAGGTAGGTCTTATCTGCACTGGAAGATGCCAGCAGCAAACCCCCCTGGTTGAGATGCATCTGAAAGACCTTTTTTCCCAGTATAGTTTATACCAGTTCCCCAAATAGAGTAAGCTACACCAACAAATGGATTCATGCTGTGTCGTTATTGAGCCTACACTGGGGCTTTTGAGGGCAGGGCTGTTGGTCAGGGATGGGAATAAATCACACCTCTGACTGACAGCGATGGTGCTTTGCCTGGGTAGGGATTGCCGGTTTGGGTTTATGATGAGCCCAGTTTTGCTATCCTTATGCAGCCAGAGTAGTCCCATTGAAGACTCTTCTCAAGCTGAGTAACAGTGGCACAGTATGTAAATATGTGTTTTCCTTATGCCCGTCAGACAATTTCACTGTGGCTCTGGAGATATTTAATCCACGAGCACACCAGAGCCCTGCAGCCAAATCAGAGGCCTGGCTCTGTTCTGAAAGAAGTTTGTATCCTTTAGCATGAGGGGCCATATTAGTGTTTAGAACCAGAGTTCATGCAGTAGGACACAGTATGTACCTGAAGCGTGTATACTAGCCAGTATTGCCAATCCCAAACATTCAAAAATCATGAGATTGGCTTAAAAAACTCATGAAAGTGTACTTTTTATTTGTCTTCCTGTCTTTGAGCCTTTAGGGGGTCACATTTTCGAGCTTTTCTTCACAACCATGAGGGCTAGATACTTACTCTTTTTAAACAACAATGCAAGCCGAGATTCCCATGTAGTACAGACTCTCCCCTGGTTATGCAAGACCCAATTTACGCAAATTCACACTTACGGAAAAAGCCAGAAATAGGATTTTCGAGTTGCGGAAATTTTTGTGCAATGTACAAGTATACGTTTCCGACTTACGCAAGGAAAGCCTCGCATAACTCGAATTTTGCATATCATGATTCCATGAGCTGGCGTTTTAAAAAAATGCCAAATATCATGAGACTCACGAGAGTTGGCAACATTTCTGAGATCACTCTGAGTACTTCAACTCAGCCCACGGAGGGACTTTAAAAATGTCCCATAGAAATATTGTGTAAAATGCAATTAGCCAAGAACTTCTAGAGCTCAGTAATCTGACTCTTCCCTCCACACATACCCCGCCCACCAAATTGAGCCAGATGCTTGAGTCTTTCTCGTCCTTCACTGATGTATTAAATATTTGACACAAACCCAGTCGCCCACTAAACATGGCTAAGCTTGTGGTTCCATCTGTATTAGATCATGAACAAAAGATGGTTTAAAGGATGTGAGAAGGGGGGAAGGGGAGAGCAGGAGCCAATATGCAGTTGTTTTATAGCTGATTTGTTATGTATCAGTTACTTTAATCTTTTTTATCTGGTGTATAGTATTTGTTGGGATTTGGTTACTCTGCTGAAAAATAAATATTGTGAATTAGCTAGAGATAGGTAAAGACAAAGAAAGTAATACTGTATCTGTAAGTGAGAAAAGTGTAGGAGTATAGTGCATGTATACTTTGTGTGTTCATGTGTAATAGGTCTATGTGTACATTTTCATAAAATACTGAATGTGGTCTAAAAAACCCAGATACTTTATGTGACACTTAAGGGAGATTATACTCTTATTGGGAAATTTAAGAAACTTGATATAAATCACTGCTCTTTTATCTAACCTACAGTACAATATATGCCTGAGTCTTTGGGGTAGGATTAGCTATGTATATTTATGCTTTAAAGTCTGATGTGTTTTTCAGTATCTAAATATAAATTATTTTTACTGTATCAATGATTAAATATTTTTCTTTGAGATCACAGAGTCCAAAAAAACAAATGTTTCTGAAAAGGCATTCAAAAAAACAACTGAGAGCCTCTTTTGTCATTGGCAACCAATAAAAATGCCTATTGTTATGAAGGGCTCATAAATAATCTGATTTTGGCATGCTTTCCTACCATACAGAAAATGAATAAATTAAACTTGATTTACAGCCTTTTTCATTTTTATTAGCACTGCTCCAAACATTTTATGTAACGAACATGCCAGATGAGCTATGCCAAATGGTTTAAGGCTCTGGTATTGATATTGTATAAATTAATTTGCATAGTTCAATTAACTAGTCCTGGCAAGGAAAAAAAAAAGAAAACCAGAGGTAACTGCCTCTTTGCATTTGAAGACTAGAGGAACTCACTGAATCAGAGAGCCCCAAAAGCATTTCATTCAGCTTCAGTCAACTGTTTTCATTTCTTTTCACTGTACTTTGTTAAAGTATCGTTACAAACTTTGGACCAGATCCAGCACCCGTTGCAGACAACAGGAATCTTTTCCATTCACTTCAGTGGGCTTTGCACTAGGCCTTTTGGACTAATTACCAAGAGGTGCTGAGGACCTGAAGTCAACTCCCACTGACTTCAATAGGACTACACGTCCCTCGCTGGATCAGGGCCGGTGTGCCTTGCAAGCTTGAGCCCTGCTTGCATTTCAGTGAGTGATCTAAAATGCCAACATTTTCCTAAATAGGCATCCAAGATGTCACAAGATTTACTACTCAGGCTTTCCAGCTGACGAATTCCACCTCTGATCAGAGAGCAGTTCTAGAGCAGATGTGGTTTGAGGAGGAATATTCTACCATCCTCTGACTTACACCCCCCATCAGACACTGAACTCCACACAGACAAGGACCCCAGGCACTCATGTGGAGCTGAGTGCATGATCGGGGCCATAATTAGTTTAAACTGTGAGATACAACTCAGCAGGCTGCCTCGTGGCTGTAGCCTGAGAGTTTTGCCCTAATTGGGAGAACAGGATCACTCCTTGTTTTTCAAGAGCAACAGTAAAACTGTAACTAAACTGAAACAATTTTTTACTCA
This sequence comes from Malaclemys terrapin pileata, assembly GCF_027887155.1. Classification (NCBI taxonomy): domain Eukaryota; kingdom Metazoa; phylum Chordata; order Testudines; family Emydidae; genus Malaclemys; species Malaclemys terrapin. The sequence goes on along the minus strand of NC_071506.1, from coordinate 129,015,678 downwards.
TTCCAATGGTATGAACAGTAAAAGAATAACCACACACCTTCCAAAGCATGCCATCCGCTCAGTGCTGTAGTTTGTGCATGACACTGAGACTTGGATGTTAAAATTATTGCGGTTTCATGCCTGGGATTATCAGAGATTGTCCACATTATGAAAACGGAGGATTTCTAACCAAGCGGTTACATTTTTAGTTGGTATAGGCCAGGGTCCTCAAACTACTACTATCTGCTGGCCCTCAGAATGAAGGATTTGAAAATCAAACAGAAAACATTCTCGTTACGTAATGCATAATTGGCCTGTGGAACTCACGGCCACTAAATGTCATTGAGATTGAGAGCTCATTGGGATTCCAAAAAAGATCGGACATACACAGATAACAAACGTATCCACAATTAGGTTAGATGTGTGGGTGAATGGGGGGAATATATAAGGGATATAAAACCTCATGCTTCAAGCATAACCGGTCCCTAACTGCTGGGGGTTAGGAAGAAAGTTATTTTTGAGGCAAGTTATTCCATAATTGTCCATTACAGGGGTTCTTAGCACCATCCTCTGAAGCGGCTGGTGCTGGCCACTGTGAGAGACAGGATACTGGGCTAGATGGGACTGGTGGGATCCAATGTTCCTAAGCACAATGGGTTGGGAGGGGAACTGATCCATGTGAGGAGAGCTCTTTCATTAGACAAGGAATGTGGAGAACCACCAGCATAGGCCATTTGGAAATGAATTTGAGCCAAAAAGTGAGACATTCAATTAAACTTCTAAGGGCTCAATGCTGCACAATTAGTGCTCGGTGAAATTTTTCATCGGAAACTTTTTTTTGCCAAAAATGGCTGATTAGCGTTGATCAAAACAGTTCATGCATTTGTTCAGATTTCAGCAAATTGTGTTGGTTGGGGGGAAGAAAGGGGTGTAATCAGAAACATCAAAATGGTTCATTTCCATATTTTTGAAAAAAACCCAAACCTTTTTGATTATTTGGGCTAGATTCCCAAATGGACTTAGGTGCCATTCACAAAACTGCAATGGTGATGCCTCCTTTGTGCCCAACAGCACATTTTAATTTCAGGCTGACTCCGGACAATTTTATTTTGGTGACTTTTTTTATTTTTTGTAACTGCCAGCAAAACAAAAATCAGTATTAGCTCAGCTCTGTGCACTGTATTGTGTGTGTGTGTGTGTGTGTGTAGCTGGGGGCTTGTACTGCATGGTTCCATTAACTCTGGAAACCAAATGAGTTGAAACCGTTTTGTGGATGTATCAGGTATATGGAAAGCTGTAAATACTCAGGCAGCAGCAGGCTTTCTAGCTGAGAGGCTAAGATGGCCCTTTGAGCTTCTCCTCCTTTGTCACTCCTTGTGGAGCACAAGCCCAGGGGCACTTCCTCTTACCCCCACCTACTCCACGCCGCCTGTCTGACAATTTCAAGTGAGCCCGGTCTACAGTCCATGGTTAAGTTGACGCAAGGCAGCTGACATCCCCCTAGCTGTGGAGTGTCTACACTTACATTTTGCTCCCGCCAACATAATAAACCATGATTTGAGGGCTTCAATGGCTCAGATATAGGTTAGGGGTTGGTTACAGGAGTGGGTGGGTGAGATTCTGTGGCCTGCGTTGTGCAGATCCGACTAGGCGATTATAATGATCCCTTCTGACCTTAAAGTCTATGATTCTATGAATAACACCACCTCCCCGAGTGGTGTAGAGTCATGGTCGATGTAGTTAGGTCGACGCAGTGTCAGTGTGGACGCTGCGTTATTTATGTCAGCTGTTACTGGCCTCCAGGACTGCCCTACCCGGACCTCTGCAGCACCAGTACAAGCGCTCCTGGTGAGGACGCGCACTGTGGGAGCGGAGTGTCCAGAGGCACAAACCATGGAATACCTGCGGTGACTGTTTGCTGATGTAATGTAGGTCGACGTAATTTTATAGCATAGACCTGGCCCAAGGATGGCAATTGCTGTTGTCTTCTAACGTGTTCAATACTCAGGGCTTATCTACATTTACAATGGTACAGCTGGAGTGCTGCAGCTGGGCCACTGGAGTGCTTCTGTGTAGACACTACCTACGCCACTGGGAGGGGTTTTCCCGTTGGTGTAGGTCATCCACCTCCCCCAGAGGCAGTAGCAAGGTCAATGGAAGAATTCTTCTGTCCACCTAGCGCTGTCTACATGGGGATTTAGGTTGGCTTAACTATGCCACTCAGGGTGTGGATTTTTTACACTCACGAGCGATGTAGCTGGGTTGATCTAGTTTTCTAGTGCAGATCAGACCTCCAGCTTAGCAGTAGACGGGAAGGGGCCCAGTGTTCCTGCCTGTTCACACAGCCTGTTAACCTTTCAGCTCTTTAGCTCACTTGATTGAGCTTTGAAATCTGAACTCTGAGATCCTCAGTGGAAATCCCTCATGTTCCTTCCCTCCCCCCATCCTCTCCACCCCTGCCAACTTGTTTCCGTTCTAAAAAGCCCAGCAGCCTACCATTAGCACCCTCTTGAAATCCCTGGCCTTCCCATGAATTAAAGAGATTTACAAATTACCACTGATCAGGCGAGGGGTATTTTTGTTTTGTTTTTTCACACTTCCTTGGTGCACGTTCTGAAAGGTTTCTCCGAACATTGCTAGAAATGTATTCGAGCTAAAGTCCTGCACGGGCCCGTACAGCCGGATCCGGCTCCCACGGATGTCCATAGGAGACTTTCCATTGACTTCATTGGAGTTGTATAAGGCCTATATGAAATATACAGAGTTTGGGGTTTGTTGTGAAGTCCAAGAAAAGTGGTCACATGGAGGCTATGTTGTCACTGCCCAGAAAAGGTGAGATCAGCACGATACCCCTTACCTGGGTTTGACCTCCCCTCACCACATTGCAGTAAAAATTACCTGTGCCTTTTCTTCACTCGAATTTTACAGTGAGAAAGTGAATGTGTTCTTAAACTGCTGAACACACAAGGCAGTGTAGCGTTTACAACATGTGAAGGTGGTTGGGTTGAGTGGGGAGAGAGACAATTTGCCCTGTCTCTACTAGAGTTTATAATGCATTGGCTACCACCTGCTAACACCACACCTTTAAATCCTACTCAATTCAAGCCCTGTGAGACTAAGATGTAAAACTGTAAACTCTTTTGGGCAGGGACTGCCTTTTCAATAAAAAATAATGCCAAGCTCTTGGAGAGCACTTTCATCAGGCCAGCTCAACACACTTTACAAAGGATGTCAGCGTCATTATACCTATTTTATAGAGGGGGAAACTGAGTCACGGGGTGGTGACATGACTAACATATGGACAGCACCTAAATACATATAAGTAATAATACAATTGGATCATCTGGGGGAAACAAATCTGAATTACGGTCATCCAACATAACACAAACCATTTTTCAATGAAGAACATCATTTTGCTCATAAAAAGCCCTTTAAAATAAGTGAGAAAAAGTAGTATTAACTAATATCACTGTGACCCCATGTCAGCCATTCAGAGTATATTTTGATCTGCTGGCCATCCCTGCAGAACAGAGGAGTGGTGTCCCCCAGCACTTTGATAAGTGTGTGAAGTTCTCCTCCCCTTGTGCAATTTATCCTGTAGAACTTCACACCAGGAAACAACTTCATTATATCAACAACAGGAAGACCCCACTGATTTGTCACAAAGTAAAACAGCTGTTAGTCACACATCAAGGGAATGGAGGGGGTGGGGGAATGGGCACTTACCTTTTTTTTCTTTTTCTTTTTTTTTTTAATGTTCACACAGTTCTTTAATGTTAATCACTCTGAGGGAAGCAAGCTACCAGGCTATTCAAAAAGTAACCATGATTCAAGTGTGTATCAGTTAATATCTAAGTGTCTTGCTGTTTTTCCTGCTACATGATTGCTTTAGAAATAAAGATCAATTCCAACTTTAAAAAAGAAAACCCTATTTTTATCATTGCCAGAAGTCTATACGGTTTTAAAAAAAGAAAAAAAAAAAGAAAGCACTTGCTTGTCGTTTTACATCTTGCAATTTTGTCAGTTGTTTTAAAACATGTCTCCTGTAATAAATAAGATCATTTCTAGGCACTTGTTCTGCAGTTACAAAGGAGGCCTTTAGATTGTGTAATGCTAGCAGTAAGGTGGGACTTTGAAAACTGTGGGGAGAAATTGCTGACTGGTACAAATTTTCTTCCACGGAGTCAGCTGAAAGGGACTGTTACAGTTTGAGTACAGGCTCCCATCATCTCATTTACAGGGGGGCTAATAGATTTACCTATAAAATAGCAGGTGCATAACAAACCTTTTCTTCACTCTGTTATGTCAGAAAGCCGCAATGGATCACTTCTTGCCTCCACTGTCCCTGCCCCCACATATACACACACTGCCGCCTTCTCCTCCTCCTAGTCTAGATCTTATCCTGCAACACTCATTCAAGTGAAGATACTGGTATTCCCTCCTTTGCTTGCTTTCTTCTCCATTGGGCCTGATGCAGATCTTACTTACACTAGCATCAGTCCATGGACCACGGGGCCACTACTCCTGATTTACTCCAGTGCAAGCCAGCATTTCTAGCAGGGAGAATGGAGGTTCACCCGTTTTCTTGGCAATGTCCCCGAGTCTCTCCTTTCATCCAGGTGTGCTGCCAGTGCAACTAGGGCATGGGCCGCCGCATCTCCGATCTTCTCCACGATCGGACTATTTTGTCTTCAAAACAAAAAGGTGGAATATGGGGGTGCAGCATTTCCCACTTTCTCTTCTGGGCCTTCTCTATAAGTAGCCTCTGTTCCCATGAGGGAGTGAAAATAGATGACACACACAAAGCCCCAGTATGGCTGCCTTAGCCCTAAAGCTACAAGTTCCATTTCCCCATATTTCTAGTACTTTAGCCCCTGATTAGGATGACATTTAGGGCATGAGCCAAAGCCCTTTGAAGTCAGTAGGAGAACTCTCGCATGCTGAAGTCCATCCTGAGTCAGGAAAGCCTCTTAGGCATGTGCTTAAACTGAAATGTGCTAAGTTCCATTGAACAATGTACTCAGAGCTAAGCAGGTGTTTCCCTGGATACAGAAAGCTTTCCTGAATCAGGGCCTTTGTGACAACTACAATGTATCTTACTGGGTGTGCGCTATACTCTTTACCCTCTCCTTTCTTTGCAGTTCCCTGGGCAAATACAGTTCTCCTCTTTTGGCCGTTCTTCTAACCACTAGGGGACTGGCTCCATGAGAGGGTCTCCTGATATAAATTTAGGGTGTGAATGTAAACTGAGCAGTATAACTCCCCTGTGGACTCTTATTCAGCAATGAGAGTGGATTTTTCTAGTTTAGCTTAAGCAGCTTCCAAAGCGACACATTAAATTGGAAAAAGACACTCATACCAGAATAAGAGTATCTCCATGGGGAGTTACACCAGTATAACTATAGATGTTTAAATACACGCTACCCTTTATACCACTATAACTTCCTATGTGGACAAGCCCTAACATTCAAATACCTCTTCCCCTGGTTCCAAATCTGGGATCTGTTATTTAGCTAACTTGTTAACTTTACACAACTCCACCCATGGGTTTCAGAGAAAAATGCTTACATCATTAGCTAGCACAAATCCAAACTGCAGTAGATGCAAGTCTTGAAGCTCAGGGCAACATTCTGCAAATCAGCAACACAGGAATATGCTGTAAAAGTCAGGGGTTCCTTGTTGAACGACAGGGCGGACATACAGAACGAAAACGTCCAGTTTGAAAACTCTGCAATCTGTTGACTGAAGCTATGCAACCTTATTGGCTACAAAAGCAGGTAGGTAAGTGAATATTGTTAAGACAGTAAGAAACTGTCAATTCAGTTATTTATTACCGCTACAGAGCAGGGGCCAGTGACCACCTCAAACAGTAATTTCTGGAAGTCAGGATTACTGTCCTATCCATCATAAATGACGTGCTTCCTGTGTTAGTAACTCTGCAGACAGGTCTGGTATTCAGGGAGTTTTTCCAGTAGTCCCTGTACATCACTCACTTCCCAGTCTGCATTTTTTGATTTTTGCTCCCCTCCCCCTGATGTATTATGTTTTTCTTTCCTTTAGAAAGCATGTTGGGGTTTTTTGTGTGTGTGTGTGGGGGGTTTTGTAGTGTCTTAAACTGCTGGGACAAGGCCGGAAACAAGTACAAGGAATGATGGACACCCTAATCTATGTGTTTAACAAGGAAGCCTTGCCAAAGGGTAATTACAAGTTGCTGAAAGATCTTAGACACAAGAGGAAAACAAAATTCCCTGTTTGACATACATACTTTGCAGTTTGTAAATATATAAATAGCTGCACACAGGGAGATATTATTACATGTTGTTGCTATTAGAATGTGTGTGTTGTTGTGGATTTGCAAAGAAGAGATCAAACAATACAGAGGGGAATACTTTGGCTAATATACATTAAAGCCCTGGTCCTGCAAATACTTATGCACATTCTTAACTTTATGGACATGAGTGGTTCCGCTAAAGGACATAAATGGAACCACTCAAGTCCATAAAGTTAAGCACTATAGATTAAGTGTTCTCAGAACTGAGGCCTGAGCTAAAACAATTCATCATAGAACAATATCTGTTGGAGCAGATTTCCTGGGTGAGAAACTTTATTTAAACTATTACAAACACCTAAATATTTACGGCCTACATTTTCTAGAGGTTTTAGGTGACTCCATTTTTGGGTGGCCAGATTCAGGCCCCTTTAAAGGCACCTCAGTTTGGGCAACCAAAATCATGGCACCCAAAAATCATTATCAAAATCCCTTTTGAAAATCTTGCCCTAAGTTCCCAAGAAAGCCTTTTTTGTTTGTTTTTTTCACTGTTATTCAAAACATTGGTTTCAGAGTAGCAGCCGTGTTAGTCTGTATCTGCAAAAAGAACAGGAGTACTTGTGGCATTATTAATTTTGTTAGTCTCTAAGGTGCCACAAGTACTCCTGTTCTTTATTCAAAACATTGTTTCTCTTAATTTAATGCTGTGTGTGATTCTTTTTTTCCTTTTTCTTAGCAAGTGTTCTTGTTTCCACTTTAAAAATATAAAATATATATTTCTTGAAAGGCATTTTTTTGTGGCACAAGGTGACTTTTTAGAGAGCTGAAATGAATATGAAATAAGATCTTATCTCCCATCTCACCCCCCACCCCCCGTTAATGTTCTGCTTAGGGAAAATAGCACCCAGACAGATTTAAAAACCAAGAGTATAATCAGAGATAATAAGTCCCCATAATATTAGAATGTTAAACAGGACTCATCATTATCTGTGATGATCTTTTGATGACGTTTTATTCCCGCAGATACAAGTTTGATCTGGCAATTTTGTTTCCAATGTACTGATAACTGCCACACGCTGTTCCTGCTAATGCTCCCCTTGCTCTGCACTTGTTCGCTGGCTTAGAACATTTAGAAAGAAAAATAGCCCCTGCTTGAGCCTGAAAACTGTCAGTACAATTCAAGCGTCAGAATGCCGCACCTTAATTACCATTAGAGACTCAAATGCAATCTATATAATAAACCCTCACTTTGGGAAGGGGAGAATTTATTTTCTCTACTAACTTGACTGGTTGGGATTTAAAAAAATAAATAAATAAGGGAAAACCTTGTGTATTTCATTCTGTGGGGCTGATTCACCACTTCATTTACTCTAATTTTACAATGGCATAACTCCATTGACTTCAGCAGGCTGCATCAGCATCCAAGCAGAGTTGAAGCCGAGGCAAACTAATCCCTATAATATTTCTGGGTTCCAACATATACAGTCCTCAAGATACCATCTGCTCCCTAACTTTATTTGTTTGTTTGTTTGGAGAGACGTTCTTGCAAGTGCCCATTGTAATGGCTGCTGAATTCCAGCCCACATAACAAACTAAAATAAAATAAGGTGGGACGTGGGTGTAAACGTGGTGTTGTTGTTGGCATACAACTTGAATTACTTGGCGGAAAGGTTTTTTATTTCCTTCTTACTTGAATGGCTCCTTTGAAAGGCAGACCTCTCCTTTTGCATTTTTTGTTGTTCGGATTGAATCAATCTTGCGGTCAGCTTCGGAAAAAAAGTCTCACAATGAGGCGGAATTGACAGGTCTGACAAACAGAGTGATTGATTGTGGTTGGGAAAGTGGTCCTTGAAGTGAGGCATGTAACACAGAGATGCCTTCACTCCACTGGGGGAAATCCAGCAAAGCTTTTTTTCCCAGAACACTGAGCACACAGACTTTATAATGGGTGGCCGTATGAACTTAATAATAGCAACATTGTTGTAACATAAAGCATCTGCCAGGACCTAATATGATTAATTATACGTCTCTCTCTTGCACTCTCTCTCTCTTTTTTTTTTCCCTCCAGGTAGCTGAAATTCGAAAAACGCTCTGCAAATGTAAAATTGTAACTGTACTTCAGAACTCTGGTTCCCAACAGTGAATTCCCCTGGCCAATAAAGTGTATACACAGTTAAGAAACACACTGCTGAAAGGTTGTTCATTTCCATTCTCCACAACTATGCAGCAAACAATTGCCATGCAATGTACTATTGGCAAATTATATGCCTTCAGCTAGAAGTACATGAAAGAAAACATGAAAATGTCAAACATTCAGAGTTATAAATATGGTAGTGATATACTATGCCAACCAGATAGGCAGGGTTACTGGTTTTTCAATAGGTAATTTGTTCCAGATAAACTTTTGTTTTTAATACTGCAGCAATGACATCACCCAAAATGTACTAAGTGAGTGGTTTTCAACCTGTGGTCCACAGACCACTGAGGGGCTGCAGACTGTCTAAGGTTTCCACAGGGGCCCACACCTTCATTTGAAATTTTTTAGGAGTCCACATATTGAAAAAGGTTGAAAACCACTGTACTGAGTAGTTGTTCCTTGGCTTTTCAGCACATGACCTGTCTGTGCAGAGAACACACAGCCTTTAGTGGGTTTGGTGATTGTTTCATTGCCTAAACAAATAATGGCTGCCAAAAATAATTAGATAGATAATTGGAATGTGACTTCCAGTTAATTCTAAAGAAATCACATTTTTGTTCTATTGGCCAAGGCAGGCCTCTCAACACAGACCTCACTCAAATCCTACAAACTCTCATACAGGTGTGTAGCTTAAATGCCAATCCTAAAAAACCTTACATATGTGCATAACTTTATGTAGGTGAGAAGTCTGGACTATTTAAAAGTAAGCACCTGCATAACTCTTTGCAGGATTGAGAAAGGCCCCGGTCCTGCAGACTAACGTGCTTAATTTTACTGCTCCCACTAGTTCTCTTGATTTCAACTGGAGTACTCAAAGTAATACAAATTTACTAAAAACTTTAAGGGTTGGGAGGATGAGAGACTTACTTTGCCCTGGTTCACTGGGCTATGCATTCAGTGCACACACCCTGATGATTTCACATTTAATGATTACATAAATGTAATTAATTAGTGAATGTTTGTCAACACTCTGAAAACAAAATGCTATATAACCACCAAGTATTATTATTATGAAGTATACTTTAAATGCAGCAATTGCATACTTTATTTTACACATTATAAAACGTAAACTCCCATACAAAATTGCACAACACTACACTAAATCCAATAAACCTAATTACTGCACCCATTTGCAATTGGGGAGTTAACCTGGCAAACAAAATTGGAAACTGTACATAAATAAATAAAGCTTGGCTTGGAGTGAGAAACCTCACAACATTCCAGAGAACAGCCTAGCAGCCCATCGAGGTGACTGTCACTGCTCTGGTTACTAACTCAGGGCGCACACTCTTAAAACTAGACATTGTCTGGGGTATGCCCTGTTGCAGTCACCTGCTCTATACCTTTTCGGTGGATTTTATTTCACCACCTGTCTCAGGCATGGGACCGGGGCCTCTCTAAGCCAAAAAGCAGTGCCCCCCCCCTCCACTTTTCCTTTTAGCGCTGTCATGATCTTGCTTGGCTGGGATGGGATGTGCTTTTAAAGGGGGGCGTGTCTCGTCCCTTCTATGGGTGGAAATAGGTCTGGTTCAGCCTGGGATCTGGCATTGTTAGAGCCAGGGAGAGGAGGGCCGCCCAGGGCCCTTTAAGCATCTCCCCTCCTACCAAGCTAAGCTCCCCCCACGGCGTCTGATCCCGCCCCGGGGTCCCTGGCAGGTCCCGGATTGGTGGGGAGGGTTGGTCCCTTTGAAGTGTGGCTGCTGATCTGGGCTATTTGACGTGTTGATAGGGGAAGGGGAAGGTTTTTGTCTTACCGGGGCCGGTGCTGCTACTGCCGCCACCGCCCTGCTCAGCTCGGCAGCGCTGCGGAGCTCGCCCCGCAGCCCCCGGAGCTCGCCTCCCTCCCTTTCCCCTCCCCCCTTACCCCACCCCGCCCGGCTCTCTCCCCCTGCAGCCTCCTCCAAATGAGCGGTTCGCCCGCTGGATCTAACCCAAGGACATCGCAGAGCAGCGGAGGGGAGAGCGCACCGTCCCCAGCAGCAGCAGCAGCCTGTCCGGCGCTCTCTCACCTGCCCCCAGCGGACCCCCTGCGCCAGGCGAACCGGCTCCCCATCAGGGTCCTGAAGATGCTCAGCGCCCACACCGGCCACCTCCTGCACCCGGAATACCTGCAGCCTCTCTCCTCCACGCCCGTCAGCCCCATCGAGGTCAGTCCCGGCCGGGGCCCCCAGCCATTCTGCCTACCCGGGAGGGCGCAGCGCGCTGCCCAGGAGCCGCGCCTTTATCCTCCTGCCCCGGGCAGGGATCGCACCCGGACCGGTCCCCGATCCACCTTGCCCAGGATCGCCCCGGTCCGCTCTGCTAATCGGAGCCGCTCCTCGTCCCTTCTCCGGTCCCTCGGTGCGAGCTGGCCGGTGCCCCGGAGGGCTACCCTGGGGCAGGGCGCACAGTGCCTCCCCGAAGTGCGGTGCGCCTTTGCGCGCACACCCCGCAGCAGAGGATGGCACCATGCCCCTTCGCTTCCCTTCTTTCTCTCCCTCTCTCGGCGCTAAGAAGCTCCCGGCTCCTGCGCCCTCCTGGGGGCATGCTGGGGTGGGTCGCCCCGCCCTGCGCCTCTCTGGGAGAGTCTAAGGAGTCCGGGCGACTCACACGGCACCGGGGTCCCTCTCTTTGATTTAGCTGCCAGGTTTCCAAGCGAAGTTCCGGAGCGGGGCGGGTGGAAGGAGCAAACCCTCTTTACCCTGCCGGGGGGTAGAGCAGCAGGGCGAGCCTGGGGCGAGCCTTCCCTTGGCGAGGGTCCAAAGGAGAGAGACGGGGCTGGGGCTCCTCCTGCTGGGGACCAGCAGGGGCTGAGAACCCCGAGACCACCCGAAGGGGGGTGTGTGGAAAAGGGCTTCGCTTCCCACCCCAGTCTATACCCATCTGCAGGGTGCCAGTGGGGCTGTTACCGCCAGTGTCTCCCTGGGGCTGTGGGGGTCTGAGAGCGCCCCGGGGCTGAGCCTTTCTCTGTCCCCAGCCTTGCGCTTGGGAGCTGCGGGGGCTCCTAGATTCCCCCGGCTTTGGGGGGCTGTGCGCGCGGCTCGGAGTGAGCCCCAGGGTCCGAGCCCCGGCTCACCGGAGCAGCATCACTGCACCCCGGCTCATCCGCGCTCTGACCTCTCTCCCCGCAGCTGGACGCTAAGAAGAGCCCGCTGGCGCTCCTGGCACAGACCTGCTCCCAGATCGGCAAGCCGGACCCGCCGCCTTCCTCCAAGCTCAACGCGGTGGCCGCCAACGGGCTGCCCGGCGCGGACAAGGAGCCGGGTGCCCGCTCCTCCTCCTCCGCCCTCAAGCAGCTGGGAGGCGGCGGCGGCGGCGATTCCCCGGCCGAGGACAAGTCCAGCTTCAAGCCCTACTCCAAAGGCGGCGGGGACCCCCGCAAGGAGGGCGGCTCGGCGGGCGCGGGCCCCGGCGCGGACAAGGCAGGGTTCCGGGTGCCCAGCGCCACCTGCCCGCCCTTCCCGCCGCATGCGGCCGCCGCCTCCTCCCCGGGCGGCTCCCGGGGCAGCTCCCCGCAGCACGGAGACTGCAAGGGCCAGGAGGACAAGAAAGAACCCGAGGCGGCGGCCAAGCCCAGCCCCGAAGCGGCGCCGGGGCCCGGGGGCAGCGGCTTGAGCCGGGCCGGCGGGGGCGCAGGGAGCGCAGACACCGGGGCGCATGGCGAGGCCGCCTCGGGGCGCAAATCGGAGCCTCCGGCCCTGGCGCCCGCCGGCCACGTGGCCCCGGTGTCCCCCTACAAGCCGGGCCACTCTGTCTTCCCCCTGCCCCCTTCCAGCATCGGCTACCACGGGTCCATCGTTGGGGCTTACGCCGGCTACCCGTCCCAGTTCGTGCCCGGCCTGGATCCTACTAAAGCCGGCCTGGTGAGCAGCCAGCTGCCGGGGACCTTGGGCTTGCCCGGCAAGCCGCCCAGCTCTAGCCCACTGACCGGGGCCTCCCCGCCCTCCTTCATGCAGGGATTATGCAGAGACCCCTATTGCTTGAGCTACCACAGCGCCTCGCACCTGGGCACCAGCAACTGCTCCAGCTGCGTGCACGACCCCGGCAGCCTGAAAAGCGGATACCCCCTGGTGTATCCCACGCACCCCCTGCACTCCGTCCACACCACCCTATCCTCCAGCGCCACCCCGAGCCTGCCCAGCCACCCCCTCTACACCTACGGCTTCATGCTCCAGAACGACCCCTTGCCCCACATATGCAACTGGGTGTCTGCCAGTGGACCCTGCGACAAGAGGTTTGCCACCTCGGAGGAATTGCTCACCCACCTAAGGACCCACACAGCTCTGCCCGGGGCGGAGAAACTTTTGGCTGGCTACCCTACCTCTGGTCTTGGCTCTGCGGCATCCTGCCACCTCCACCTCCCACCCACCGCCCCAGGGAGCCCCAACACTTTACCGGGATCCCTGTCTTTGAGGAGCCCACACACTTTGGGACTAAACAGGTACCACCCTTATGGCAAGAGCCACTTGCCCACAGCCGGTGCTCTGCCAGTGCCCTCCTTGCCAGCAGCTGGACCCTACTACTCTCCATATGCGCTGTATGGCCAAAGACTAACTTCAGCTTCCGCGCTTGGATATCAGTAACTAAAGCACCCCGTCTCCTTGCCCTCCCCCGCTCTCCTTCCCTTCCTTGGACTGTGTATTTATTTACTGTATGTTAGCTTAAAGCTGGGAATATTAAGTGCATTAATATACCAATGAATCAATGGTAGGCAAAAAGTCTGTGTCTAAAAAAAAAAAAAATCCTTTCCTTTGCAGGTGTGGGGCTTTTCTTTTTCCTTTATTTTCCCTTTTCTTTCTTCTTTTGAAATTCTATTTTATTGTGTCCCCTCCCCAGGAAGTCCTTGCATGGCCTCTTTTAACAAATACATTTCCCCTCCCTCGTTTTATCATTTTGAAATTCCGTTTCTCTTTGTTTGTACAGTTAACAGAGATGTAATTTTTTTTTTTGTAATGTATTTTGGGGAAGGGGCAACGGCGGTGGGGAGGGAGGAAGGGCAGCTGGGAGAACGTCTATGGCAGTGCTACCCCAGAGCTCTCTTCATCCCAAAATGTGGCACTGTCTGCAAAAGCCACGGAGACCTACTGATCGGGACAGTGGGTGGATGTTCCCTGCTTCTTTCTATAGTTTGGAAAAGGACATAGGAAGTGCCATACTGATTCAGACCAGTGGTCCTCCATCTAGTCTGGTATCCTGTCTCCTGCTCTCCCGTGGTTGGAAAATCTGCTTTGCCTTCCAGCACCAGTGGGCTCCTGTACAGACCTAGAACTAGTCTACCAGTCAGCCTGGTCTCTGGACTCCCCTGATAATACTGAAGGAGTCCACTGATGTCCTGGGATAGGTGTAATGGCTGTGCCACTGCAGATGACTTGCTTTCGCTCGCTGATCCATCACAGGGCACCTGATCAAAATTAAAAGATGTGGATTATGAATTTGGTGTCCGTGACTCGCTGATGGGGGCAGGGGAGAAGAGACCCTTCACAGCCGCAGAAATAGCTAGGAGAGAGCCGCCCAGCCTGGTACAAACTGGGTCATTTAATCCAGCGCCCAGGGCCAAATCCATCTTGATCTGATTTCTACAGGCCCAGTCTATATACCAAAAACCCCCATCCCCAAACCCCAGCTTTTCTTGACCTACAGGAATGAACCATGAATGGGGTGCAGAGCCTGCCCCCCTCCCATCCCCAATCTAACGCAGCAGGGAAGGCTGCGGATCATTTTGGGTGAATAGAGCTCCATCTTGGTAAGTCTTATTTTGTTAATAAATGAATACTTGGTTATATTCACCCTGTGGTGTGTTCTCTCTTGCATTTTCTCGCCCATTTCCCCCACCCTCTTGTCTTTATACAAATCGCCTCCATTAGCCAGGCACTTCCTTTGCAGCAGCCGGAAGGTTTTCCATGAAAAGTGAGCCACTAACTGTGGCCACAAATGATTTGGGGGAAGAAGGGGAAAGCCCATAATGTTATTGTGAATGTCACTCCTGAGTGCTGCAGCTTTTGTTCCCTGTAACAAATGAAATGGTGTTGGGTGCAGTTTTTATAGAGGCAATACGAAAAATGAAGGGCAAGAGATTGTAACTGAAGAGGAATAAGAGCTGCAGAAGCAGCTGGTGAAAGGTTTTTTGAGGATGGGGCGGGGGGAAGAGTTGGTGAAGGCTTGAAGGCTTACAGCACCACCTAGTGGCAGAGAGAAGCCCAGTAGCGAATTTATTTCTCTACCTCTTGCCCTACTTACACCTATTCTACCTGCACCACAATGATGCACCTGGAAAAGAGCAAGTGCAGCAGATGAATCCTGCTGGCACTGCCTGTTTGCTCATCTGAGTAACGCCAGGCACTGGGTATTATAGCGGTACCTAGCAGCTCCTGAGTACAAGTTCTATGGCCCTATACAGCATTTTACAAATTTTTTTGATCATCTCAGCAGCACTCCGAGTTAGAAAATTATCCCCACTTTGCAGATGTTGGGCTGGGGGAGGTCAGGGGTGAGAGTGCTTAGTCCTAAATTGGGTAGGGACTAGATAACTGAATCGAATTATCGAGTCATGGAGTCCCAGGCCAGAAGGGATCATTGTGATCCAACACAGGCCATTGAACTTTTCCAGAACAATTCCTAGAGCATTAGGGTGTTAAGGATCCCATTGTCACCATTCCTGGCCCAATTATAACGGTCACCACTGGACAGTATGGAGCTAACCGTGCAGAAAGGGATGGCTGGTACCTTGGTTCATTATTATTAATATATATGCTTGTGTGGAGGTTTTGCTCATGTCATACCAGGCATGGTTATAGAAAGAAGGGGTGGGAATGCTTTTAAGAACCAGGAGCAGCTGTACAAAGATCCAAAGCCCCTCAGAGTTTCTCTAGCTATTCAATTCCAGATCATCTCTGGACGGATGAGAAGGAATTTATATCTGGATGGAAAAGCAACTTAAACGGGTTCCCATATCTGTTCCTATACCTAGCTCAGTGTCTCCCCTAAGGTAAATGTGGGTGCTGCAGAGAGCGATTTTTCACTGTGCAGGCAGAGTGAATGAGAATAGGTTTGATAAACGAGTCTGAAATCCGTATCCTTCCCATTCCCATCCCGCTTGGCAGAAAAGATTACAAGCCACCCAACAGCGTCTGTCTCCACAGTGCACTGAGCTTGCCGCCGCCAAGTCGGAGCAGTTTGCGAAATGGAAACCTGGGTTGTTTGGGAAGGAAAGGGACAAGGTGAACCACCTTGCCCTGGCTAGTCGGCTGGGATGGGAAGGCAGTACCTACCGCTGCCCCCTCTTCCTGTGGTGGGGGGATGTTCTGCCCTTCCAGGGAGAGAGGCCTGTTTCTTAGCTGATCTCTTCAGGTTTTAGCAGTAGTGGGATCTCCATAGAAATATCTATCTTGCTGCACCTAATGTGTGTCTCTCACCTGCAATGCACTCCCGCTGAGAGCTTTAATCCTGTTGCATAGGGGTGAATCATGGAATTAATTTTAGTTAATTACTCTCTGTAATATGTGTCTTGTGCCCGGTATTTAAATTTCTGGGTGTTCCTCCAGCTGAAGAGAACATGCTTAAACGGGCTGCTCGCCAAACACAATCTTTTTTTTTTTTGAATTCCACTATTCATCCAAATTGTGCTGTGGGCAGGCAGCAGGTGAGTGAGAGAGCACACAGAAGCACTTGAGATACGCTGGGGTGTGGCCAAGCTTTCGTTCCCCCTGCTCCCCGATCCCTGGCCATAAGATCCCTGGCCATAAGAGACTCCGGGCAGTTTCCCATGGCCTCACTCTGGGGAACACCACCACCCCAAGGCTGTTCAGGGACATCATGGTACCTTTGGGGCTTAGAAGATCCCTTCCTTACTGCAGGAAGTTTTAAATGTACTTACGAGAATTCAGGGGTAGGAGATAGCTGAGTAACTACAATCTCAGGGGCTCCCCATCTGTAAAACTGGCCCAGTTCCCTCACATCTTTTGAGCTACATTGTCTTGCTAAGGCTTTGCCTAAGGAGCTGGGGAACTGCCCAGGTGAGAGGAAGCTGTAACTTGCCAACCACCAGTGCTGCAGGTAGAATTGATCAGGGAACAATGACCCCAAGTCGGCACTTGGTTCTGCAGTCCTGTGCAATGTGTATGCTGTTACCATCAATGGGGATTAGGTGTACGCACCCAGGCTGCAGGACAGAGTGGGTCTTTCCAGCCTGCCCCATTCACCACAGTCCTTTCCCCAAAGGATTTCCCGCTGCAGCTGCTTTTCACAGGGCCAGGATGGTAACAGTTTTAACGGGAGGGTGGCTTCTCTTCCCTTTTCTTCTGCTCACTTTTTCACTTACACCCGCCTTCCCTCAACTTGAGCCCTGACTACAGGTGAATAAACTGCCTGCTGGTTCTGCTTCCTTGCCTTCCCCAGCTGATGGCACAGAGGAGGTCACAAGTCACTGGAAATAAAGGGGACCCTTAAAGAGGAGACTGTCATTGCCCAGATGGCTGGGCAGAGAGAAGTTGCGTCATGAGGGTGGGTGGCATTCCAGCCTGGGTCAGTTTTCAGTGATGTGGCCCAGGTGCTGAGATTTACAGCGTGGCCACTTTTCCTGATTGTTTTTTGTCATCTCTTGCTGCAGTCGGGGAAGCGGATGGGAACTACGGGGAAGGGTGAATGGTTTATCCGAGTTTTGATTTCAGATTAGTAAATTCCATGGTGTGCCTGTAAGGCACTGGAGAGAGACTACGCTGATGGCTGGAAGGAGACCAGTGCTTTGTGCTAGGCATGGCCTGCAGCTGGACAAACAAAGTTGCCTTCTTGAGAGTAGTGCAGCAGCACGTCCCCATCTGTGCAGCTGTGTGTGTGTGTGGGTGTAAGAGCCTACAGCCCCGATCCTGCATATGCTGACCTTTACACACCAGAGCTGCTCCTTTGGGGGTAAGGCATTTGCAGGATCAAGGCCTCTGTTTGCTGACCATGATGCAGGGCTCATCTTTTCAGCAGAGCGGTCGCCTGAGCTTGGTCCGACTATGGAGGTTTTCCCTGGATCCAGTGGGAGGAGCTTCTGGGGCTGTGCAGGGTGAGCCATGTTGCTAATGATTTGTCAATGCCGTCTAATCATCATGCCCTGATGCCCCAGCAATGGCATGTGATATATGGTTAAATACTAAGGAAGCTGTGAATATCTGCGAGATGTGGGAGGAGCGGGGGCTGAGCGGGAAAGGGCGCGAAGGAGGAACAAAGTGCTTTGTCTGAGCATTTGCACCATCATCTCGGGCATGGCACACGGTAGTGGTGTCTGACCATGTGCCTCTCCCTCCTG
The DNA here is from genome assembly GCF_027887155.1 of Malaclemys terrapin pileata. Taxonomy (NCBI): domain Eukaryota; kingdom Metazoa; phylum Chordata; order Testudines; family Emydidae; genus Malaclemys; species Malaclemys terrapin. The sequence goes on along the minus strand of NC_071506.1, from coordinate 128,997,966 downwards.
CCCCAGATTCTCCTCTGCCAGGAGCCAGCAAAAGTTGAAGATCCCATGATCTTGCTACACCCTTTCTGTGTCGAGCCGCTGGGGTACCCCACGGATGGGGGCTTGCACAAAGGGGCTTCATAATCCAGGGCTGGAGCCATCACAAGCTGTTACCACAGGCGTTTTATTCAGTTGACTCTCCCCACAGTAATAAGGTGCTTTAATTATCGCCAGAGGCTGCAAGTGAAGGCACCATCCCATTTGCAGCAGCATCTCATCATGGCAGGAGGGAGTGGGGCAATGAGAGGAACTAGAAGGAGCAAAGCCCAAATGATCTCCACGACTAGCACAACTAGCAGGAGAGTTCACAGCAGGACAAGGGAAAGGCTGAACTGAACGGGGCCCCGATTCAGAAAGGGATGCAAGCCAGCACCTAACTAACTCTAAACAGGTGAGTTGTCTTACTGAGATCAATGGGGGTGCATCAGGGCTGGCGGCTGGGAGGTTTGAAAGATCCGTCCTGTAGAAAGAACAAGCAGAGCTACTTTAGCTCCCTGCCAGAGCAGTCCATTCCTTTAGGAATAATTTCCCAGGTTAATGGGACGGAGAGAGTGGGGCGAGATGTATTAGCCCTCTACAATGAAGTTGCCATTTTTCCTGGTTCCCTTGGAGATCTGCCCTTTGGGGGACATTAAGCCCCCACTTGAAAATGTAGCTGACTTGAAGAGATCCTTCCCGAGTTTGGACTCCCCATGCAATTCAACCACTGGGGCACAGTTCCAAAACGTCCATACACCAGGGTTGCAACTTGCTAAATTCCTTGGTCTTCATGCAGGAAAATTCCCTATGGCAGTTGTTTCCTAAAGACTGCAGTACTGGCCCAGACTGTGTAAACACTGCAAAGTCTCCTCTGATGCCAGTCAACACGCTGTGACTTTCTCTGCTAGGAAACGATTGTGTTGCCAACTCCCCATCTAATGTACACCCTGGTTACTGCAGAATTCATCTTCTAATAAGAGCTCTGGGATGCACTTTATTAATTATTCTAACAATCTGCACTCCACAGTTTCAGTTTGATTTGATTTCATCCTGTCTTTCTGCAAAATATATGGCTGAGTGCATCGGATAACGTATGGCTTAATTTAGAGTTGCATGGGTTTGAATTACCATTTTCATAATGTGTGTGCATTAATGTGTGACATCATTTACACAGAAAAATGTGCCTGGTTTCAAACTTATTCTGAAAGCAAAAACCACCTAAAGGCAACACAGTGAACCAAAAATGAGCCTTTCAACCCCAGATGGCAGTGGGTTTTGTTGGAGGGGAAAGGGGGGAGAATGTTGCTCAGATAACACAGGTGGGTGTTAGGACATTGGTAAATGCATGTTTGGATCTGTATTGGCAGCAAGCAGCTCGCCTCATTATTGCATAACAACAAATTTTCCAGCTCGCCCTGAATTGCAGGAGACCTCCAGTGGTTGACTCTCAGTTGACCCTGCTCCCAGCTCTCTCCCATGAATGGCTATAATAACACCAGCTGTCCGTTACTCAAACTCTGACTGAGGAGGAAAAAGCACTGATTATCCAAATACAGTCATTAAAGGGGAAATGTGTTTTTAGGACTGTCAGAGTGATTAATGAGGGTTAGCAATCCTTGCAAATGCACTTGTTTAGTCTAACTGGCAGCCTCTATTTTCCTATTGATTTATTGCAGCAGTTGCTGAGGCCACAGCGTGTGTGTGGAAAGAGCCAGGACACTTCACAACTGTGTGCTATTTAAACAGAAAACATGCAAGATTTTGTTGCCGGGGTGGGGGGAGGAGGATCAAATGAAAGGCATGGTGCGCTTTTGCTTTGACTCTGCCTCCGACCCGAAGCGAACAAAGGCAACATTATACCTTGTGCTGGAAAAGGAGTGACTTGGATGCACATGCAGAGCAGTTCCTGCATGCTGGGCTCCTTATAAATATCCCCATTGGTAAAGGCTGAAGTCAAGCTGACCGCAGAATGATCTGCCCACCTAATAAATATGTGAATGAAAGCGGAAGGCGTATTTTTTTTTTCTCCCTTCTGCACATGGATTCCTGGTGTTTTTCAGGTGAGGCAGCGATGTCTGCCCACAAACGCACACAGCATTTCAAAGGACAGAGTGGGGCACAAAGTTATGTGCTCCTCAAGAGCGTCCGACATACACATGCCAAGCAAAGGTCACACGAGCATGCTGGGCAGAGGCGAACAGGGGAAGACTAGGAGTTCTCTTAGCCACAGAAAGAAGCTTTTCTCCCCCCCCCCCCCCCCCATATTAGTCCTGATGGAAGCAGCAGCCCTGGAGACTAAAAGTCCTGCATTTATCCCCAGAATTGGGACAGAGTGGACAATGCCAGCCCCATGCCAGGGTACCCCCAATGCTGACCTAGAAGGGCTATTTCTAGGGGGCAGAAGGAGATCAGTCTCCAGGCCCCATTCAGCCCTCTACTGATGCTGCCAGCAGAGAGGACACTAGTGCTAGGCATCATGGTGTCTTTATAGGCCAGCAAACATCTGCCCATTGTGCTGACTTTTTGGTTGCTAGACTCACAGGCCCATATTCAACCTGGTGGCCTGGAGCTGATGCGAAGAAGCTCCACATGTAACAAAACGAAGCACCCTGGAGATAACACAGACAGGAGGGATGTCCTGTAGGTGGCCCAAGAGGGAAATAAGACCCCTTGTCTGCAGTGGTGCAAAGTGGCAGTGTTCTGTGCAAGTACCCGGAAGGTCAGCACGGCATAGCTGCTGTAGTGAGCCTGTGTCCTTTGCCGAGCTGCACTGGAGCAGTTCATGAAAAGCTGGGAGGTACCAGAAGGAGTTGGGCTCCCAGGACCCCTGGTTACAGGGAGCAAAGCGGGTAAAGTGGCAACACTCAAGGGAGCCCTGGCTGCAACAGACAAATAGGGAGAGGGGGTTGTAACTGCCACCATGTAAATTGGGACTTGCTTAAAGGACAGAGAATTCCGTTCCTCCATCAAGGGGGGGTGTAACTCTCATTACCCTTAATGGGAGCTGTGCGTGCCATGGGGAGAGGGGACTGAGCTGGGAGCGTATTCCTGACAGTGCCACACCCACAGTGGATGTTATAAAAGGTTAGATAATTCTGTGGCCAATAATACATGTGCTAAGATCAAGGCAATTGCATCTCATGCTTCAGGGCTACAGGAGACTAGAGGAAATCCTCACCCGAGCCCACTGCATTGCTGATATGGCTAGCTGGGCTCATCTTCAACCAAAGCACCAACCACTGTCAGAGACAGGATTCTGGACTAAATGGATCATTCATCTGGTCTGGTAAAGGATTTGCTATGTTCCTAGGTGTTTAGGGGTTCAAAGGTCTGGGGGTGGGGTGGGACACATGCCTGTGTCCTACTTGAGTCTGTAATTTGGAGTAAAATAGGGTTCAAATATGCACAAACCCCTGCAGGCCTGGATCCGTGCAGAGCAAACGTGGGGAGACTGTAGGCAGGGCTGGGGCTGAGTGAAGCTGCATGTGCTAAGTGCGGGCACAGAGGAGAACTGGAAAGCAGTCAGTGAATTATTCAATGCCCAAGGGTTTGGGCGCAGCCCATTCCAGCTGCAGACCCAGCATGTGGATGGAGAAGGAACTGCAAAGAGTAAGCCCGGGAAGAGCAACAAAAAAACCAGAAGGGACAGAGTCCAGAAGGCGGCAGTGAAGGAGCCATGAAGACGAGGAAAACACGGAGCGTGTAAGAAAGATTTCACCAAGGCTTACTGGGGAATGGCTACTGTCATTTCCTTGATTAAAATAGATTTATTCGACAGATTCTTAGCATGTGTAAATCAGCATAGCTGCACTGAAGTCAATCGAATTGCACCAATTGACACCAGCTGGGGATTAGGCCCATTGACTTGATAATGATAATAATAGCACTTAGCATCAGGTGATCTCACAGTGCTTTACAAAGGAAGTCAGCATCATTATCCACAGTGCACAGAAAGGGAAACTGAGGCCATGAAGTGATTTGGCCAGTGTCACCGATCAGGCCAGTAGCAGAGAGGAGAACATAACCCTGTCCGGCGCTGTACCACTAGGCCACACTGCCTTGTAGATTTACACCAACTAGGAATTTAGCCCACTGACTTCAGTAGAGCGATCCTGATTTACACCAATGGGGAGTCTGGCCCATTGTTCCTTTAGAGGTTGCAGACACAGTCACATTACATGTGGAAAAAACAGCATTGTTATAAACATGCTTTTGTTAGGATATAAATCAATCTCAGGGTTACTGAGAAACAGCCCGCAGGTTAATCCATAATTGTCCTCTCTGTGGTTACTTGCACCTTCCTTTGAAACATCAGGGACTGTCCCCTCCTGGAGATAGGAGACTGCACTAGACAGGCCACTGGTCTGACCTGGTATGGCAGTCCCTACAACAGATATCTGTCCTTTGATGCAGTCATTCAGCTGGTGACAGTCTGGAAAATGCCATTGTGTTAGCCAGTGGTTCTCAAACTTTTGTAGTGGTGACCCCTTTCACACAACAAGCCTCTGAATGAGACCCCCCCCCCATGTAAATTAAAAAAACTTTTTTATATTTAACACCATTATAAATGCTGGCGGTGAAGCAGGGTGGAGGCTGACAGCTCACAACCCCCCAAGTAATAACCTTGCGACCCCCTGAGGGGTCACGACCCCCCAGTTTGAGAACCCCGGGGTTAAGCTAAGAGGCCATGGAGATAGCATTACCTGCCCTGTTTCTCTGCAGAATGTGGCCTTGTTAGCTTTCATTCAGCTTTACACGGCAACGTTTGTAAGTGATATTGTTCATTATTGTGATGCATGGTTAATAGTTTTCCCTCTGTTTACTATCATGACAAATAACTGAAGAGATGTAATTCCATATATACAAATGTCTCAGCTAAATACTCACTGGAGATCTCTGGGGGAGACATTCAGCTGACAGCTTGGTTTACAAAGTACTGTATAGTTCTTTAGCTTGATTCACAATAACAAACAGATTTCCACAGACCATAATATTTTCTAACATGGCAATTATGAAAACTACCCAGAGAAGCTTCGCCATGACTTCATACCACCTTAGAGCATGGGATCGGAGAAGCTAAACCAGGGCTTGCACGCTACATAAACCTGGCAGATCTGGCCTCTGCAAAGATGCACTAACCTCAAAGACACCATTGTGTCACAGGCTGTTAGAGGCTCTGGTGGTGGGGCCCAAGACAGAACTCTACTGACGTTGCACCCGCTGACAGCCAGACTGAGCATTATCAGCCAAGCAAAGCAAGGTCCTACACTCAATTTGATGGCACGTCTCTGTTTGGATATTGGGATGTAATGCAATAACGTTTGAATGCTGCACCCAATCGAATCCAAAATTTCAGAGAATGTTCGAGGCATCAGTGGTTTTGATTTTGGTGAAAATCGGAGAATTGGAAGGAGGAAATGGAAGACACACAGAGCCCTTGGCATCTGGTTAGCAGTCAGCAGCTTCAAGCAGGTCTATAATTGCGTATAGGTCAAAGGCCCGGCTGCTGGTGCCATTAACACCTAAAGAGTAAACAACAGCCCCATCTCAGTAATGCCCATTCTCCCAATAGAGTTTAACATGCTGACACCCTGAATGACTTATCTCCCAGAAAGAAAGAAAATAAACAATAATGGAAGTGGGGGAGGAGAATGAGGAACCCCAGAAAAGGAGAAGGGGGAAAAGGGGGCACACAGACCCCTTGGTGGGGGTAGGGAGAATGGGGGACCCTGGTATGGAGGGAAAGGGGATATGGGGGACACACAGAGCCCCTGGCATATGGTGGAGGAGCGGATGGGGGTTGCAGAGTCCCTGCCATGTGGCATAGATGGAAATGGGAGGGGGCACACAGAGCCCCTGCTTGGGGAATGAAGTTCACGTGTGGGCACAGGGAGCTCCTGGTGGGATAGCAGGACAGGTGGTGCACAGGCAGCCTGGGGGATGGAGAGATGCCAGGAGCCCCTGCTGGGCACAAAGAGCCTGGCTGACAAGCTACAAAGCACACACCGCCTAATCATTATTATTTATCTTACCGCAGCGCCCCTCGGCCCCAACAGAGACTGGAGCCACAGGAGGTCAGGCCAGAGTGAGTAAGCCCCTGCTGCAAGGAGCCTGGTGTCTCATTGGAGGTGATGAACAATGGCAGGGAGGGTAAATGGGCCTGAAGAGGGGAAGGGACTTTCCCGAGGACACAGAGCAGGGCAGCAGGAGAGTCGGGAATGGAAGCGAGGTGTCCTGGTTCCTAGGCCAGCAACTCACCCGCTGCACATGCTGCCTGCAGGGGTCAGGCTAGATGGTCCCTGTTGGCCTTATCAGCTATGAATCACTCACTACAGAGATTTCACGCCTGCTCCTTCAAGAGCCAGGGATTCCCAGTGAGAATGCAAGGCTGTAGCTTTAAAGAAGCAAAGCCTGGTGGGATCCCGGTGGTAGATATAAGGCCTGCTTTCTGCCAGCAGCTCTTTTCTGGGTAGGTTCTGCTGGTGAGGGACTAGGGGAGGGAACCTGGGAAGGCAGTGCTGAGTGTGGAGGAAGGTAGGAAGTGGAGCCTTCATAGCTTTTATTTGCTTTTCCTTGTTTTTTTGTTTTGTTTTTATTTTCTAAGAGCAAAACTCTTGGCTTCTTTTGTGAGCTACAACTGCTGAGTCTGCTTCTCCTGCTTGCTTTATCTCTTTCCCTAAAGCACCCACAGCCTATGGTTTTCATTTTTTGGGGGGAGGAGGGGACAAGAGAAGGGAACAAACTTTCTTATAGGAGCTGGTAGTTTGTTGAGGGAGAATGGGCGAATCCAGCTATTTATTTACTGCCAGGGCTTTCCTGATATCTGACTGCACCTGTTCTATGAGTGGCTGAAATGCATGCAATGGAAAGGCCAGCATGGGTAATAATTAATGGGTCAGTGGTAGGTAGAGGGCTATAGGCTGTCCATCGTGCCTACAAATATCAGACTGCTGGATGCAGCGCCAGCCATGCTGATGGGAACCATGTCTTTACTAGTGCTCATAAAAGTGACTAATTGTTTTTGCTGAAGTGATTGTTACCTTTGTAGCTTCTCGTTCCAATTATCTGCACAGTTTCAGTGACGTCTGTTGGTCTGGAAAAGAAAAGAAACCAGGTTTCCTCTTCTCCCCTTTCCCCCTCCCCCCCCAGGTGGAAAGAGTCATGAGTAAACTGCTGATTTGTCCCAGACACAAGCTGATCTAATGCTGTAAGAGTGTTCTGGCCCACCCTAGAGAGTGAAGCCCTGGCCTTACAGGGGTGGGAATGGAAAGTTTTTATCACAGCAGCCCTTTGGGAAAGTGACTTGAAAAGAACTTCAACCCCCTTTGGGCTGCAGATCCTTTTTTTAGGTGATGACTGAATTGTATATTGGAAATGTTTTCTTCCAGCTGTACAAACGTATTGTGTGCTCACGCCATAGCATCAGAATGCTACTAGTCTTCTTCTGCGTTCATAATGCCTGAAGGTTAGTGGCACAGAGAGAGAAAAAGATCCTGCTGTCCTTTCAAATTCATTCTGGGGGCAATCAGTTGTGACTCAGTAATTCAGGCTGCATCCACATTTCTGTTATAAGCCTTATTTTCACCTCCCTCTCTAACCCTCTATTGGAGTAATATGAGAGAGAGAAGATAGGTGAGGTGATATCTTGTACTGACCCATCTTCTGTTGGTAGAAGGGAAAAGCAGTAATACATATGTTTTTAGTTTTGCAGAAGGTAATACTTAAAATAGGAGATGTACCATGTTGCCAATTTGTGTGATGTTTGGTGTTTTTCTTAAAGCTCTGGCTTGGAGAGCTATGTTATTTCCCAAGAATCTTAGCTCCTTTTTTGGTAAAGGACATCTCTAACCCCTGTGGTTGCAGAGACAAGCTTGAAAACCTGCATTATTCTTTTAAATCTCCTGATTGGGAGGAGGGGAGAAGGGGCAGACTAATGATTTTTGAATGCTTGGGTTGGGCAATACTTCAACAAGAAGAATTGTTTTAATGGAGATTTGATAAGTGCTCATCCACTCCCTATCCAAGCAGCTCATCCCTCACGTTCTCTCCCCTTCCGTATCCCTCCTTGCCCTGCTCACCCCTGCATCGGCCAGGTTTTGTTTACTATTGTACATGTCAGATGAATGGCACAGGGCATGGACCTGGGTGAAGATGTGAATGGTGGCAGCAGGAAGAGGCAGGGGATGAGCTAACAAAATGCAGCCAGATTAATGGAGGGTCATGCCACGCTGTAACCAGCGAATGAAAACACTCGGAGTGGGTAGGGCTGGATATGGAGAAGCAACTACAGGGGAGCTTGGACAGTAGGAGTGGAAACACCTGGCCCCCCTGCATGTTTGTTCCCATGTCAGTCTGTTATAGAAGGCGTTAGCCCGGTTAGCAAACACAGGACTGGTCTGGTCTGAGCAATGCGTTGGAGCCGGGAGCCCCACTCTCTGCTGACACCAGTTTAAATTGGCAGTATGAACGCTGATGTCAGTGGAGCGAGTCTGCAAGTCTCTAAGCTCAGGGGCCATCTCTTTGTTACACACGTGTACAGTGCCTAGAACACTGTGGCTGGGGCCTCCCGGTGGGGGCTCCCCCAATATGAACAGCCCCTAAGAGACTTATTACTGGTGCAAAACCAGCGTGAGCGAGAGGAGAATCAGGCCCCATGGTGGGGTCAGTTGTCTCACCACCAGGTTCCCCAGATTCCCTGTGCAGCTGGGGCTAGCATGGCCGTGTTGTAATGGTGACCCAGCCAGCTCCTGTTCACGCACAACCGTGCAAGGTGATGTGCCAGCTGCTATCTCCCTGGCCCCTTGATTTTTGTCATTAGTATCTAAAACGGGAGCCACCCCTGCTGGAGAGAACAGAGAAGGAAGCCATCTCGCTCCATTATCCCTTTATGAAGATCATTCCTCATGTCTCGCATTGGTCTGCTCAGCCGGACTCCCCTGCCAATCACTCTCCACGCAGGCCCCTCTCCCTGCACTGCCCCTGAGCTCGAGAGGTATATCCTATTCCCCCCACCTTCCCCGACCCTCCCTTTGTTTCAATGAACAGCCCTTTTATCTATTCTGTAGGTACAAATGAAGCTGTCAAATGTGATCAGGCCCTTGATATGACAGGTTGTGGGAGTCAGGGCCCCTCGAACAGAGCGGGCTTGTCTGTCAGAGCTGCCTGACACGCCGCATAATGGCCAGATTGATGAGACTCTGAAAGTAAGGCCCGGTGCGTTTTCAACTCTATTTTGGGTGAAAACACTTCTTGAAAGATCTTGAAAGGAGCTGGCAGTTTAGTAGTTCGAATGATTAATGAGCACTGGCTCTGCTGGGTGGATTTCTCTCTCCATGCCAGCAGCAGGCCCTCTTCCAACAGGCCAAAACATGGTGCAGCCCCCCTCCCTGCACACAACGCCCCCCTTGTTTTCCCGGAAATGACACTAAAGCGACAGGCCCCGCATATGGAAAAAGTTAAATATAAATTACTGCTGAAAGAGGCCTCGCTGAGCCGCGTTAGTTAAAGATGTTTATGGATTCAGAAACACGGGCCTGCATATGTATTTAGAGATGATAAATGTGATTCAATAAGTAAAGAATTTCTCTGTGGGCTCAGGCAGAACCCGGGGCGGCTCAGGCGCTGGTTAGGTCTCTCTGGCTGACTCTGCCACTGCAGCTCCATAAATCTGGGAGACAGGCTGGGTTTATTTTTTCCTTCCCCTTTTAGGTAGGGCTGGGTTTATTTATTTATTTACTTCAGTGCCAAACAAAATAACTTCATCGAGAGAAGGGTTCCGGCTCCCCGTCCTCAGCCCGCAGGAGCGCAGCCGCGCTCTGCGCCTGTCTCTCTCTCTCTCTCTCTCCTTGTGCGCCTGTGTTGTCATCCATCTGACTTGCTGTCTGCCTTTCTCTCTCCCCTTCTGCTTCTGTTTCCGACTCTTTTAGTGGAAGTGCGTCTCTGTGCACGTATGAGTCTTTATTTCTTGCTGTTTCTTAACTCCGACTCATTTAATTGTACTTTGCTTTTAAATATTAAAGTACCAAAGCCAGATCCTGTCTGCGTGCTGAGCACCCTCAATTCCCAGCGGCATGGGTGGGGCGAGAAGGTTCTCAGCAGCTTTCAGGATCATGCCCGAATGAGATGGGTGCTAATCCTGGGGGCAAACCTGCTGCATGCACCATAATCAGGACATTAGCAGAGCATATGGCATAAACCAGTACCAGTGCCGCCAGCTCTGGCAAGTGCAGTGTGAGCCTCACAATACGTGGTATGTCTCGTAGTGCTCCAGCCCCTGGCGGCATGAGATTATGTGGAATCGCCGCTTTCATTACCAAAAAAAGTTTCTAGCCCTCAGAGTTGCCGAGTAAAGCTTGAAAATGTGACTCAAGAGTAATCTTAAAGCTCAAAATCCAGAAAGCAAACAGGAAGAGCTCAAAACCTATTTGTTTGACTTAAAAATCATGAGGGTTTTTTTAATCTCCTGACTCTTTTTAGGCCTGAGGCATAGTTTTGGCATGTCTGGGGTCAGCAATGCTGCAGTGCCCTAAATTCCATTCAGATGGCTCAGCTGAGGGGCTTGCTCCTACCAGTGCTGGCACTGGAGAGTGGCTGGTCCCCTTCTTCCCTTCAGAGGCTTTGCTGATGTGACTTGGGTAGCAGGACTGATCTCTAGCATAGGTGGCTGCCTGTATGGGCGCTCTGCATCGCCTGCCAAGCTGGCTCTGAAGCAGCCTGAGCTCTCAGAGCTGCCGTGCCTGCAGGAGAGACCTTCCACGGCCCCTTCCCAGTGGAAACATCCACAGAAATGTTTCCTCTGTTCGGATACGTGTATAGATGCAGAACGCTGGTCCTTGTTTGCCTCTGATCTGAGTCCAGGACCTATTCGTCATCCTCAGGACATCTTCAGCCCAGAGCTTCAAAGCTGTGGGGGGGAACCAAGCCTCCCTCCCTCTCTCCTTCTTGTGACTCCGTTGCAGATCCCAGTGGAGCAGTGCTGATGCATCCACATCGGTATTTCTCCTTGAGCCTCCCCAACCAAATGGAGCAGTGTCTGCTGCTTGCTGCAGGATGGGGAGGAGCATCAAAGATTCGGGGATGGGTGTGTGTGTGTTTGAAACCATTTTTAAATTGGCTTGGTGCCCATGAGCAGTGCAAGTTCAACAGCTCTGCAGACTGAAGGCCTTGTTTACTCACAGAACAAAGACAGCCCGGACATCAGCAGGACACCACCCCAAAAGAGGATTGGGCTGAGGGCACCGCTGCAAAGGGGAAGTGGGGCCAAGCCTGGTGAGCATTTGATCCATGAGGCTTCCTGTCACCTGAGTTTCTAGGATGGAGCTTTCTGGGAGCAGGAGCAGCCCCACGCAGTGCAAGATGGGAATGCCCCCTATGCCAGGGTGCAGGGATAGCCCTGCAGGGAGACAGGCTGTCCCCTGCTACCGCATTGTTGGTAACTATTATGACAGGAGCATCTTAAGGTGCTCACAGAAGGTCCAAAGTCAAAGCAGATGCATTTGTGCTGCCCTTGGGGTGAAAACCTCCTTACCTAAGTCCCTAGCAGAGTGAGGAGAACAAGTAAGAGATGAGCCCAAATTGCCGTGTGGATCCTGACCCAAACTCTCGCAGGGCTGCTTTGATCCAGGGTTGTGGTTTGGCCTATTACAGATGGAGATTTGGATCTGGCTCCAACCTCCACCAGAGCAGAGATCCCATCTCTAGTAAAAACCCATTATCCCTGCAACTTCCCATTTAGCCTACCGCTCCCAGGTGGCCTCAGGCCACCAGCACGCATGTCCAGCAGTGTGTGTTCTGCGCAGTAATCCCCTTCTCAAAGGCCATTTGCATGATGTTATTCCCCTTCCCTGGGCTCTCCAGTTACTTTCCCCAGACAGCTGAGCTCTTTGTAGTGACCGGACCCTTCAGAATTGTCACAGTGATTAATGACCAACAACCTTGAAATTGCCCTGATTGCCAGTTTGGGTATTGTTGGCCTGATGCTTAATGAGTTCAGACAGACTTTTGCAAACCACTTTACTCGGGCAGCTGTTTAGTCTCATAGCTTCAGATTCTAGCGGAGTGAGGTGGAAAGAGGGACACACACACACACCCCTCCACCTGAGCCTGCCCCAGGAAGGACTTGGAAGGTTGATCACACATGGGCTCCGGAGTGCGGACACCAGCTCTTGCTAAACAGTGGTCAGTTCCACCATAAACTCCAGTCAGTGGCGAGCTACTTGCAGGGGAGCAAGGATGATCGAATCTTCCCCTACATTTATATGTATGTGCTGAAACAGAGGTAATCAAACCCTGTGCTTCAGGGCATAAGTAAACTAATTATTGCAGGGACAGGAAGATATTCCCACTCCTCCTCTTTGCCCCCCATAGAGCATTGAATAACCAGCTGCATTGTAGGGCAGTTTTGCCTTCCACTGAAGCAGAAGGTGTTGGCTGCTGATGGAGGCAAGATTCAAAGGAGCAATGATGTGTCCTGGTGCATCCATTCCTGTGTTCCTCCGTGCAAGTGGTGATGCAGAATTTCACTGAATGGTTTGAAACTTTTACTCCTCTTGCTGCAGCTGCCACTTCCCTGGCAGCAGCAAGGGAGCCGAAAGAGGGTAACTCTGAATTCCTTAGGCCCAGTTCGCAATTATGCGAAAGCCTCTGTGCCTCACGCTGGCAGCACAGAGGGGCCTTTAAGTGGGTGGACGTGGCTCCCCAGAGACTAGTGCTTGTGCTTGGGCCTTCCTGGCTGGCATTCAGCTGGTGTAAGGGCTCTGCAGTAGCCTTGTTTCCAGCCCCGCGGTGTACAAGACATGTTGGTACCATGTCATGGATAAGGAGAGGGCATGACCAGAATGTATTGCATTATGGCCGTTCCTGCTTTCCAAGGTCATGAGAAGCAGGGTGTAAGTTCGAGCTGCCCTGAGGCTGCTCTCACTTACACCAAGTGGCAGGCAGGCCCTGAAAGGCCATGGACTACAAAGAGTGCAAAGTTGATTTAAAGCCACCTTACTGCCAAGTGCAGGGACAGAGTAACTGCAAATGAGGCCCCTGGCCTTGTCAGCCAGGCTTCTCTGTGCAGAACTCAATGGCAAGCAGCAGTTCCACTGGGTCAGATTCTCACTGGGCATTTTACTTCCAGCAACATTCCTCTGTCCTAGACTGATTCATTAGCAGCATTTTGGATCGTCACAGAGGCATCTAATGAGGGCCAAGTTTATTGCTGTTTGATTTTTCTGTTAAAACAATACAATAAAATAAATGCGTTTGGAAATCTGGTATGTGTTTGTACATGGTAGATTTATTGCTCTGGAGGCTTCCAGAGGGACATGGCCTTTCATTCCCTTCCTTATGGAACAGATCATATTGCAGAGTTTAAAGGACTCTGGAGCTATGATTTATTTGCAGGGAAAAAACTAGGGAAATCCAACTATCCGCTGCCTGGGTCACATCGTCCAGTAACTCCCCAGCCAACGGACTGTAGCTGTGTGTGCATCCTGTATTATCATATTCTATATATAGCACACAGATGCTGCTGATCTCTGACCTTGGCTTCAGCACCTCTGCGAGGCTTCCCTCGCCCTTCTTGGAATTCCAGAAATAAACCAGCATCCTGGGAGGTTTTTCTTAGCATCGAAAAGCAACTCACCACGATGGGAGAACTGCATGCGCCCTTGGCTGTGGTCTTCACCTCTACATCAGTTACCAGCACTACTTCCTTTCCTGACCGCGCTGCACAGAGTTGTGTTAAGTCGCTTTGTGTCACTTGGGGGCTTGATTAAGAGCAGAGACCTGGGTTTAAATCCATGCTACCAGTCGTCCTTTCCTTTCCAGGAAGCTCCCTCCCAGCCCTGCATTTACACAGCCGCACAGGAGAGAGAGTACGGCTGCTTGGATTAAAGTCAGGGTTCATGCTCAAAACCTTTTTTCCATGCATTTCCAAACTAACCAGTCCATTGCCTGTTCCAGTTCCCCAGCCTAACCCTCTGACAAGAGAGGATTATGTGATTGAGCTCGTCAATCGGAATGACGGCAACATGAATGCAAGTGTCGTATAACAAAGCACTGATCGGGCGGGGTGGCTCTTATTGCGGCTGGCGCTGAATCATTCCTTTATTCGCATCTGATCAGAAGTGAAATTCATTTTTGTCACTGATACGGCCAGCTTCTCTAATCCTCCAAGCTCTGCTGGGCTGAAATGACTGAAGCAGGGCAGCCTCCCTTTGCTCGGGAAGGTCGTTTCCCTGGTAAAGCAATGGCCAACACACATTAAACTGAGATAGCAGCATGGACGAGAGCTCATAAACGACAGTGTTGCTGCAGCACAGCCAGTGCTTCCTGGACAAGAGGAACCAGGGACTATTTCAGTTTCAGCAGAGTGACATGGTGTCACAGATCCAAAGCTTGCCCAGCAACTTCACAGTTGTCACTATGCTGCATGCCATGGAGGTCTGGAACTTTCCAGCAGCCTGGGGCTTAGAACTCAGATCCGTCTGCTCCAAAAGCCACCTGAGCTACAGAAAACTCTCTATTAGTTGTTAGCAATATCGGGCAAAAGATACACAGTTAATCAGTTCGGATTCTATCCAGTAGAGGGCAGGGCTATGCTGATGCCATAGACTGTTCTTTAACTAACTGGGGTAGAAGCAAACAAGTTTTTTAAACTAGCGTAAATGGTGAATTTTCTGTAACTTAAAGTCTTTAAACCATGACTCGAGGACTTTGTAACTCAGCAGAGGTTAGGGGTCTATTTCAGGAGTGGGTGGGTGAGGTTCTGTGGCCTGAAATGGGCTGGAGGTCAGACTAGATGATCACAATGGTCCCTTCTGACCTTAAGGTCTATGAATCTAAGTTGGAGTTGATCAATGTTACCCAAGCTAGCACTGGAGGGAGCTTATGTTAAAGCATTCACTTTGGATAAAGGAACTGTCTTGGAACCTCTCCAGATAACAAATCTCTCAAGAAAAAGCTTTCAGGTGGGATCCCTAGGATCTTCTGTTCCCAGCCCGGGTGGACATCCCATGGCATTCTGGAGATTCCCCTTTGTAGTCCTAGAAATGCAGAGGCAGCAGCAAAAATTAAAAATAATTTTGCACCAAGCACTACAAACTTTCTCCAAAAAGGGTTGATTCAAGTTTCTGTTGCAGGTTTGGGCCAGTTCTTACTCTGTCCAAATTACATTGTCCCGTCAGTCACTATACCATGTCTCGCCTCGGAGCTTGTTAAAGCCCTTTCCACGTCTTAATTTTCCATACAGTGCATTGAAATGAAGAGTCTTCAAACATGCTGACAGCTGCACTTTGTATACAGCGGTGTCGGTGAGGTTTGCTGAGCACAGCAAGGCTTTGGAGGAAAGTGAGCAGATTAAGTGTTAGTTTTTCATCCTGCCATTATGGTGGAAGGTGAGATATTTTCACCACTGTAAATAAACTGTAGGCCACTGTGCCTTTCCCCTGAAAGGAACTGGTTTGACTCCATCCCATTGCTTGATAGTGAGGGGCCCCAACTGAGATGAGGGCCCCGTTGTGTCAGGCATTTTACAGACACAGAGTGAGACATTCCCTGCAACAGAGAGCTCACAGTCTACATAGGCAAGACCAACAAAGGAAGGATTGATATCCCCATTTTATAGGTGGGAAACTGAGGCACAGAGAGATGAAGTGAATTGCCAAAGATGACACATGGGGTCTGTGGCAATGCTGGGAACTAAACATAGAAATCCTGAGTCCTAAACCAGTGCCTTAAAAACAATCCCTCTTGTCTCATGACAGCCATCTTAACAGTCTAGATAGCTAGCGTGATTGATGACTGGAATCTCACTAGGCAGCCTGTTGCCAGGAGACTTTCGCCCGAAGCGGCTCCAGATTTGTGGAAGTTTCCCCCATGCCTGTTTTATCTGAACTTCTCTAGCAAGTATTTTTAGCAAGGGCATTTCTCTCTCTCGCTCTTTGCACAGATGGGTTCTGTTTGCCATTAGCTTCCCCTCGCCCGCCCCTAGGAGCTGATCTGAGCACTAATTCTCATGCATGTTCTGGGTAAATCTACTTTCTTCCCCTGGATGAATTGTGGTTTCTAGGAGCCATTAATCATTTTCTCTTAAAAACGGGAGCGGGGGCTGGGAACATTGCTCCTTTATTTACTGAGAAGATGACCTGGCAGCTGGCTCTGGGTTGGCGTCTGGAAGATTAAGTGAAGGAAAAGCCTCTGGGCAAGTTCCCCATAGTAAGGGTCGAGCTCTCTGCATTTCCCCTCCCTCTCGAACTACTGGGCTGAGCCGTGATGGCTTCCACCAGAACAGGGAGTGTCAGCAAGCTCCCCAAATGCTGCAATTCCAGGGCTGGGACAATTTCATAGACCTGCCAGTGCTCACCTCCAGTGCTGCTCCAGGTGTCCCCTGGTGCTTCTCAAGGTGGGAGGTGAGGTTAAGCAATAGAGCTCCGTCCCTTCCCGAAGGAGCCCGTGACTTGAGGCCGGGATCTATGACATCCCAGCCCCAGTAGTGACGGTATGTCTCATTGCATTGAAAGCAGCTTCCCTCCCCATTCTGGCAGCTGCGAACTGGCTGTCAGAGGTGAGGGGAATGCAAACAGTGCAAAATGAGATCAGGCTGCAAGGGGCAAAAACAAATAGGAAGTCAGGGGTGTCTGACAATGAGCAGACATCAATTAAATCACATCCAGGTTTCTCCAGGATCACATGCCACATCCACATTCCCATTCCCAGGGACCACGCTCTCCTAGCCCATTCCCTGCCACCTGGCTCTCACTCTCACAGGCTGCCTCTGAGGGGCTTTGGCACATCTCTCGGTGAGGACTTCCTTCTAGTCTGGAACAGCCCAAGGTCTGCGCTCAGAGGCTTGCTCACTTTGCGAGATGGCCTGTGGCAAGAAGGCTGACATCAGAGGCCACTAGCCGTGCTGGATAGCCAGCAATGCTGTTGTAACTGCAAACACGCCATGAAAGACTGGGTGCCAGGAGAGAGCTTTTTTGCTTATGGAAAACAGGAATGTTTGATGTGAAAATGCATCAGATCCAATCAGGTTACGGATCCTTTTGCATCCCTTTGCAATGAGCAGGGGATGTTTTCTATGGTAATTCAGCATTTATTAACATGCCCTCTCCTTGTCCTCTAGGTATAAGCCTATGGGGGACTATTGTGTTATAAGACTATATACAAAGGCAACTTGTCTTTGTAGATAGGCCCATGCAACCACTGCCTCCAATCCCAGTGGAGTCAACACAGTCTTTCATACGTCTAGCTATCTTGCTGTTCAGGTTCTTATATTAGTGCACACCATAATATCTGAGTGAACTTCCCAGGAAGATGAACACTGTTCCACGCAGTTCACAACGACTTTTCGGGGTGACTTGTCTTAATGTGCCAGCCAAAATATCATTTACCCTATTGTTCCGGACCATCTTTGGCAGCATCCTCCCATCTCAGAGATGGCTGCATTTCAGTAGTACTGGATGTGATATCATAGAATCGTAGGACTGGAAGAGACCTCTAGAGATCATCTAGTCCAGTCCCCTGCACTCAGAGCAGGGCTAAGTATTGTCTAGACCATCCCTGACAGGTGCTCTTAAAAATCTCTAATGATAGAGATTCCATAAGCTCCCTAGGAAATTTATTCCAGTGCTTAACCACCCTGACAGGAAGTTTTCCTAATGTCCAACCTAAACCTCCCTTGCTGCAATTTAAGCCCATTGCTCCTTGTCCTATCCTCAGAGGTTAAGAAGACCAATTTTTCTTCCTCCTCCTTGTAACAACCTTTTACGTACTTGAAAACTGTTATCGTGTCCCCCCTCAGTCTTCTCTTCTCCAGACTAAACAAACCCATTTTTTCAATCTTCTTTCAGTCTTTCTCTAGTAGTAGGATGGATGTCCTGGTGCTTTGGGTGCTAACTTAGTTCTTTTCTATCAATTTTCTATGTGACCTGTGCCTCAGTTCCTCATCTGTAAAGTGCAGATAATCCCACTGCCACAGGAGTCTGTAAGGATAAATACACTTAAAAACAAATACCATGTAATGGGGGCAGCAATAGACAGATATAAAAGGTGCTCTTGAAATGTAAAATATTTTAATTCTTTTTTAAATCCTTTTGTGTTGAAAACATCTACACAGTTGTGATGCCCCCTTGAAAGTTTTCTTGGGTTTGTAAAATTTGTCTGTGTTGTAAAATATTTTATAATGATGGCTAGAAAAGTTTACATATAAACCCTGTTCTTTACATGCCCTAAGCTCCCAATAAATACTTATTAAATGAAATAAGGACCCTTTCTCCTTATCACCATGACTGAGGCTCTGGTAGGCAGAAAGTCAAAGAAAACTTTTCATGCCGTGATTGCAGGGAAGGAAAATAGGTACATCAAACACATGAGAACAGTTTCCTAGTTTCCAATTCAGGAGTGTCAGAGAGTGATTAATGACTAACAGCCAGAGAACTGCCTTGATTGCCAAGTGCTGTATTGTTAATGCTGACATTTAATGAGCTCAGACATACTTTAACACAATTCTGCACCATAATCTGCAAATAATGCTCAATAGACTCAATTTGTTATGTATTTTTTTCTCCCCCTCCCTCCCACCTTGTTTTTCAAAATTGTGTCACAAAATTGCCAGGGACCGAGCTAAGAGGCACTGTATTGTCATGCGGGATAATGATCCTTCACTGGCCCATTAACAGTCGGTTGGAGGGGACAGCAGAAGAGATCTTGCCTCCTCCAGGGGCCAGTCAACACAATTGCCTAGCCATCTTTGGCCAAGATGATGGTCTACAGGTTGAGGCACTGGTCTGCAACCCAGGAGACCAGCAGTCAGTTCCTTGCTCTGCTACAGATTCCCTGTTTGATCCTGGCCAAGTCACTTAGTCTCTTTGTACCTTGGCTCCCATCTGTACAATTGGGATAATAGCACTGTTTCATAGAACTGCTGCAAGGATGAATAATGACTGCAAGGCACTCAGATACCATGGTGATGGGGAACATATATGTACCCAGATAGCAAACCAGTTAATGTTGTTATGCAGAACTGATTTAAAGTGTTGTGAAGCAAGACCCATTGATTGCTGTATTCATGCCTGTGCTGTTTTGCATAGTGTTCTGTTGTCCCAGTGGTACCAGCTGCCCATAAACTTGATCTTTGTGTTGCAAAGTCCTTGGCTTCTGCTGAGGAAGCAGGTTGGTGCAAAATGCAGAAGCCTTAGCCAGCTTTCATGTAGCAGAGGACTCTATGTATACTGCTCCCATTGGCTTCAGTGGGCATTTTGGCTGTACTGGGAATGCAGGCTCAGAAGCTATCATATAATCTGGGAAATGAAAGTATTTTACCTACTCTACAATTGAATAGGACTATTTTTACATAGCTGTTTGGAAGCCCCAGCCGTATGCAATTCTTCGTTGCAAAACTTTGCTTTTTAAACCAGGTGTTTTTTTATCTCTGCCAGCTCCTGAAGCTACAGGCAGGCTGCAAAATCATGCAAGCCTCCTGGATCCAGTTTATGAAACAAGCCCTTCAATGAAGGGGGATTTTGTTGGTGTGGTTACTTGCTTTAAATAGCAGCAGACATACACATACATATAACCTAAGTGTGATGAGATGGTCTTACACATATATATGTGATCTAAGAACATCTGGTGGGAACTGCCACGCCAAATCAGTATCTATACAATTACAATCTGCGAGTACTCGTGTATATTTATGGTCAGAGTTAAGGGTGCACGTGATTACAGGCAATTTAGAACCCAGTAATGGGAATGAGTAGTTCAAACTGTTCCTTCCAATGTGAATTACCTTGCTCTTGTCAACTCTGAATTTCATCTGTCATCACCCTGCCCAGATAAGCTTTCTCAGGTCCCTCCAGAGTTGCTCTGTCTTAGCCAGTCTCAACTCAGCTAAGTGATTTCTCGACATCTGGAAATGTTTCCAATTCACTTCACTCCTTCCCAAAATCATGACTAGGCATATGACCATGGCATAATGGTCATACACACATGCATGTGAACTCCGGGTGACAGAAACCTTACACACACATGAATACAATCGAAATAACACAATAGATGGCCATGCACACATTCATCTGACCCAAACACAACGAGATGGTCATTCTTTGTTTCCAATGGCAGGTCTGCTCACGACTCTGTGTCTCGGGGGCTGTAACATGTTACAGAGCCGTTTTGTAATTACCTCCAAGCCCTGAAATACCAGGCTGTCCTGCTTACCAAGTTTAGCCTTTTGCAGCTGTGCGGGTGACAGCTCTGGGAAGGAATAATGAAGGGGTGCATTTCCTTTTTGCATTTCTGGACATAGGCTGTTACTGTAATGCTGTCGGTGAGTGTTCACACATTCCTTGCAGAAAGCTCCTTTTCCTGCCATCTCCTTCCGCCAGGGCTGCGGGAACAGTTTGTATAGTGGGGGTGCTGAGAACCATTGAACCAAACTATAAATCCTGTATGTGATGGGAACCACTTCCAGCCAGGGAATGTGGCAGCACCCGCCCGTACCCGTAGTTCCAGCACCCCTTACTTCCACTGACTTTGTTTCCCTTGGCCTGGTATCACAGGAACAGCCTCCTGAATAGAAGAGACTACTTTCTCTAGCCTCATTTTAACAATGAACCATTTATCTTCTCATGAATCCTCTCCCCATTGAAAATCCGGCTCAGTGTAGCCAGCGGTACCTCATCCTTCTAAGTGTTAATTTGCCTTTTCTTGCATCTATGGCACTGCATGGTTATTATTGGATTTAGCCTTTGTGTATAATGCCAAAAGGGTCCTCAGCACTGAAATTCACCCTAAGGCCAGTGCACTCTTAAATCCTAGGATTTGACTGATGTGTAGCCCTGTGCTAGCCCTCCGCATACGCGTGAATTTCACCCAGAATGAATAGACATGGTCTTTGCCCCAAATTGCTTGCAGTCGGGTGCTCTGATCCTGCATCCCTAACGCATGTGAAGCCAGTAGTTCCATTGCAAGACTGCTCCTGTGTTGCAGGATTGAGCTCTAGGGAAGCCATGACAATAATAATAGCAATAATAATAGTAATTATTATTACAATAAAAGATGTTCAGATCTAAGCAAACTACTTATGTGAAAAGAGCCACCTTTCAACTCCGGTTGATCACGTCTCCAGGGTAAAAGTGCTAGCGGAGCCGTCTGTAAATAATAATAGTGCTTACATGGTGCTTTTCATCTTCAAGGCGCCTTACAAACAACTTATTAAATAATTATTAGGCATCATTATTAGAGAAATGCCTCGTTTCTTTTCCCCAGCAATTTTGCCCAAACAAGTTGGAACCGAAGAGCGGCCTGGCAAGAAAGCAGGAGCTGGAGCTGGGGGCTGTTAATACCCAGCCATATTGGCAGTGTCAGCAGAAGGGCCAAGGAATGGCTGGGCCAGGGAGACTGAACTCCCTTCTTACAGTCAGAGGTTGGTTCTGACTGGCCCACACAGTGGCGGGTGGAGAAGTGTGGGAGAAAGGGGCACTGCCCTTGCCTTTGCTGTACTTATCTAGGGGTAGAGGACATTAGTCTCCAGGGCTCTCAAGGTGTTCCCGTTCCCCAGAACTAAGCAATGCACTTTCCTTGGTGGTCTGGCTGTGTTCTGGCCCCATCTCCTCCTCCAGAGCAATAGAGGAGAGGGTACATTAATTGGTCCAACCTCCAGCAGACAGTTCGGTTTTACATCCAGGCCCCAGCGTGTGTGTCGCCGCAGGGTGCTGAAGGCACCGACTCAGTACCACTCCGAAAATAACCAATGTCTTTTGTAGGGAGTTTGGCAATCATTGTAATGATACTGGCAACACTTCCCAACAGCGTAGCATAAGACATGGGGAAAGGTCCTGCAGGCAGGAGTAGCTGCAGTGGGCAGTGCATGGGCAGGGAGAATTAGAGGGATGTAGAATTTAAGGAGACAGAACTCATGTGGAATTTGGCTAGGACAGCGGAGTTCGCACTAGAGGGCTATTGAGGCAGGGTCTCTCGATAGCGGTGTACAGTGTCTAGTTCATTTCAGGTGCTGCCATAGTACAAATAATAAAAATGCCAGGGGATCATTAAAGATCATGAACAATTAAGGCCTGAGTTTTATGGCCCATCTTAAGGATGACTCCCCCATCAGCCCAGCACCCCCTTCACATCATGGTGGGGTATGGGTTGAGTCCAGACCAGTGGAGAGCACCATCTACGCAGACATTAACAGCCCTTTCTGAAGCTTTTCTGAGGTCTCTCATGCAAATCCTGACCAGGGCAAGCCCTGTTCAGTTGATGATGAGATCACAGTCTGAGGGGGGGATAAGGCTGCAAACATGCCTCATAACTCTTCTAAGGCGACCTGAGGCAATGCAGCAAGCAGTGATAAGGTAAGCTGTGGAATCATCATTAGTGGAGACAGTCAAGGATTCAGACAAAGGGCTAGACGGCCATGTATCAGTAGTGCCTTGCTCCGTGCCACTGTGTGCAGCAGAGAAACACAGCAGTAGTTCCCTATAATGGGACCAGAGGCTTCTGGAGTCTGAAGTCTCTTCTGCACAGAAGAGGTACAACCCAAACTTCCCTCAGGTGCCCCTTCCAGTTCAGTGCAGACCACCTGTAGATGAGAGAGGGCAGCTCAGTCTCCATGCTCCCTGCAATCCCGGCCCTCCCTCCTGGGACTATCAGCAAGGGAGTCAGGACCAGCTTTGGAGGTGGTCTCCTCTTTGCTTTTTAACAGGGACGCTTCTCCACCGGGAACTTGGATGAGACCTTTACACCAGCCATGGAACAACTGGTGTCGGATCCTAAGAACTCTCGATGAGTACTCATCATTGGATTTAAACAGGTGAAATGGAGCTAAAGCCTTCCTCATCCCATTAACAGTCCCTGACATCATCCAGTCCCCAGGATCCTGCATTTCTATTGGATCTAGCTAGTCAGCACCTGCAGTCACGCAACAGCTACATCACCTGTCCCAATTCCCTTCATCAAGAGACAGAAAACTCTCCAGCCAGTTATATAGCTTACATATTGTGACGCTCTCACACTGAAGTCAATGGGAGTTGTGCCACTCACCTCCGAGCCCCAAAAGAGGGTCCTCCAGCTCCCCCTTGTTACCAGGTATGCTATGGCCCCTGGAACGCCCATTGGCTGCAGCCCTTCCTTGCAAAGGTAGAGTGTATTCCGTGGGACAGGGTGCAGTGATGGGCACCATGTCAGTCATATCTGGGCTACATCCTTTCAGCACAAACATGACAACTGAGAGGTAACATACAAGCCCCGTTAAGGGCCCACTTGATAGTGCGAGATTCCTGCCCCGTGAATCTGGTGTTATTATTAACCCAAAGCCCCACATCTCCCAGGAATGTGGTACACACTGGGCTAACCTTAAACTGCAAAGCAGGAGCCATGGGGACATAGTTTTTCCACCTCTATTCACAACTGTCAAGCAGTGATTAATGACCAACAAGCCCGAAATTGCCTTTATTGCCAGCTCAGTATTGTTACTTGTGACAGTTAATGAGGTTAGACAGACTTTTACACAGCACTTTATGGGGGCCACAGATTTGTCTCCTGCAGAGCTTAACAACACCACAAGCTTTTGTACACAAAGAGCAAAGACTGTTTGGTTTCCTTGAAGACAATGGACAAAGAGCCAGCTCACTTTTAACACGATGTTTGTCCACCTGTTCTAATCCATTATCAGTCATTCCCTTTTATGCTTTTGTAGCCAGGGCTTGTAAAGGGCCAGGAGGAAGGTAATGAAATAAAATATTGCACCTTTATTAAAAGGGGAGAGACTTTCCTGGTCTTCCTACTGCAGACAGGCTGGAGACAATGGCGTTAACAAGAATATTTCAAAGACTTTCAAACATGTCTCAATTAACTTTGCAGTAAAACCTGCAAAATATTTGTATATGGGCTCCCCTTCACCAGGCCAGGGAAGATGGGTGGAGGAGGAGAGGAAAAAAAGTTTTCAAGCACTAGAGAGAAGTGGATGTAGTAAACCATTTGTTAATATAAAAAAGCCTCTGCTGTTAAAAACGAGAGAGAGCGGCAGCACAGACAGCACCTCATGTTCCTGGCCCCGGGTCTAAAAATAATGATTTCTTGGCTTTTTTTCCCCCCAGGATTATTACAAGTAATATTTACCTTTGTGCTAGTTCACATCTTGATACTGTTAAACACGTGGCCACAGATGGTTTCCCATTTAGAGTAACCATATAGCTTGAGCGTTATGAAGCAAAACCCCGTTGGTGAGCCAAAAAACACCCTGCGTTTAAAAATCTATTACTTCTAAATATTATATGTATTTTGTTTCAGCTCAGAGCAATTTCCTAGTTTACTCTTATTAAACCAAGAGGCGGCTGGACAGCAGTTCTTGATTTATGAAACACATACTAGATTCATTAAAACCTTTAAAGATTTAATACATTTTATCAAGGCCTTAAATCTGCGCAAGCATTTAAAAAATCTAATCCAGGGCATATTTCATCCCAGGTGCCCCTTTGCACTTATTTAAGAGCTGTAAAATGTGAATTGACAAATATTGCAGATATTTCATTCCTTATTTCTAAATGGTGCTGAATTCTTCTGACAGGTTTGTTATATATATCCTGGGAGATCTATCAAGTGTAAAGATCAAATTATTCTCCTTTATTGACATTTTATATGTCTTTTCTATATTTCTTAAATCCCCTTCAACAATTATGGATGCTGAAGATTTAATATATTTTTGCATGGTCTGTCACTTTTCTTATTATTACGCCTCAGTCTGGCCAAACGTGCATCTGAATAGGGAACAGATTTTTTAAATCACCTACAGATTTGTCAAACCAGGAATCAGAGAGGCAAAGAATTTGTGACATGATCTAACAGCCACTGCGCAGCTTGAGATTGACACTGGATTAGTGTCAGTCAGGTGGAGTTCAGGAGTTTTTGATTTCCAAAGAAACTTGCTGAAATCTTTCCCATGCAGAGGGAAAATTAAGGCAGGTAGAATAGAAATGTATCCATCTCAGCCTCACTGTGGGATAAAGGCTTCTCCGGCACTGCCCCTGTCCAACTATCTAACTCCCCCCCATTGCTGCTAGCCCCTTTGCAGGGCAAAGGTCTCTTTAGTCTGCTCCTGCCCATCCCTCCCTCCCTGACATTTTGAACCCCCTGGCATAGGACCATGGTAGAGTGACCAGATGTCCCGATTTTGAGGTCTTTTTCTTATATAGGCTCCTATTACCACCCCCACCCCACCCATGTCCCGATTTTTCACATTTGCTGTCTGGTAACCCTAGATCATGGCAAACTGATGGCCACACAGCAAGTGAGCATCAGAGCCAGGAAAAGGACACAGGAGTCTGGGGCTACATAGTGAATCGGTGTGGGAGCACAGAATAGGGCCCAGGAGTCTGGGCTACACGGTGAGTCAGTGTGGGAGCCAGGAAAAGGACCCAGGAATCCAGAGCTGCACAGTGGGTTGGTGTGGGAGCCAGGCCCAGGAACAGGACCCAGGAGTCCGGGGGCTGCACGGAGGGTCGGTGTGGGAGCCAGGAAAAGGACCCAGGAATCCAGAGCTGCACAGTGGGTTGGTGTGGGAGCCAGGCCCAGGAACAGGACCCAGGAGTCCGGGGGCTGCACGGAGGGTCGGTGTGGGAGCCAGGAACAGGACCCAGGCGCCCTCCCCCGCATTGGCAGGCAGGCACTGACTCCACGCAGGCGGGAGTGAGTCTCTGGCGCCCCCTGGCGGAGCCGCCGCTGGAACTGCAGGCTCGCGGGGCCGGGGGCGGCGCGCAGCGATGATGGTATGTAGCAGTGTCACCGCGGCGACACCCGGAAGTTGCTGCAGCAGGCGGTGAGTGCGGGAACCCTCCCTCCCTCCCACCACCTCCGGGCGAGGTTCCGGCCCCCGCCCCGCCGGGCCAACCCCCCCTTGCTCCCCGAGGGGCTGTCCCGTTCCCCTCCCGCCCCAGGGCCTACCCCGGCCCCCACCCACCCTGGGGATCCCGGCCCCCTGTCCCACAGCGCCACCCGCCAACCCAGCCCGGCTCCCACTCATTCTTAGGGGACCCCTCCGGCCCCACGGACCCCTTCCCCTTGCAGCGCCCCTCCACACCTGGCTGGACTCTCTCTCTCCAGCCCCCCGCCGCTGCCCCCAAGGCTGGGACCGGCGCCCCCTTTCTCCTCAGGGCTCACTCCCCCCGGGGTCTCAGCCCCCACGGGGGGAAGGCTCATGTGAGCACAGCTCCTCCTGGAGTTCGCTGTCTGAGGTTTCCCTTGTGGCTGCTCCATCCCCAGGGGCAGGCAGTGGTTTATGGTCCCAGATTGGTAACAGAAGACACTCAGGCAGTCTTAGAAATTGTACAGCCCCCTGTCAGGCAGGCACCGCACAGGTGAAAAGGCAGAGAAGGGAAGGTCCCTTCCCCAGTGTAATTTATAATCTAGCCCAAGACCAAAGACTGAGTAGGTAGGGAACAGTGCGGCTGGGAGGGGAGGGAAGGAGGTGACAGCAGCTTGGATTGGGTATTAGGGTTCCTTTTAATGCCTGAGGGTATGAGCTACTTAATAGGCCAATATCTTTGTCCTTGTGTTTGTGGTTATGAATTATGCCCCATGTCTATAGCATGGCTCAAAGCCTTCCCCAGGAAAGGAAAGAGTCGTGGTGCTTTTTGTATGACATCTAAGGATTTACGGTTCTGTCTAAAGAACCTTTCCTTAAGATCATATGCACTTCCATGTGTGCTCTTCCTGACATTTACAAATAGTAAAGAATGGTTTGTTGGGAAATAACATGCAATTACCATTCTGTGGGTGCAGGTCACAATGATAGTGGCAGAGCTGCACTCGCTGCTTCATTCGGCAGCCTGTGTAATTTGAGGCAAGAGGCCGCCTCTCCTGTTGAGGGGCATGTGTAACTCCTGGAGTTAATGTGCCCACATCAAACAAACTGTGTGCACCAAGAATCTTCTAGTCCACTTGTGCATGTTGCTACTATAGCAAAACAGCTGTAAACTCTGTGGAGACTGGAGAATCAGATACCTACACTAATAATGTGAGGTGGAGGTTGTACTAGACTCTTGGCTTTCTGGTTCCTTTAACTATACCCCAAGTGCACTGGTAGGGGATGTCTTAAAACTAATATTTTAGTAAATCTAAACAAAAAGAGAGAGAGAGCTGAGATGTTGTCCAGTGGCTAGAGCAGGAGAGTTGGAGTCAGGACTTCTGAGTTCAGTTCCCAGCTCTACTACAGATTCACTCTGTGACAACAGGCATGTGAGTTCGCTGCCTCAGTTTCCCTATTTATAAAATGGGAGTAAAACCTACCTCCCGGGAATACCTGAGGGGCTTAATTTTTGTGACGCACTTTGAGATCCTCTGCTGGAAGGATAGTTATTATTAGATCCAGTGTTAGTATTAGGCTAAGTACATTTAATTAAATATTTCTCAGTTTGCCTCAGTCTCTGATCTCATGTGCTCTACGTTCCCTTTCCCCAGGCTGAGCTCTCAGGGATGGCCCAACTAGGTGCGATAGCAGCGCTGTCTGTTAGTTTTCTGGCTGCAACTCTCTTCTCTGCAGTACACAAAATTGAAGAAGGACATATTGGCGTTTATTATAGGTAAGACATGCATCTGGAATATTGTTTGGGTTCACAGTATTTTGAAACCACTATCCAATGGCTTCCCCATCAGATGCCAATATTCTGTCAAAGGGGGGTGGAGTTGGGGAAAGACGTAGTTTGTGGTCCCAGATTGATAACAGAAGACACTGAGGCAGTCTTAAAAATTATCAGTAATTCCACTTTAGTACGAAATATCTTGTGACTCATCCTCCTTCACCTGGATGTAAAGTCTGAGTTAGAGCTTCTGTGTTTTCCCCAGAAGAGTTGATGACACCCCATAACCCAGATATTGAAATAAGGATTGCAGCTCTCTGCTCTGCTTCAGGTGCTTGTGATGATATCAGCTGTGTTAGGAGAGAAACAGAAGTTCAAGTTATGGTCTTGGCTGGCTGGCAGGTGAAGGAGGGACTGACTATGGAGTGAGTGATGTTGGTGAAAGGTGCAGACCTGACAGCCATGAGGATTTAAGTCCTCTGTTCATCCTCAGATAAGATACAGCATTGGCAGCGCCAACTTCCCTGCTAATAGACATGCCCTGACCTAAAGGGACCATCTCTATGTGTGACAAAAAGTAATTCAGCCGCCATGGCTTATTCAACCCTTTGCACCACTGCTGAACCTGCCAACAAGGGGGCCGATTAGTGACAAATGTACTGGCATGTTTTTGTGATGTGGACACCGGTCCATTGGGGACTGGATTGAGGGACCTCCCACCAACCCATTCCACATAGGCTACTGAACAGCTGTTGGATGGTAACAACTTTTGATTACTATCAACCTAGGCTGGATTTGAACTGGTGACCTGGAGGTGAAAGGTCCAAATCCCATGGCACTGATTTTCAACTGTTTAGTCTTAAAATATATTTAGTCCGTCTCCATTTGTTTTCTGAGACAAGCAGGCTCTCCAGCTGCTTTGGGTTATTTGTGTCATTAGGGTTTGTTAATTGCTATGGTGCTTTTCTCATGTTTTGATCATAACTTTGAAAAGGTTTTGAAATCCAGAATCATAATGCTGTGTGTCTGACTCTTCGCTAGCTGGTGACTTTTCATATCCTAACTGGCAATTGAATGTGACTTGTGACAGAGCAAAACCAACCCCCCACAACCACAGGGAACAACTTTTCCTTTCTTATAAAAGACAGGAAGAGCTTGTATGGTTTTAGTATTTGCTCATTATCTAAAATGTCTTCAGTATGTTGTGAATTCAGGGTACACAAACTGTATCAAGGACTTAAATTAAAGGAGAAAAGTGTCCAAGCACAGATGACAAATACACATATATTTGCAGATATTTGTCTGTGTTTGGAAGTGACAAGATTGTCAGTTTATTTATCTTTTCAGTGCATCTAATCTTTAATGCTTCCGTGCCTTCCTATAGTCAAAGTGTCTGCGGATACTTGGGAATAAACTGTGTACCATTCTTCTTTGTTTCTTCTCCTGCAGAGGTGGCGCATTGCTGACTTCCACCAGTGGACCTGGCTTCCACCTTATGCTCCCCTTTATAACCTCCTACAAATCTGTGCAGGTATTTTTGCATTTGTCTGCTTACATTAGTGTTTTCCCACCAAATTGGTCAGAAAATGCTGCATTTGGGACATCACAATCTTTTCCAGGGAAACAGCCTGTGATGTTGCTAGCACAAGACTGATGATGACACTTTCAGGAACCTCCCAGAGGAGAATCTAGGCAGGAGAGGGAAATTCCCTTATGCTCAGTATGAGCCTGATGCAGTGTTCACTGAAGTCGGTGGGAGTTGGTCAGACTCTACCTACAAAAAGGGTGAAAATGGCCTATGTGCAGAGGACCAGTGCAAGGGTTATGTACCACTTAAAGCCCCGTGGGTACATAAGGCTTGTTTTGGACCTCTGCATGGGGCCATTTTCCCCCAGAGCAGAAAGGGACATAGAAACCCTGCACTGTAAATAGACTTTTGCATTACATTCTCCCTTTTTGTAGTTCCTCCTACTCCAACCTCGGGTAGATATAACAGACTGCTGCAAGGTTTGCATCACTGGAGTTGCCCCAGGCCTGCTCAGAACTTTCTGGTTTTTTTCCCCATTATTTTTCTCTTGGGATTGTACATCTTTCTTTTCCCCAGTTTTTCTTTCAAGCAGGGGAATAAACATTCTGAAGTAGGGACTTGGAACCTGTCCAGTAAACTTGCAGGCTAGATCACTGGCAAACGCACTCAGAGAGTTATGCAGTGATGCATTCTTTCTGTTGAGCAACCTTTGGACAAGTGGCTTTCAGGTTTATCCCTAGAGCTGACAAGCACTGGACAGCAAATGGTGGAAGAATCAATAGAAGCAGATTTAGTTCTAGCTTTTGCAGTTCCCCAGGCTATTCCAGGACGAAGGGGTGATATAATGAGGAACCTGAGAGATGATACTCTGTAAGATGGCAGGAAAGCTGCTGAAAAACAAAGGAACTACATAACTCTTGTACTGTAAGCAGGCTGGCTCTTAACTGGATCTTTGTTCTCTCTCTCTCCAGACTACATTGCAGACAGATGAGGTGAAAAATGTTCCTTGTGGTACCAGGTGAGATGTCAGACCATCATCTGGCACAGCAATCAAGTTACACCAGTTTTTCTTCTTCGTTTCTTCCCATGCTGAATCATAGCTTGCAGTACTTGAATGTACTTTGCCCTTTGTTCCTGTTAGCAGGCTGGTCAGATGCTTTCGTGACCTGCCCCTGAATTGGATCCTATGTTTTCAGGAAGCTCCAACATACCTTAACATTTGTTGCTTTATTGTAGCTGCATGTTTGGTGTGTTTTAGTTTGTTCTTAGTATGAAAATAATAACACTCTGCTCTTAGTGTTACACCACTTCAGAATAACATACCGTAAATAATGCGACTGTTTAATAGTAACAACGAGAGAGAACTTCCTATAACTTTACAGTTTTCTTAAAGTCTACTGATTTGATTCATCCCTGGCAAAAAAAAAGACTTCTGCTGGTATAAACCAGGATGTAAGGCTCCCAGTAGCAGAAAGTCAATCAGGGTATAGGTTGTGGTGACTACAGCTTCCCTCTACTGATAGCCTATATTAGCTCATCAAGCCTGAAAATTGTGTTGTGCTGACTGGGGCAGGGCCATGGACAGGGCAGGCAGGGAATGTGCTGTTTTAGAGCCTCCACTCTGCAGCCTCAGCTGGTGGGGCTTCTGCAGAGTGTCAGGTAGAAGCTGACTCTGGCTTCCCACAGTGCTGCCCTGGGGAAGGTGGCAGTGCAAATACCCTACCCTCTCCAGGGCATGAATGTCCTCATGGGTGTGACTGCTCTTGTCTCTAGGCTTGAGAGGGGACCTTGGTCTCCATGGCCTGATTCTTGGCCTACTTAAATTTCAAGTGAGGTTAGACTGCATTACGATTGGCTTCAGAGCCCTTTCCCTGTCTAATCCTTTACGTAGCACCATCTCTCCATGGTTCTAAAATCCTGAGCCTCACATGCTCTCTGTGAAGCAGGTTTTATCCCCATTTTGCCAGTGGGAAAATAAAGGCACAAAGAGTTTAAGTGACTCATGTGAAGTGTCAAGAGAGTCAAAGAACTAAGGAAAGGATTCAGGAGTCCAGAGACCCCGGTGCACTCTAACCACTAGACCTGCTCCTCCCAAACTAGAACCCATTATTCCTAGCTTACACGTAGCTAAATCCAGAGTAAAC
Organism: Malaclemys terrapin pileata; assembly: GCF_027887155.1. Classification (NCBI taxonomy): domain Eukaryota; kingdom Metazoa; phylum Chordata; order Testudines; family Emydidae; genus Malaclemys; species Malaclemys terrapin. The sequence continues at coordinate 128,966,716 of NC_071506.1, read as the reverse complement.
TGGGCCATTGTTCTTGGGGTTCCCCCGAAACCTTCCACTTGGATTTGCTGTAAGTGCAGGCCCACCACTATGAATTACTGATACAAAGGTTGTGAAGTGTCCCTTTCAGTCCACTAGAGGGTGTTGTCTCCATGACAGACAACATCAGGAGGGACCAATGTGGCAGTTGCATGATCAGCCTCTAGCAAATTGTGAAATAAGAATTTGCTTTTATGAATGGGTTCAGATGCAGGGTTGTGTTGCTGGGAGCTCTGTTCTCTGCCCCCCCATCCTAGTCTCCTTTAAGTGCTGAATAATTATGGATAAGCAGTGGCTTGTTCTAGAAGAGCCAGTACTCCATACATCTTACACCCACCCCAGACCCTGGCTGTATCCCTGAACAGCTTTATTTAGTTCTGAATGTTACACTTGAATGTTACATCCTCCTTTGATTTTTCTTTTCCTTTCACAGTGGGGGAGTGATGATTTATTTTGACAGGATCGAGGTGGTGAATTTCCTGATCCAAGGTGCTGGTGAGTTATCTCTGCCAATGAGTCTGCACGGCTACAGTATGAAGGACTGTCAGTCACATCTGAGCATTAGCACGGCTTTTGCCTTCTGAAAGCTCCTTATGTTCCTGCTAATGCAGCATAGGGTTGAGAAATCATATCTGCTTGTGCAGTGTTGGATTTTGGAGGCCAGAAGAGCCATAGAAATTCAGCAGTGTCCCCTTTAAAGCCCTCTGCTCTTTGGGCGTAAACACTTAAAATTAAGTTTAAACTTAAAAGACACAGAACCAGTTTTACTATTTTTTTTATATATTTCTCTGTGTTTTATTCTCACTGACATGTTCGTATTACTTACTACCACTGATACACTCATTTTTCTAGTACCTTTCATTGTAATATCTATAATGCCTATCAGATGATTATTATTTACATCATAGTAGCCCCTATAAATCCCAGTGGTGGTGTGCTAGGCACTGTCATGAAGCGCTAACAATCTAAATAGGCAAAGGGTGGGAGAAAGGGGTACAGAATACGATCAGAGGATTGACATGTCAGACACAGATTAAGTGATCTGAGCACCTCTCACTCGAAATATGTCACAAACTGATGTATAGAGTCCCACTGAAATGCAGCCACCTCTGGGGTGGCGTGCAACAGCCATCTAGCATGTTGGAAAAGAGTGGAATGAGGGGATACATTGGCCAAGAACATCAGGGCAAACCTCTCTGCTTGTGAATACACTGGTGGGATCACAAAAATTCCTGGTGAGTGGGACAGAACCAGACCGTTTTAGGTCCCATTGATTAAAAGTAAATCCATGTACAGCTTTGGGCCTGGGGGCTTCTTCCTGCTCTGAGAGTCTCACAAATTGCTATGTACGTGCCCAAATTCACTAATCCACATATCGTATTGTTCAGACACATAATCCTTGTCTTACCGCTTCTCAGCAAAGATTTAATAGCAGATGTTGTAGAAAGGTCTGGTGTTACTAAGACTTCATTATGTTTACAAAGCATATGACAGAACATTGGTTAGTACATTATGAAGTATTAGCATCAATAATTAAACCTTCCCTGTCAAAATAAATGAACAAAGTGCGCTTCTGCAGTGCAGAGATCTTCTTTCCATTTTGTTCATTCGCTAGTGGCAAGGCTCCAGGCATTGGCAGTGAGTTGCCCCCAGTGACTAGTACAGATGTGTCAGGCTCCCATTGCATGTATCCCAGGTGGAGCCCGACTCGAGACCACCACCACGCTAGTCTCCTAATGCAAACCTCTCTTTCTCACCAGTGTATGACATAGTGAAGAACTACACAGCAGACTATGACAAAGCACTCATCTTCAACAAGATTCACCATGAGCTGAACCAGTTCTGCAGTGTTCATACTCTTCAGGAAGTCTACATTGAGCTGTTTGGTGAGCCCCATCTCTGCCCTGGGTCACTAACTTTTACAGATGAATTGTCACATTCACCCAAACCTAACAACATCTACTGTTGCTTCAGCAAGGTTTTCTGCTGCTACCACATAAAATCTAGTAGTACACAATCAGAGCCTCCTTTAGGCCCCTCTCCATAACTGATGGGATTCTGATGAGATCACTCCAGTAGCTGTTCTGTTCGTGACCAGGGTTGGTTCAGTTTTATTAGTTCTAGTTACACGTACCTACACATACACGTACTTACACTACCTCCAGAAGTATAAGGAATGTGTAACTATAATTAAACTGAACCAATCCTGGTCACAAACAGAGCAGCTGATTGTCCTAGCGAAGGTGTGGAAGCTTCATCAGGTAGATGCTCTGTTTAGCTAACCCTTGCAAAATAGTCATGGGAAATTTACCAGCCCAATCACAAAAAATATAAACGAGAGCTTGGTCGCCTGTCAAGAAATGTTACTCATTCAGGGAAAGCAAAATGCTGTATGGTAAGTTTATATCTCGGTTCTACTAAAGCAGCTATTACCATACTACCTAGGGATGCCATGTGGTGTTCGAGAATAGGGGAATCTCTCAGGATGGGACAGATGCTCCTCCATTCTAGACTGCAGGTCATCTTAAAACTAGATTGTGCAGAGACTAGGAGAACCTGATTATTCTCAGGATGAATTTTTCTTTTGAAATTGTGAGAATGTCTTTGCAATACTTATCTCAAGCTGGAGCCCAATCTCACTGTGTGGCATTTGCACAGACACCCTGCATGCTCGTCCTTGAGACTCCATGATCTGTTCTTCCTATCGGCTGTGTGATAGGAAGCTAATCATTAACTACTGTATCTGAACTGCACTTTTTAAGGCACTGAGAGAGCCCTGTTTTGACCGTGCACTGCTACAAAATATAGCATTGGGACTTGGTTCTATAGAGAAACAGGAGGGGAATTTTCAGAAAGTATATTCATTCTTCACCCATAGATGTCTCCAGATGACATCAGCAGCTGCTGACGACAGTAGCTAAAAAAAGACTAAAGTAAACTGATTTGCACTGAAGGAAGAGTCTGTGTAAATTTATATGCACTCCTGTTTCTTAAATGTTTCTGTCTGAGCAGGATGCTTTTTGGCTGAGGAGTTAGAAATGGGGTGCAGCCCATTGAATACAGACCTACGTCATGATTCCCTGCCTCCACATCTGGAGGCAGGTGCAGGAAACTGAAAACAGCTGTTTCCTAAACTCCTGGCTGAACTGTGTTTTGAATGTGAATTCCAGACACCCAAACAGGGACAAGGCTAATAACAGAGGGAGTGAGCCTGGATCACTTTCAGGGCTGTTAATTTTTTATTTTCCTGTTGCATTTCTCAGCAGGCCCCAATGGAACATACAACCTTCCTTGGAGCTTTCATTGCAGCAGGGCTTTGAATTCTTTATTTCCTTTTGAAATTCTCCAGCTACACTGAAGTTAATTCCTACCCACTGAGCCAAGTGGATTTGCTGATGAAAATGTGTCCAGCCTATTAAACTAGCAAATGTGACCTTTCACCTTTCTCTCGTTCTGTCTCTTGCTGGCACACATTCAGCCCGGGTAGATCAAGGCCTGGCTAGGCCAGGTTTTAAATTACTGGGACTGCTCCAGGACCCGTTTGGAATGATAACATTGGTGGACATTGGTTAAAATAGCTCAGAATTTACTTGCACACACACCATGCTTGTGAGCATTTCCTGTGAGTACTCACTGGAGGCTTGTGGCATCCCTGAGTTCCTCTAACCCAGAAATAGAGGTCAGGAAGGATCCAGATCCCCTGTTGCTTGAGGACTCCGGACACTGCAGGAAACTTGCCAAGCAGTGTACACCCACCTGATCTTGTAACATGACACCGGCTCAGTGCTCAGAGAAAGGTGCAAGACCCTCGAGGTCCCTGGTGATATGATGTCCTGGAATAATATTCCTTCCCTGGTTCTGAATTTGTCAGTCAGATGTGCCCTGTGCTTCTGAGTGGTAGGCACAGTGGATAAGGATCCAATCCGAGTTATCCCTTGAGATACTGCCAGTTGCCTGAGTAATTGTCCATTTATTCCCAGTAATGTGGATTCTGAGAATACCTCCCGGGTCCATAAATCCCAAAGGTATATTACTGGAGCTGTGGAAGGTTGCAGGAGTTTGTAAATCCCCTTTTTTTCAAGATATTGTTGGTGCAAGTTCACCATCATGACAGACCACCCACCCGCTATTCGTCCTCCCCACCCCACACCAATTACGGTATTTTGGTTTCACTGCCAGTTTTGTCTGGTCTTGCATCTTGCTTGTGATACCATCTTGTTTTGCTTGTGTTCAGCCTGAACATTTAAATCAAACCTGATTTACTGAACGGCTTCAGGACCTGGCTCAAGATTGGGATTTTATTGGGGAAAAAAAAAGTGCGCACACACACACACAGGTGTCTCTTGATTTCCCCTATGGGATGAGTAGCCTGTGTGTATCTAACCTCAACTTGTGTTTCGCTTCCAAGAGTGCTAAATCAAAGCCTATCCTGAATAACTCCACAGATGATCTGAGAGCCAAATGCCTTGTGTGTTCTTTAACCATGTCTCACTTTTTTGATATCAGATCAGATTGATGAAAACCTTAAACTGGCTTTGCAGCAGGACCTGACCACCATGGCTCCTGGACTCATTATACAGGTAATCAGGGTCCCACCTGGGCTGTACAAGGTGCTGGTCATGGGGAGGACAGTCACATCTGGTACAGAAATGCTTACGAGATTGGGTGTGCAGTGCTGGGCAGGGATGGAGAGCTGTATGTCATTTCTGGAAAACTGCTCTACCAACTACACTCCATGTTGAGTTCCTTGAGGCAACGAATTACCTTTGGCCCAATTTTAAGTCCCACACTTTTGTTGCCAGTGTTTTGGTTGCTCGCGGCGTGTTGTCTGTTTGTCTACCTTCTATTCGTTGTCTTTCCAGGCGGTCCGCGTTACGAAGCCAAACATTCCAGAAACAATTCGGAGGAATTATGAACTCATGTAAGTGCCTGGGACTCTCACCTTTGTGTTACCAAAGTGAATTTGTCATCCAGACTAATATGTTTTCATAGTATGCTGTGATCTCAGTGCCCTCTACCAGGCATGCTCTTTTAGCCTCATGGAGGCAACCTAGTGACCGAGGATGTGGAAAAAGCTAATGTACTCAATGATTTTTTTGCCTCTGTCTTCACGAACAAGGTCAGCTCCCAGATTGCTGCACTGGGCAGTACAGCATGGGGAGAAGGTGACCAGCCCTCTGTGGAGAAAGAAGTGGTTTGGGACTATTTAGAAAAACTGGACGTGCACAAGTCCATGGGGCCGGATGCGCTGCATCCGAGGGTGCTAAAGGAGTTGGCGGGTGAGATTGCAGAGCCATTAGCCATTATTTTTGAAAACTCATGGCGATCGGGGGAGGTCCCGGATGACTGGAAAAAGGCTAATGTAGTGCCCATCTTTAAAAAAGGGAAGGAGGAGGATCCAGGGAACTACAGGCCAGTCAGCCTCACCTCAGTCCCTGGAAAAATCATGGAGCAGGTCCTCAAGGAATCAATTATGAAACATTTAGAGGAGAGGAAAGTGATCAGGAACAGTCAGCATGGATTCACGAAGGGGAAGTCGTGCCTGACTAACCTAATTGCCTTCTATGATGAGATAACTGGCTCTCTGGATGAGGGGAAAGCAGTGGACGTGTTATTCCTTGACTTTAGCAAAGCTTTTGGTACGGTCTCCCACAGTATTCTTGCCGCCAAGTTAAAGAAGTATGGGCTGGATGAATGGACTATAAGGTGGATAGAAAGCTGACTAGATCGTCGGGCTCAACGGGTAGTGATCAATGGCTCCATGTCTAGTTGGCAGCCGGTTTCAAGCGGAGTGCCCCAAGGGTCAGTCCTGGGGCCGGTTTTGTTTAATATCTTTATTAATGATCTGGAGGATGGTGTGGACTGCACTCTCAGCAAGTTTGCAGATGACACTAAAGTAGGAGGCATGGTAGATACACTAGAGGGTAGGGATCGGATACAGAGGGACCTAGACAAATTAGAGGATTGGGCCAAAAAAAACCTGATGAGGTTCAACAAGCACAAGTGCAGAGTCCTGCACTTAGGACGGAAGAATCCCATGCACTGCTACAGACTAGGGACCGAATGGCTAGGTAGCAGTTCTGCAGAAAAGGACCTAGGGGTCACAGTGGACGAGAAGCTGGATATGAGTCAACAGTGTGCTCTTGTTGCCAAGAAGGCTAACTGCATTTTGGGCTGTATAAGTAGGGACATTGCCAGCAGATCGAGGAACGTGATCGTTCCCCTTTATTCGACATTGGTGAGGCCTCATCTGGAATACTGTGTCCAGTTTTGGGCCCCACACTACAAGAAGGATGTGGAAAAATTGGAAAGAGTCCAGCAGAGGGCAACAAAAATGATTAGGGGTCTGGAGCACATGACTTATGAGGAGAGGCTGCGGGAACTGGGATTGTTTAGTCTCCAGAAGAGAAGAATGAGGGGGGATTTGATAGCAGCCTTCAACTACCTGAAGGGGGGTTTCAAAGAGGATGGAGCTCGGCTGTTCTCAGTGGTGGCAGATGACAGAACAAGGAGCAATGGTCTCAAGTTGCAGTGGGGGAGGTCCAGGTTGGATATTAGGAAAAGCTATTTCACTAAGAGGGTGGTGAAACACTGGAATGCGTTACCTAGGGAGGTGGTGGAGTCTCCTTCCTTGGAGGTTTTTAAGGCCTGGCTTGACAAAGCCCTGGCTGGGATGATTTAGTTGGGAATTGGTCCTGCTTTGAGCAGGGGGTTGGACTAGATGACCTCTTGAGGTTCCTTCCAACCCTGATATTCTATGATTCTATGCTTCATTGCCATGGGCGGGAGGCCCAAGTGATGGGAATGGCATCATGCAAGCATGCCTCCACTGTTGGGAAGGTTTTCTGTATTTTGTGTGTGTGCAGGCATTTGGGTGGCAAAAGTGGTTCCTTTGGGGGCCTGTTGATCTTGACACTGTGCCTTCAAGGCTTTATATAAGGGCCTCTTGGTGAGTGTGCACGAATGGCAGGGTGGATAAATTCTACCCGTAATCCTGCTGTTTGAATGGCGATGAAGAAATTGTTGATACGACAGGCTGGAGACTTCACAAAGCTTTGAAATAACTTGTTTTAATAACACTTGACGATATGATCCTGTTGTTTCAACATTTTCTAAACCAGCAGCCTGCCTTGCACTGACCATTCAGAAACACACAGGTTCTCTGAGCACTTTGCCACCAAAGAGGGTGTAATCAAAAAAGGTCTTCCTTTCTCCCCGAATCCTCTCCCAAGCCCGTGTCCCTAGCCCCAGAAGTCCAGATAGCTTGTGTGTGATGGGGCCCAATATGGAGAGTCCTTATTTCTACAATCAGCCCATTTTTATCTCTGTCGCTATAAATACAGCACGGTGTGTGGTGTACTTTGGAGAGTGGTAGTTCTTCAGGCCTGACTGCTGCTCCTTGAGCTGTTTTTGAAATGGTTGAAATTTTAGGAGAAAACATGATGGTGGTAATTCAAAAGAGAATGTTCTTTAATTTCACTTCGTTCTTAGGAGGCAGTAGGACCGTGGGGGGTGAGAGAGATACGGAGCCATTTTACTAAGTAAAAAAAAGTAGCATTTGATCCTGCACGTACACCTCCCAAAGCTATTTACTTACAAATGGAAAAGCAATTTCAAAGTGAGACATGGAAAACTTATAGCTATGGCTATGTTGAAGGCTAAGGTTTTTTATATAGCTTCACTTCCTGCTTTATGTTCCTAATTTAATAATTTGATACCTCCACTAACAGTAACTTTATATGCATGTATCCCAGTAATTAGTGCATATATCCTCTTTAACAGGGGTCGGCAACGTTGGCACGCGGCTCGCCAGGGTAAGCACCCTGGTGGGCCGGGCCGGTTTTATTTACCTGCTTACGCGGCAGGTTTGGCTGATCGCGGCCCCCACTGGCCGCGGTTCACCGTCCTGGCCAATGGGGGCAGCGGGAAGCGGCACGGACGAGGGATGTGCTGGTCGCGGCTTTCCGCTGCCCCCATTGGCCCGGGACGGCGAACCGCGGCCAGTGGGGGCCACGATCGGCCAAACCTGCTGCGTCAGCAGGTAAATAAAACTGGCCCGGCCCGCCAGGGTGCTTACCCTGGCGAGCCGTATGCCGAACGTTGCTAACCCCTGCTCTATAAACTGCCCTCCACTGGAGGGTGATATGATCACTGGAGCAGCTCTGATTCCCCCAGCAGAGGGCAGCAGTACACATTCCATACTGTGTGATCATGCAAAAGTAGTACCTTTACTTGTGGGAGAGGGGAGGGCTTTTTATTTATCGGGTCAGAAAAATGGAGTGGGGTCTTTGTCTATGCAATTAGGAAGGTAGAGTGTGAGCGTATGCATTGTTCTGTCCACTACCTGCCCCTGAAAATGCACTCCGGAGAGAGAATCTACCCAGTATCATGCGTGCGGGTAGCAGTGGGACAAGCGTGGAAGCCGTGGCTGTCACCTAAGGAGGATGGCTGCACTTCTGAGAACTCCTATCCTGTGTGGTCGCTGCAGTTCTACATCTGGTTTGTTCTGGCTCACTAGGGAGAGCGAGAAGACAAAGCTGCTGATTGCGGCTCAGAAGCAGAAGGTCGTGGAGAAGGAAGCAGAGACGGAGAGGAAGAAGGCCCTGATTGGTCTGTATATGCATCTCCCATAGATGTGGCTGGTTGGGAAACTTTCCAGATGTGGGTGGGTGTCTAACCCAAACACCTCTCCGGAAGTACATGCAGCACAGGTGCCACGGCTGGGTCTTGTGCGAGCAGCAGTGTAGTGGCTCTAAGAGATTTTAAATAAGGCGACCATAAACAAGATGAACATTGGCTGTTTATATGAAGTGGGAAGGGGCAGAGACTGAAGTTTGGGGAGGGTGAGAGAAGCTCTAGCACATCTCTAGTCGAGCTGGTTCTGTCCAGAGTCTGTCAACAGCAAGCACAGTGACAGCCATAACTGCACCGCTGAATGTATGAACTAAAGGATTCGCTGTGAATTTCTGTACTGTAAAATTCTGTGTTTGGATTAAATGTGCAGTCACAGGTTCCTGTGATTAAGTCTATTTTAAAATGAGTTCCCCCTAATTTGGGCTGCTGCCGGGAGTTCTTTGAACAGCTCGGTATCTTGTAGATAAGGACACTGAAAATGCAAGTGTTCTTTCTGCTTGATACCCATCTCTTACTCATGTAAAGCCTCCAGCACAGCTCTGGACTTTTCAGATGGTTTTCCTGTGCTTGCTTTGCCTACAAACGTCCCTTGATGTGACGCCGAACCTCTTGGGGGCTGAAAATGTCTGCATGGGTATGTCCACACTGCAGTCTGAGGTGTATGTGCAGCATGTGTAAACATACCTAAGGTAGGTTTAATCTAGCTAACTGGGGCATCAATAGCAGTGAAGCCATGGCAGCATAGGCTAGCCGCCCAAGTACGTACCCCGGCTCCCTGGTGGCTTCACTGATATTGGGACCTGAACTAGCTAGATCAAAGCTAGCTCACATGGGTCTACACCTACTGCAGTTGTACCTCCAGTTGCAGTGTAGATCTACCCTATAAGGATTGGGTTTGCCAGAGGAGTATTGCTTCTGTGGGAAAGGAGCTTGGATCATAACTCTTTGGGCATCGAGATGTTTCCTTTACTGCTGCAGAGGCAGAAAAAATTGCCCAAGTGGCCGAAATAACGTACGGACAGAAGGTGATGGAAAAGGAAACGGAGAAGAAAATTTCAGAGATTGAAGGTGAGCAACAACCTTTCCAATAAACAAATTTATTTGTGCTTCTTCTTGGAAGATTTCAAAGCACATCACAGATATTTTAGTTAGTCCTCACGATACTGCTATGAGGTGGGGCAGTATTATCCCTATTTCTCTTATCAGTAAACTGAGGCACAGAGCGAGCATGTGAGTTGGCCAAAGTCTAACCACAACACGGCTGAGCCCCTGTGTGAAAGTATAGAGGCCTTTCCTATTGAACCCTGGTGTATGGTTGATGCGATAACCTTTCATGTGACCCTCAAAATGCATTGCAACTTTCAAAACTTATTTGTCTGCATGCTCAGATTCTTCCTTCATTTCACACTGGAGCGCTTGGAGGGACTAGGTCAATTGGGAGAGTAGGACGTGTTTGCTCTGGCAAATGTACCACGGTTGGAGAGCCCCAAACAAACTCCAAGACACTTGTCGCTGCAGCACAGGAGGCAGACAGTGTGATTGTCAACAGTATTGCAGGAGCCAGCACTGCAGACTCCCCCTGTTCCCACAGAGATTTGTTACCACCACTACAGTGTGTGGGACACACCTAAGAACCAGACAGAGCATCTTCCAGAAGCGAGAATATGCTAGAACTTCATTAGGAAATCCTCTCAGGGTGGGATACTGCCATGCCATTCCATTCAGGCACCCACAGTATTCCATGGAAGTTTACATCTGCCCCTCTTTCTTCAGAATTTTTCTAAAATGTGGACACCTGTCAGGAGTTTTCAGTAAACATAGCTCTAGATTTTTGGTCTAGTCAAAAGGGAAAAAAAAAAAAGGCCAATTCTGAGATAAGCAGAGACCTGCCTTGCAGCTTTCAAGATCCAAAGATCAAGGTAGGTGTGTGGAGAGGTGATGGTGTTTGGGGGAGGGGGGGGGGGAAGGAAGGAAGGGCGGGAATCTCCCTAGGCTAAACAAGTGAGTGTTCTCTTTAAGCATTATCAGCAGTAAACAATTCCTATATTCTGTCTTCTCCTGTCATGGATTCCTGCATTATTTACACCCATCTGGAGTTGCTTTTGTTTCCTTTGGGAGCCAATGTTGACTAGGGGCAGGAATAGAAGCATTTCCTTGCAAATTATCTCTCTAATAATTTTTCTTTTCCAAGGCGATGGTTCTGAGTGCTTTATAGGAGCTTGAGCTCTTAACTGAGAGGGCTTTTTCCCCATGCAGTGCCTTGTGTCAGGCAAATTCCAGGACAAGAAAAGGGCTCTGCCTCTCTGGCTCAGAGCTGCAAGGCCCGATTTCCAATTATGTTCATTATAGGCCCTGTCAAGCTTTGCAGAAGCCCACTGAGGAGCCAATTAGAGTTTTACAGATCAGCAGCTTCTCATTAAGAAGTTCCCAGCAGAACTACGATAGTTTTTATTTCTTATGAATACATGTCACCAGGTGCCAGGCCTTCGCTCCTGTTCCATATCAGGCAGTGGCCCGTGCGTCCTGCAGGCAGGGACTTTCTGCCCTGCGTCAGCCCTTCCAGCTGCTCTTACTGAGTCGGCAGAGCTGTTCTCATTAGTTGGCCAAATGGAGCGAAGCCTCGATTCCCAACCTTCCAGCTGCTGGTATTGTTTTTAAATGTGGACGTTCTCCCTATTGGTGGAGATAAAGGAATGGTTTATCCAGTTGTTTGCTTTGAAAGAACTTGAATAGGACCCCAGTGCACTCTGACAAGCTTGCATTGGGGAATGTTATTGCTTGCTGAGTTGGGTGCTGTCAAGGCTTCTTCCCCACTCTGAACTTTAGGGTACAGATGTGGGGGCCTGCATGAAAACTTTTAAGCTTAACTACCAGCTTAGATCTGGTCCGCTGCCACTACTCCCAATGTGCTAATTCCCTTCCCTGGGTAGCCTTGAGAGACTCTTCACCAATTCTCTGGTGAATATAGATCCAAACCCCTTGGATCTTAAAACAAGGAGAAATTAACCATCCCCCCCTCCTCTCTCCCACCAACTCCTGGTGGATCAAGATCCAACCCCCTTGGATCTAAAAAAACAGGGAAAATCAATCAGGTTCTTAAAAAGAAGGCTTTTAATTAAAGAAAAAAGTAAAAATCATCTTTGTAAAATCAGGATGGAAAATAACTTTACAGGGTAATCAGACTTAAAGAGCCCAGAGGAATCCCCTCTAGCCTTAGGTTCAAAGTTACAGCAAACAGAGGTAAACACCCTAGTAAAAAGGTACATTTACAAGTTGAGAAAACAAAGATAAAACTAACGCGCCTTGCCTGGCTGTTTACTTACAAGTTTGAAATATGAGAGACTTGTTCAGAAAGATTTGGAGAGCCTGGATTGATGTCTGGTCCCTCTTAGTCCCAAGAGCGAACAACCACCAAAACAAAGAGCACAAACAAAAGCCTTCCCCCCACCAAGATTTGAAAGTATCTTGTCCCCTTATTGGTTCTTTGGATCAGGTGTCAGCCAGGTTACCTGAGCTTCTTAATCCTTTACAGGTAAAAGGATTTTGGAGTCTCTGGCCAGGAGGGATTTTATAGTATTGTACACAGGATGGCTGCTACCCTTCCCTTTATAGTTATGACAGGTGCCGTAAAACAGACCATGAATATCCAGGGAACATAGTGGACCATCTGGGGGGAGGGATAGCTCAGTGGTTTGAGCATTGGCCTGCTAAACCCAGGGTTGTGAGTTCAATCCTTGAGGGGGCCACTTGGGAATCTGGGGCAAAATCAGTACTTGGTCCTGCTAGTGAAGGCAGGGGGCTGGACTTGATGACCTTTCAAGGTCCCTTCCAGTTCTAGGAGATGGGATATCTCCATTATTTATACAGAGAAGCCTGGCTTTACAGACTGCGCCAGTGTAACATTAGTGTTCATTAAATATGGTTAACCACAAAAAGTCAGGGAAAAGGAAGAATGCAATAGGCAGTAGGGAAGTGTTGGTTTCTTTAGATGACCTTTATAAAATGTTTCATCTTGTATCCCTGCCTGATACTGACGGGAGGAGCTTCTCTAAGACTTGAGCACTCAGCATCTTGCAGGATCAAACCCTTTGTTTGCCGAGCTCTTGAAATCCTAGAAAAAGCCACATCTAAGAGCCCATCAAGGGGCGTCAGTTTAAGGGTTAAAGATCCCCTGGCCTTTACACAAGAATTGGGGATGTTAGCCCCAGTGTCCTGGCCAAATTCCAGTTTGGGTAATTACATTCGCTACCTAAAATTCCCCCTGTGGTTTCAGTTTGGTGGGGTGTTCTTTATGTCCTGTCCAGATGTGGCGTGTAGGATTGCTGCCTGCTGTTCTGTAGTGAGATAGCTGCCTTGCTTTTTCCCAAGAGATGGCTGCATTTTGGAGGAGAGTGAAGAGATTAGCCATTTGCCTCTCTTGCAGGGGAAGCATTGGTGTATAATCATCCCATTACATTTCAGGTGTGGGGAGAGACTGTAGCTTCTGACCCTATTTCTTCCCCCATGGTCCAGGTGTGCCACCCATAGTTCAGAAGTGGTGTTGATACCCTGGCAGTGTGTGGATGCTACTGTAAATACAAAGATGGGTCCAAATGTGGAGCACATTTAACAAGTTACAGCAGCTGCATGCTCTCTTGTGTTTAAATGGCTGCCGTGGTTTTCCTTACAGATGGTGCATTCCTTGCTAGGGAGAAGGCAAAAGCTGACGCCGAATGCTACACTGCCATGAAGATAGCAGAGGCTAACAAGGTATTTATTGGTACTTTGTCATGGACCAGGTCCCATTGTGCTAGGCATGGTACAAACAGAACAAGAAGATGGTCCATGTGTCGAAGAGCTTATAGTTGGTTTAAAAAAAAAAAAAAAAACAGCTGTGATGATGACTCCCTGCTACATGTACAAAATGAATGTAGTTACTGAAAATCAGGCCAGACTGATGTGGGCTCTCTTTGAACAGTGTTCACATTAGTATTTTGGTGGCATTCGCTCTGGAGGACTGTTAATCATGAGACTAGAATGGCACTTTGTCCAGGATGGGCAGGAATGGTGTCCCTAGCCCCGTTTTCCAGAAGCTGGGAATGAACGACGGGATGGATCACTTGATGATTACCTGTTCTATTCATTCCCGCTGGGGCACCTGGTACTGGCCACTGTTGGAAGACAGGCTACTGGGCTAGATGGACCTTTGGTCTGACCCAGTCTGGCCGTTCTTATGTTCTGTAAATATGAATCTGTCCAGAGGAAGCCTAAATGTGCTGGCTTGTGCTCTGTGGAGGCCGTTCTGTTAAATGCTTCTGAGACCAAGGCTCCCTCTCTAGAGAAAGCTGGAGCTGCAGCACTTCTATGTGATGCTAGCTCTGCTACAGCCAGAAAGTTTTAACTAATGCTTTGTGTGCCACCTGGCAAACTTCTTGCACAAATGGAGCAGGTCTCTAGGGTATGCTTGTTATGAGAAGATGTGATTACAGGCCAGATCAGAATCATGCTGCTATTATGCATGGAATTCATCAATCTAGCGGAGCCGTGAACCTGTTGGGGAGCAGCAAGTGGGAGGAGAAGAAATCAAATGGACAAAACTCTCGGGTGTAGAGTTAGAGGGATCACTGCCAACAGCAAATACCAGAAGGGAACATTGTTTTTGCTGGTGTTTCTTTAAATAGGAAAAAGATGGGTATTCATGTCTTCAGGTGTCTGCCAGGTACACTAGTGCTCTGGAAAAATGGTACCCTATATGATCACAACAAAAGCTTGTTAGTAAATCTGGATGGCTGTTGATGTTCTGTTTTCTCTTCATGCAGCTAAAACTAACTCCTGAGTACTTGCAGCTGATGAAATACAAAGCTATTGCATCAAACAGCAAAATCTATTTTGGCAAAGATATTCCCAACATGTTCATGGACCACACGGGGAGCAAGCCTGCAGAGGGACTGGTGGAAGAGATGAGAGGAGAGAATTGGGCCGCTGCCGCTGAGGATTTGTGAAACCATTTTATAACACCTAATGACCTTTCAAAATTTCTGTTTATTTTTTAACAGATGAAACAAACTGAGAAGTTGGTTTCCCCTTTTGATTTTTTCACTGTTCTGTGCTGAAACAGATGAGCCAGACTTAACCCTCTCAACCTTTTGTCTAGAAATCAGTTTAGACACAAATACTTTGATATTCACAGGCCATTTTTTGGTTACTTCTCAAGAGCCAGGTTCAGCTCTGCACCGTATCTTGACTCCTCCCTTTTGGAGGCTTGGTTATTCTGGAGCAGGGGGAGAATCCGGCAGATTTCCAGCAGGATGATTTGTTGTGTGGTTAGGTTGATTAAATGAAACTTTGTGTTCTGCATGAGCAGTTATAGCAATTGGGATAGGGGAGGCAATGCCCTTCTTTGCTGCTGGAAGCTGTCGTTTCTTTTGTTGGAGATTTACATTACTTTTTTTTTTTTTTTTTTGAGCCCTATGAAAGAGACAAAGGTGCTAGGATTTCTGTACACTACATATTCCAGCTTAAGCAAGGCAGGACGGATGTGGTGGCAGAGCTTGTTAATTTCCATGTCCTGAGATCAGTGTTTTTGCATTGTCCATATTTTGTAGAGGATAAGGAGGTTCTAAATTCTGTAATTCTCTTTCTAGAAAATCATCTGTAAAAGTGGTACAACCGGGTCAGGGTTGAGGTGCTCTGGTGGGGGCAGTGTGACTATACTCTGTTCCTGTTCTCTGGCTAAATGGGACATCAGTCTCCCAAGATGCCAACATATGGTACCTTTCACAAACATCAAGTTGACTTTTAGGAAAAGTAGCTTACAAAAACGATGAATCACTCAGACCCCCGTCTTGCAAACACTTTTGCAGGTGAGTAACTGTGCTCAAGTGAATGGTCTCATTGACTTATCATCTCCATAAGTGTTTGTAGGATTGGGGCCTACGTTTGAAATAGCCCAGCATGGTTCAGTGGCTGCCATACATTATCAGGAAGAGAATGTTCAGACAAGTTGAAGTGAATGGCTAATTTAAACCTCATGTAGGCATTTTGATTCACGTTTAGCAGGGGCATACAAAACACAGTATTGTATAGTCACTGGGAGAGACAGGTGCCCCCTTGTCTTCAGACAATTCAGAGAGCACAATTTCTTCTTCTCCCTCCTTCCCTCCCCCCCCCCCGAATGATGATGTAATACATGTGGTCCATTAAGGTGCAATTTGATTTGTTTTTAAGTCTTCAAGTATGCAGCTGTGAAGAGTCCATAGATTTTTATGATGGTGTGTGTGTGTGTGTGTGTGTGTGTGTGTATGTATATCTATAAATAGATATATATACACACACACACATAGATAGATAGATAGATAGCTATAGATATATATGCAAAATCAACTGGGGGGAAATAAAGGGCTTAGCATAATGGCAGGAGAGAACATCTATTCCCCCCAGGCCATCTCCTCTCACTTGGCAGGAAAGCCTGTTTATTAATCACTGTTTTATTTTGCAACCTACACACAGATACTTGGTGGCTCCAGCCTGAGTTCAAACACCGTTGTCAGTGGCCAGCTTATTTCATTTATAATCTGTTGTTCCTTATCCTGCCACATGCTGCCGTTGGTATTAGTGTGCTAAACTCATCAGAGTGCTCAACCTGTCTGGGTGTTTTTGTAACAACACGGCCCCAGTCAGATAGAAACGTGATGAATTTTTGCTGCTTCCAATATTTTTCGTATTCATTTTCTTTAAAATTTTCACAGCTTGAATGACTACTACTTTGCCTGTACTTGAAAATGTAAAATGAAAGCTGCCATCAGTTACTGCATGAGAAAACTGATAACTCGATTTGCGGTATAAGAAAAGCCTTTATCTCTTTCTATATATTTTTTTATTTACTGGAAAACCTGAGGTTTATAGCTTAAATTCAGATTCCAGACCAATGTACTACATTAGACAACACTGCAATAGAAAAATTAAATCACTACCCCAGCTCTCACATAACTAGCATTTGCGAATAGGATTCTGCATAGAGAATAGGAAGAGCGTGGGACGAGCAGAACTTTTCTTTTTTGGGGGGTGGGGTTGAGGTTTATACTGAGGGTGGTCTCACTCATTCAGGATTGTTTCACACTCATGGTAAAGATTTGCATCTAGTAACTAATGCATAGTTTTTATCAAACATTTTTTACTAGCAAAAAAAAAAAAAAAGCCAAAGTGTATTGAACCTTTTTATATGACTTTCATGTAAAACTATGTGGAATAAATAGGACTTTTTATACCATACAATTTCACTATAAAAGAATGAGGAAAAACACAGAAAAAGAAGTAGCCAATATTAGTACAACGTTAATTTAAAACACAATCTTACAACCTAATTATTCCACCTGTTACAGCTTAGGGTGTGTCTATACTGCAGCAGCGAGCATGCTGCCCTGCCCAGCTAGGCAGACTGGTGCTAGCTCAGCTTGAGCTAGTGCACTAAAAATAGCACTGTGGACATTGTAGCTTGTCCACACTGTTGTTTTTAGTTGCGCTAGCGTGAGTCTGTCTACCCGGGCTGGGAGGCTCGCTGCCTACTGCAGTGTAGAAATGGCCTTAGTTATTGCAGCTTGTGAGATGATAAAGTGAAATCTTAACATAATTGGGGGGGTTTTATCATAATTTAGCTAGAGCAAAGCTGACGCCATGACTTTCTCTGACAGACTGAATCCAGTGTTGGCGTCTGACACAGTTTCTCCATTGTTTTATACGTTTAACCTCTTTTTACCTTCCAGAGTAAATTTGCTACTATATTTGACTCTGTATTCCATCTCTTCCTTGCGAGAATAGTGACAGGATGTCAGCTGGGTTTCTTTTTTTTCTTTCTTTCCTGCATGCAAATTTGCAATGAGCATTTGAATGTTTAAAACCACTTGTTTAATGAAGGGACTACAAGGGGTATGTGAATGGTGAGGTTTGAGAATCCCTGATTGAGGCATGAAAATAACTGCGTTGGCAGAGGAAGTTCTGACCTGGGCAAGCATTGGAAGTAATGTCTTAGAATAAAAAAGCCGTTTTATTTTGCTATTTGTTATAATGACTGAATAAAAAGTTTTTCACTTGTAGCTTTAATATTTTTTCAAGCATGAATGAGCTGGAAACATATTGGTGTGTACCTGGACAAGGCGTGGGAGGGGAAAGAGTTCTACTCTGGTCCCTCAGCTTCACTGTGACAGTTCAGGCATCTGTGTGCAGAGCAGAAATGTACACACTGTGAGCATGCCGCCTGTACCAATGTGCAGAGTGACTTGACTTGAGTATAATTATTGGATGCCAGTGACAAATTTCTAGGACATGGAAGAGTTTGAGGGGAATAATTTTGTTCGTTAACATGGTTGTTTTACCTTTAACCTGACAGGGCAGCATGGTGTGTTTTTAGAGCAGCTGTGTAAACACTGTCATTGTTCTGAATATCAGAAGAGAGAGGAAGGCAGTTGCCTTGCATCAGAAGACAAATATTTTGGTTCAAGGTACCATGTGACTATCTTCCCATTAGATTTGAGGTGATAAAGACTGGGATCGTCACAGGACCCAGGGCAGTGGGGTATCCAATTCCTGCATAGAAATTCCTTTAGGCTCCCTTAACAATTCCAACTAGAATGTGCGATTGGTATTGTTTCAGCAGTGCTGTGAATGACCCCAGCCCTAAGTCCTTGCGCTGCGAAGCTTCATCACTTGCTCAGATCTGATACATGGGACAGTAATTGGGGCCTGGAAAGCTTTGGAGACAGGGAGGCTTAGTGAACTAAGTGTGCGTTTAATAACTTTTTTTCAGTACCTTTGGCTGTGCCCTAGAGCAGCCATTCCTCACCAAGGAGGGGCTCAGGCTCTGTGGACATGCAGTCCTGCCCTTCCTTGCTGGGACTGCCCATAAAGAGGCCAAAAGAAATTTTGTGATGTGGACATCAAGAGGCTAGACGGAGTCCTGCGGCTCTTTCCTAAAAAGCCTCTGATGGCAACGGCTGGGTGTAGTTGAAAGGGCCCTTGCATCTGAAGAAGTGAGGTTCTTACCCACGAAAGCTTATGCTCCCAATACTTATGTTAGTCTCAAAGGTGCCACAGGACCCTCTGTTGCTTTGAAAGGGCAGTGTCCCATTGTGAATACCTCTAAGCCATCCAGTCCTCAATGTTTTAACAATAAGAAATAACATTAACTCAGTTTCCCATCTGTAAAAAGGGCTAGTGATACCGTCCTCTGTAAAGCACTGTGGGGGGTGCACATGTAAAGCGCTGTGTAAGAGCCAGGTGTTGTTGTTACCCAAGAACCCCATAGGGTACAATAGGATGAGTCAGCCTCCCTGAATTAATTTTCTCTCTTCAGTTTCCTGTCAGAACAAAGGAGTAACCAAGCAACCAAATAGCTCAATTTGCTGTAATTTTTCTGAGTCACGAATGCAAAACATGAGCTAGGCAATTTAAAACAGTTAAACACTTATACGCCTGGGCTGGATGAAAGAAAAGGCCATCATGCAATAATTGGTGGCTGTGACTGATTTAGGCAAGATCTTGTCTTGCATAATGTGCTGCTTGCTTTCTAACTTGGTCTGTATTAAGGAACAACGAATCATTGTGTGACCCACCACACACACACCTGTTTGCAAAATGGGGAATAACTGGCTAGGTGTGATCATACTGCTGACAAGGATCAGGGGCTGATAGTGGATCACAAATTGGATACAAGTCACCAGTTGCGAAAAAGGCTAATACGCTGAGGTGTCGTAACAGGAGTATTGTAGGTCAGACACAGGGGGTAATTGTCCTGTTCTGCTTGGCACCAGCTGGAGTACTGTATCCAGTTCTGGGCAGCCCACTTTAGGAAAGATGTGGACAAATTGGAGAGAGTACAGAGAAAAGCAACAAAAATTATAAAAGTTTAGAAAACCTGACCTAGGAGGAAAGGATTAAAAATAAGCATGTTTAGTCTTGAGAAAAGAAGGCTGTGGAGGACCTGAAAAGTCTTCAGATATGTTAAGGGTTGTTATTAAGAGGACAGTGACCAATTGTTCTCCATGTCCACTGCAGGTAGGACAAGTAGTAATCAGCAGCACTCACCTGGGATGTGGGAGACCCAGATTCAATTCGTCTTTCTAGATTTGAACAGGGGTTTTCTGCTTCTGAGCCGGGAGTTGGGCTGGTTCCTGTCCATAGATTGTTAAGATGAGAGAGGTGTGTGCTGGCTGGCTTAGGCAGTCCCTGCCTAGCTTGCTGGCTTGTGTGGATCGCATTCTTCAATGCTCTCTCTGCCCATTCATTGTAGAGGGAGCCTAGCTGCCTAACTCGTTCCTGTGATATTCTACATTCCTAAGTTAGGTGCTGTAGTGCTTGACATTGCAATGCCTAAGTCTCTTTGTGGATCCTACGCATGGAGAGGCGTCAGGAGAGCAGAGGTCAGTGCCAAACTTGAACATGACTCTCTGACTCTTAGAGAATTAGGTAAGGAGGGGGAGAAAAGGGCAAACAAAATGAGTTGAAGGAATAAAGTAAAGCAAAATAAAAATAAATTAACCATAAACATTGGAGCCAACAAAAATAGCTGGGTCCTAGCCAGGGCTTACTGCCATAACTCTCCTTCTCAATAAAAACATCTGTCTGAGCTCTCCAGTATTTATAGTTCTCATTTAATGCAGCAGGGACTGAAGGGAGGGACCTGGCAAAGGAAGATTTAGCTTCCTGTTTACCCCATTCCTCATTTTCAAAAAAGCATATTAATTGGCTGTTAAATGAGTGCACTCAAGAAAGTGGGCCCAAATGGGTGTCCTTGTCTCATTTGCCACAGAACCTCGACATGCCCAGCTGCCTCTCTGATAATTCTGCTGTCTCCGTTCCTGGCCAGCCTTGTGCTCAGAAGTTTGCAAAACTGTGCTGTTTGCATCCTTTCTGACTGGAGTTACCATTTTTCAGCCACTAAGAGTGTGTTTGCTAGGGAATAAAGATGAAATCAGTCTCTGAGGATTTAGTGTGAGTTTAGCGGCACTAATTCTTGTTGCATGTGGTTCCATATGAAGTCAGTGGATAAATATTTTCTGTTATACAATGCTGCCATGCTTTTGAGAGAAGGATTATATTAGATATATCTGTGAAGATAAAAGGAGCGAGAAACCAAAACCTTTTTCCAGTGAAGAGCAGGCCTTTTTCTAGTGCCCTGTCAAATTCCTCTCTTGTGTATAGAAAAAGGCAAGAGCTCACTTGTTGACATCATTCAGTAATTCCCAGGTGGTTCTGTGGTGCAGAGCCTGTAGGACAGTGAAGTGACTTCATTCAACAAATGTATTTCACTCAAGTGGTGTGTGATGACAGTTGGAAAAGCAACTATAACAATGCCATCATGGGGTTTCATGATTCAGTTATTCCAGATCAAATTTGCTCAGATGACAGATTCTCTTATTGACTGCATTGCAAGCTCTACCTAGACCTGAAAATCCAGCCGTGCTTTCTGCCCATGGCATCAGCACCAGCAATAAAGATTGTGTGGTTGGAAATGAGCTAATTCTGGTTATGATGTACGAGGCAGAAGATAATCCTCCTTCTCATATTCTTCTGCAGCCCTGCAGTTACTAACAGGTCTTTTGATGAAATTCACCCTTATGTACCACTTAAACCCTTAAATGATACATAGGTCTTGAACTCCACGGGAGTGAATTTCATCTACATTGAGATAATCACTGCTTTAGAATATGGCAGCATTCATGTGGAAAATGTCTTGTTACCATAGAACTATCGAGATGTTAACAAATGGGAATTTGTCTAAACAACATTCCTTTTGAAATAAAGGAGAAGGTCATGGTTTAAATGTTTATATGTGGAAAATGTAGGGTGTTTCCTCTCTTAGAGTCATGGATAAACCCTGTATTTCTCATGCAGCCTCAGGTGTTATTTTTGCTTTTTGTTCTTTTCCTATGCTATTATCTGTGGTGTTTTTTAAAAATTCTGTTCTATTATAACCCAGGCTGGAACTCTAAACCTTTGGAGTTAGAGTTATTTGCCTCTGGACTACTGCATGAGTTAAAAAAGAAATGTATTCCCCTGATCATCGCAGGGCAAGAACATCTTTCAAACAAGAATCTTAGTCTATGTAGCTCAACCCTACGTTTAGTTGGATGTCCACATTTTTACGTGTAATTTTCCATGAAAAATATATGGGTTTTAACTAAGAGAATAAAATATTTCATGAAAGCCCGTGCTCCATGGGTTTTCCCATCCCTTGTTTGAACTTGTTCTGTATCACAGTGTGATCATGTTGCATCATAAAGTTATTACAAAAACAAATTGTCTCTGAAAAGATAAATTTTCAAAGGTAGCAACCCTATTTGGGGTTACGGAGTGTCATATAAAAACATTAGAGAATCAAGCCCCACTTAAATAAACCAGAGCCTACCAGTGTGGTTTCTAATTCATTTCCAGCTGCATGTCAAAGTATTGGTTTTGATTTTTCAGTGTTGTAGTGTTGGGCCCTGTCTAGGTATTTGTATGGCTGCTGGGTGAGTGCATCACAGACATTATAATAATAATTAATGGAGATACACCATCTCCTAGAAGTGGAAGGGACCTTGAAAGGTCATTGAGTCCAGCCCCCTGCCTTCACTAGCAGGACCAAGTACTGATTTTGCCCCAGATCCCCAAGTAGCCCCTCAAGGATTGAACTCACAACCCTGGGTTTAGCAGGCCAATGCTCAAACCACTGAGCTGTCCCTCCCCCCAATAAATTAATAAATGCACCTTGTCAACATCCCTGTGAAATCCCCATTTTGTCAGTGGGGAATTGAGGCACAGAGCATTTAAGGGTCAGCTTTTCAAGTACTCAGCGCCCAGATCTGGGATCAAACTTTCAACAGCTCGGCTCCCGTTTAGGCGTCTCAGTAAGGGCTAGATTTTCAAAACCATTCAGCACCCCAAAGCTCCCCTTTGGCCAGATTTTCAACAGAGTTCAGTACCCAATGTGCACAACATAACATGCTGATCCCTTTGGAAAATCTGGTCCTAAGTGACTTCCTCATGGTTGTCACAGGGAGTCTGTGGCAAACCTGAGACTCGAACCCAGACCACTGCCTTAAATAGAACATCATTCTGTTTGACCATGCAATACAAAAGTGGCAGGGAAGCTCTAGTCCCTAAATGTGTACATATATAGGCGGGGCCTGGGTGTTTTCAACAAGTGCCCCTATCTCTGTAATTCCTTCCTTCCTTTGAGTCAACATAGTCCAACTTGGTTGCCCTTCAGGCCAGACTGTGTGTGAATTCTCAGCTTTTCTCTGAGGCTTTGTCTTGACAAGGAAAAGTGGTTGAGTTTAGACCAGGCTTAGCTAACGTGCTGGCTAAGCACACCCTAAACTCAACCAATTTTCCTAGTCAACATAAAGCCTCGGGGAGTTGTGGTTGATGGGAGTGTTGTTTCATTTGTATTAGTTAAAAGGATGCTGTGAACTTTAATTTGCCCCGATATATATGTTGTAAAGAGACAGTTTTATAACCCCTAAGACTGATGGAAACATCTGTATAATGAAAAAACAAACAAACACCAGAACCAGTCATTTTTGAACAAACATTCTTCTGCTGTGTATGAGCCCCAAGCAGGGCACCTCTGAACAACTGGAAGTGAAATTGATTATAAACAAAAGTGAAATTGACTTCACTGATTTCTAGCATTTAAGCTGAGTGAAAGGCAAAGAGTAAACACAGTACATCAGTTATGAAAGTAAGGGATGATCAGGTTGTTTTCACTTCTAACATTCTAACGTGTCTTTAATAACATAGGTAAAAAATGTGTTTCTTTACAACATATCAATGTTAAGATAGCAGCAGTTTCCCCTTAATATGGACTTGGCTGATGTTTAGGTCAAGAACTATAAAAAGACTTAGGCACCTAACTCCTATGCTAGGTGGGTGGACAAGGTCTCCCTTATAACATGCTGCTTTAGAATGTGGGAAAACCTAGTTAAATTCCCTGCTTTGACTGATATGAAGAAAGGATTTGAATTTGGGTTTCACTCTCTCAGGTGCATGCCCCTTAACCACTGGACTGTAGGATAGTTTGATGGGGGGCTTTCATAGATTCTAAGGCCAGAAGGTACCAGTGTGATCTAGTCTGACCTGCAGGACTTCACCAAAATAATTAATAGAGCGTATCTTTTAGAAGAACAGCCTATCTCAATCTCTCCTGTTGTCACTGTTCCACTGCATATAAATAGTTAAGTATACTTCGGGCAAGACAGAGTGAGTAAGAATGCTCTTTAGTCCAGTGGTAAGGGCATTCACTAGAGAGGTGGGAAACCCTCACCACTCATCTCTGCCCTTGCTTTTTTACTGACAGAAACACAAAGCACAGTATCGGTGCAATATATTAAATGATACAAGAATTCGCTCCTTAAGGGGAAGCCAGGCAGAAAGAACCACAAGTAACAGAGGCTAGCTGAGCAATGTAACATCTTGAGCAGACCAGAATATGTGTCTTGTTAATTAGTATTGTCAATGTACTTAAAGGGAATTGATGATGCCTCTCTACAAATACTAGCTTTCTTGTTATAGTTAATGGCATCACAGGGATAATTAATGGCAATTAGTTATCCAATACTAGTATTACACCTATTGCATCATGCTCATTAATGGTTGTTGTTTGATGTGGGTGCTTGTAAGCGCTTGGCCCTGCCCACAGCTGACTGTAGTCCATGCAATGCACCCGCTGCACGACACGCACACAGCACCCCTGGAGTGGGCCAGCACGGCTTTGCAGGGTGCATGGGCACTGCCTAGCAGGCTGCCACTCCTGGGAGGTGCTTAGCCCTTCACTGTGGCCTACCTTACCAAAATGGCCGCTGCGCGCGGCCAGTTTCAGGGCGCAGCCTCGCTTCCGCGGCCCCACCTCCCACAGCGATTGGCCGGATGGGTTGGAGGGCGCGCGCCGATTGGCTGAGTGGAGGGGGACGGAAGTCGGGCCGGGGGTGGCTGCCCGGCGGGGGATGTGGTGGAGAGCAGGGATGGCAGCGGGCGAAGGGCTGGGCCGGGCGCTCCGGGCGGTAACGGAGCGGATGCAGCAGGCGGTGGCCAGGCGGCCCCAGGTGAGAGGGGCGGGGCCGGGCCCCGCTTGAAACACACCCCTACTCGCTGGGCCCCCAGCACGGGGCGGCAGGGCCTCTCCCCCCAGCCCCCCCCCTGCTGGGGCCCCCTAACATTGGGAAACAAGCCACCCCACCCTAGCAGGCCCCCTAGCCCCATGAGCCCCCCAGCACCGGGGGGCAGGGCCTCTCCCCCCTGCTGGGACCCCCTAACACTGGGGAACAAGCCCCCCCAGCCCCCCTAATACTGGGGAATAAGTCCCCCCTGCCCCCACCCCAGGGGGTCCCCCCACAACTGGGGAGCAGGGCCTCTCCCCCCTCAGCACCCCCACCTGCTGGGGCCCCGTAACACTGGGGAACAAGCCCCCTCAGCACTGGGAGCAGGGCCTCTCCCCACCCGCTGGCTCCGTGTGGTAGGGTGAGTTGCTGGTGGGAGGTGGGTGCTAAGGAGTGAATGGGTGGATTGGGTTGGCCTAGCCTAGGAGGTGTTTGGGGCTGGCTGGCTAGTTGGGAGGGAGGGGTTATTGGGGAAGGAGTGTGTAAGGTGGGGAGGGTGAAAGAGAGTCGGTAGGTGGCTGCAGAATGTCTCTCCCTGAGCTGGCTGGCTTTTCTCTTCCCTTCCCCTCAGTTGAAATGATTGGTCTGGCTTTTATCATTCCCCCAAATCCTAGGTCGTGCATATGGGGGTCTCATGCACCTAATCAGAGCGTGCCAGCTGCTTTAGGGGCTGCTGTCCTCCTTCCATCCCCAAGATATGCTCCCCGTTACCTTCTGAAAATCTCCCACCCCTGCCAGCACTGGGCTACTAATCGTCTCTCTCTGTCTCCTGCTTCTAAAAGCATGGGCGACAGAAGGGATTATCCCAGCCCACGTATTTTTTTGTGTTTTATCTAATGGAAGGAAAAATCAGGGCATTTTTTGCCTTCCCTGAGGGATTCTGGTAGCGTAACTAATCTAAGCACCCAATACATTTCTCCCAGCTGTCATCTTCTGTCCAGCTCTGGCTGCTTGAGTGGCATAACGTGGAGCTTGAAAGAAGGCCCTACTTTTTCTATACTGGGGATTTCTCACTCTCCTGAAGTACATGCTCCATTGGGCAGGAAGAGGTCAAGAAATGTTTGTAGGGAATTAGCTGTAAAAAATGTGTGTCAAAAGTTTCTGTAAGGTCACACCACTGGGGAAACAACATTGTGTTGGGAAGTTAACAAACATAGTAACTGACATGTTGAACATGATTTTGTACTTAATGTGGACAAGGACAGATGTGGTTAATGACACGCTAACTGGTTGTAGCTAACCTTAGGAGCAGACTAGGGTTAACCATTTAACCCTAGGCTGGTTTTTGAAAAAACATCCTTGTCTACATGAGGTGCAAAGTCACATTAAACACTAAGTTAACGCATCTTCTAACATGATGCTTTTTCTCAGTGTAGAGGTGGCCAAATTATCAGTTAAGATTACTGGACCTCATATACATGGGGAGCTGTTTCTGACTGAGTCCATCTGTGAATGCTTTTCTTCCAGATTAGTTTATTCCACGTTGGAATAAGAGCAGTTGGAATAAAAGCAGCCCCATGGAGTTAATCAGGAATAGTTACTCTGCTTTAAATTCATACCCTACCTTATTCTGTATATCTTTCAGGTATAGATAAGCCCTTAGAGCATCTCGCCAGCATGGCTCTTATGACCCCAAGCAGAAGAGATCCTCATCAAGACAGTTATTGAGTTCTTCCCCTTAGTGGCATATTGTGGCACCTCCTGCACTACAGAGCAGGCTGGTCTAGAATACAGGCTTTTGGAGAGAGAAGGGGCTCTTTTAAGTAGCCTGCCATGAGGATAACTCTTATTCCACTAGATCTGGAATAGCCCTCTCAACTGAGGTTTGGTTCTGGTAGTTGTAGAATCAAAGAATAATAGAATATCAGGGTTGGAAGGGACCTCAGGAGGTCATCTAGGCCAACCCCCTGCTCAAAGCAGGACTAATCCCCAACTAAGTCAATTCATGCCACTGACTTCTCATAACTGCTTCCTTTGACAGGGTCTCCCTGCTGTACAGCCTCGACTCGTGGCTGTGAGTAAAACCAAACCTGCAGACATGGTTATAGAGGCCTACAATCAAGGGCAACGCAGTTTTGGAGAAAACTATGTAAGTGCCCCCACCTTTCTCCCATTATTTCATAGGCTTTAAGGCCAGAAGGGACTGTTGGGATTTAGTCCGGCATACTGCATGGTACAGGCCATAGAATTCCACCCACTGAAATCCTGCATCTGGCCCAAGAAGTTGATCTTGAACTACAGCATGCCTTTTAGAAACTGCCTGACAAGCATTCGCTCTTTAGTGGTGAACCCTTAAGCTTTAGCCCTTGGGTGACTAGTAAAAGCGGACTCCACTTTGAATCCACAGTTAGGTTTTCTTTTGTGGGCTGGAGCATTTTTCTTTATTTTAAGGTTGTTTAACCACCACTGTATGAATTCTTGTCTTCTAATTTCTTGACAAATGCTATAGTTCCATTCTAGACAGCAGGACATAACGGAAAGGGAAGTAACTGGGTATTTTATCCAGTAAGCCATAATTCTGGGCTGTGGTATTTCGTGGCTGGCTCCTTTGCTTACATCCTGCTCTCTTTTTGCAATTAAACCCCAGGCAGCAGGGTAAAGAAGGGAGAGCTATAAGCAGTGCGTGAAACTTTGCTATTTCTGTACCAGATATCAGCACTTTTAGCTGACCTCCTGTACAGCAAGGATGCTAGCTTGTGGCCAGGTGTCTGTGTGTGTGTGGGGGGGGGGGAATCCAGATGTGCGTTCTTGGTAAAGTAGTGAGAGAGAGTGCCCTGTATCTGAATGCTGTTCAATGTGGCAATACAAGTAAAAGCGCACTACTCAACTTCAGTCGTCTTCTACCAAATGCCAGACTCTCAGCTGAGTGGTGCTTGTCCGTGTTATACTCCATGTAGCACCTTCTGCTTGTGATGCCAGTGTATTACATCCATGAGCATTACTGGGTGCTACAGAGGAGAGAGCAGTCCCCATCTCACCATCATCCCCATAAACACTCCATGGAAAGTCCATAGTTGTGTATTTGCTGGTACAGTTGTATGGTGTGTCCCAGGAATGCGGGTTGTGGCACAGTACCTCTGCTCTTCCAGCAGAAAATGGAGAAGTGCCTGACATAGTTTTAACGAGAGGATGTCTTTAATTCACTCAGGTTCAAGAGTTGCTAGAAAAGGCATCAGACTCCAAAGTAAGTTTACTTTTTTTTTTATATATAGTCTTCTTTTCACCCCCAAAGTATCTTTACAATTAGGCAGACATTCCGTCTATGTTTTAAGGAATCAAGGTGGAGGCTGAAGGAGGATGGGACATCCTTAGCTTCAGGCCTGTTTATCGGAACTCTTAAAGCTCCTGTCTATGAGCGCAGTTAGTCGTGAGGCTTGTGTGTGGACCCTGGATTGCCAATAGTGCAGTGTCTCTCAAACTTTTTTTACTGGTGACCCCTTTCATATAGCAAGACTTTGAGTGCGACCCCCACCCCCTTATAAATTAAAAACACTTTTTAAATATAATTAACACCATTATAAATGCTGGAGGCAAAGCGGGGTTTGGGGTGGAGGCTGACAGCTTGAGACCCCCCTATGTAATAACCTCATAACCCTCTGTGGGGTCCCGACCCCCAGTTTGAGAACTCCTGCAATAGTGGTCTCTAAAACCTGAGAACAGCCTGTATCTCCTGTGGCAAAGACCAGTGATAATGACCTGCTTTTGAAAAACCACATTGTTTTATGGTTAGTTTTTTGCCCACTCTTTGCATAACATTCTGTTCCTTTAGTCCTCCCCACAGGAACCAATCTCCCTTGCACCAGAAGCACTGTCTGAGCCAAACTTCCCTCAGTAAATTACAGAAAGAGGTGCCTGGCGATTTTTTCCCCCTAGACACAAACAGCCCCACATGCTTTTTGGTTGGTGAAAAAATTGCAGTTCAAACCTGATTAACTCTTTCTCTCTGTTCTCAGATTCTGTCTTCGTGTCCAGAGATTAAATGGCATTTTATAGGCCATCTGCAGAGGAATAATGTCAACAAACTGATTGGTAAACTTAATTTAATTTCTTTAAGCTCAGTATCCCGGGGCAACAAATTCTTCCTATGTCATAACTTGCTTGATTAACCCATTAGTGCAGCTGATTACAGGCCACGAAAGCATGGTCCTGGCTTCATGTTTTACTTTTACTTTTGTCTGCTGTTATCCCCTGCCATAGTCCACTGCTGGCTGGAGGCAATTCAAAATAGCTCTGTGATACCTTTGCTGCACAGAGAGCTGGGAGCCCCTTAGTTGGGAGAATATGACTTGGTGTCTCTGATATTTGCCTCTGACTGCAAGAGAGAACTGCTTTTGTGTTCATGAATTTTCATATACACTAAAATAAAACGCAGCCTGTGGGACTCATTTCCACAAGACATCAAAGACCAAGAGCCTAGCAGGACTAAAAAAGACTAGACAGGTGCATGGATAATGGGACTATTCTGAGATTTCAAGGTAAAACTTTCAAAAGTGCCTAAATGAGGCCTTGGCTACACTAGACAGTGTTGGCTGGTATAGCTATACAGCAAACCCGCCTAGTGTAGATGCGGTTCATATGTACCGATGGGTGGTTCTTCTGATATATCTGTTATCCAGCAAAATAAGCTGTGGCTATGTCCACGCTACAAAGATAAGTTGACCTATGATAAGTCGACCTTACTGCCACTGGAGTAATTACTGTGGTGGCTGCTGTCCACATTACCGTCCTGACTGAAGAGGGGCAGTGTGGGGGGGATGAGAGCTCCAGGGCTCTCAGCTCCACACCAGGAACCCAGCTGCCCCTGGGGCTTGTCGCCTTCCAGCTCCCAGCCAGCAGTGGGGGTGGGGGGCCAGCCACCCGGGGCTTCTCGCCTCCGGTGGGGAGATCCACATCCGGAGTTTGGCCGGCTGCCGTGCTCCCGGAAGACAGGAGGAGTGGGGAGCTCAGCTGGCAGCCCAAGCAGGGAGCCTGGGTGGCAGTCTGGCTTGGAGTGGAGACCCGGCAGCAGCCCAGCTTTGAGCTGGCTTTCTTGTCAATTTCATGGCTCCAGTGGAGCCATGAAATTGACAAGAATGACAGCCAACAGCCCCTGTAAGACTGCATTGTCCTAACTACACAAACATAAGCCCTACCCCTCTTATTGAGGTGGTTTTATTATGTCCGCATAGCAGGGGAGTTACGTCGGCGGGAGGAGCATTTCAGTGTGTATGCCTCCACTGTTTTGTCAACAAAACTCTGTAGTGTAGACAAGGCCTAGATCAGAAAACACACTCCTGTATTACTGCATCTACACTAGGGCTTTTGCGGACCCAACTCTAAGGGTTGTAAAACCTCTTGGGTATGTACCAACTTCTGTTGGGGGTGAGGAGGAAACTTCCTGGGGAGTAGAGACTCATACCTACTCACTGGAGGTTTGTTGCAGCTGACACTGGCTACTGTGGAAGACAGGATCCTGAACTGGGATGGGGCTATGGTCCAATCCCATCTGGCAATTCTTGGAATAGTATTTCATTGATCCAGGGATCAATGAATTTTTGTTGTTTACTTAGCTCTTCTACAGCCCAAGCTCTCTCTATGCTGGGTCACTGTGACCTCTTATAAGAATGGGGGAGATGATGTCGCACAACGGAGGGATATTTTGGTATGTGCCATTTGTAGCGAGTAGTCAAGCTGAACTGCCACATCTGCTAAATTGGCCTAACATAGTCTGTGTGTTCCATGGCAAATGCACAGTGTAGCACACTGAATGTGCTGTGCAAAGTCTAAAGTCTGTCTTTGGTGTATGGCGCTAAAGAATGATTGAAGCCTCGTGGAAACCTGGTGACAAGATCATTCTGTTTCTGTATCTCTGTTACTGATGCCTGTCTGCATGTTTGTTCCTCTGCCCCTGCTGCTTCCCAGAGAGAGGCTTATGACTTCAAGTGGGGAGTAAACAGCAGGAGCAGATGATCCAAAGAACAGTCACCATGTTCCTCGTACAAATGACCTTGGTAACAAAGAGCAAGGCAAGAAAAATACAGTAAGCTCTGGGGGTGTAAATAGAACTTTAAGCTAAACGCTTCCCGCACTGCAGCTTTAAGGTTTTAGAAAGCACTGTGGCAGGTTAAATCCTCTTTCAATCCATTTCTTTCCTTAACAGAGATTTTCAACTATTTCATTTGGTTTGCAACCAAAATTTCTCTCTCCATCTCTGCCACTTACATTTGTACCATCAAGTTGGATGCCATTTTGCATTTAGCTCCCTCAGTGCCGTACGTTCTCACTGTGCTGTACAAACACAGACTAATCCTCGCAGCCCTTGTGAGGGAGGGTGGTTCTGTTCATTTCGTTTTATGGATAGGGAACCTGAGATCCAGAGGTGAAAAGACTTGCCCAAGGCAAATGTATTGGATTCGGGATTGGGACTTGGGAGGTCCTGGCGACAGTTAACAAGAGGCTATTGCCAGTGGAGGCAGACGGTGTTCCAGCTACAGCTGTTTGTGCTTTTGAAGTGCCTTCAAATCTGCCTTATTTCTCCCTAGCTGTTCCCAATCTGTTTATGGTGGAAACGGTGGATTCTGTGAAACTGGCAGACAAAGTCAACAGCTCGTGGCAGAAAAAAGGCTCACCGCAGAGGTTAAAAATCATGGTGCAAGTTAAGACAAGTGGAGAAGATAGTAAGTGGTTGGACACTTGAGCTAATGACATTCATGTTCTGTTAGCACTGTTGATGGGTACAATATAGCTGGGTTAGACTAATGTGTGTATTTAAAGAGCTACTCTAGGTCTGAAATTAAATCTGCTTTCAGTGTTTTAAAATGGAGTATCTCTTTCCAGTCTGAATAGCTCAATTAAAAAACCTGCATTATCACTGAGAAATTGGGGAGGCGGGAAATCCGGCAGGAGAACAGGAAAAGCATGGCTTGGGTGTCCTTTGCTGGCATCACCAGAGCAGTTAATGCTGTTCCTCACATTGACCTGGCCTCAATTGTGCAGCAAACAAAATGTTTGTTTCAAATGCCATTGGAAACGTGGGGGCACAGGAGGGCAGCCTAGCTTGCCGAACAGAAATCAAGCAGGTATGTGACGAGACAGACGCATGCATTTTTAGGCCAGGTCTCCACTTAAGTTTTTACCAGCATAGCTATAGTCCGCTGGGGTGCATTTTTTGTTTTGTTTTAACAAATCACCTACACGGGCAAAAGCCCTGGCATAGAGGCTGTTATAGCAGCAAAAAGTGCTTTTGCCAGTTTGCCTTATTTCACTCACTGACCCAGAGTAAGCTATACTGAAAGGCAAGTGCTCTTTTCGTGGTATAATGGCATGTCTACACCGGGAGGGTTTGCCAGTGTAGTTATACCAGCAAAACTTAAGTGTAGACAAGGCTCATATTTGAAAGCACAGAGGAAGTGTTGCAGAGAACAGAGTAAGCAAGGCACTGTCACCATCTCTTTCAAGGTTGATTTTCTTTTAACATCGATAGATTTTTTTTGTATTGCAGACCTTCTGGGTGTTGCTCCTTCATCAGGTGAAGCAAGTGGTCCAAGTGCCCAAGGTGGCAGTGCTAAGGAGAATGCATAGGAGACTTCTCAATGCTCTAAAACCACTAGATCTCCCCAGATGTTCCACAGCTCTTGAAGGGCTGCAAGTGGCTGTACCACTCTGTGCTCCATTTGTGAGAGCCCCAGCGTCTAGTTTGATACTGCTGTAGGCCGTAGATTTTTAGTGGGCTAAATTACAACAAAGTGAAAACCATATCTAGGCAGCCTCTGGCTCTGAGCAGGGAACTCGATATGGAGTTTGGCATGTGTTGCTGTTTCACCATTGTGGTATATGCCTTCTTTTTCAGGTAAGCATGGTCTCCCACCTGGAGAAACAGTGGGAACAGTGGAGCATATAATCAAGGAGTGTCCGAGCCTGGAGTTTGTGGGTCTGATGACAATTGGCAGCTTTGGACATGACCTTAGTAAGGGACCAAATCCTGACTTCCAGGTAAGACTTACTTGGGATCAAGTCTTTGGATTCACTGGAAATCAGTGGCAAGATTCCCATTACGTGGGACCACAGTTTAGCCCTTCTGACAGTAATCCTGTCTAGGGCTTGTGGAGGACAGAGCTAAATGTGTGCAGCGCTAAACAGACCACCACCCCCACGCTATTCATACAGCTCCCATGAACCCAACTGACCGAGACTGTGCCATCTCTTCCGCAGTGAGGCAAGGAAGTGGGTACATAGCAGCAGGCTGAGAGAGGTGCAGCATCCAGTTACAGAACAGCCAGTTAAGGGCTACTGTTGCTTAGCTCTTCCAGTTGAAAAGGCTGACTGCAGAAAGGCCTGCTGGGAGATGCGTTCTTACAGTAGCGTGACTGTAAGCCAGTGCGACCAGCTCCCAGCCGTGGTGTCAGAACTCCCAACGGCAGCAGAATTTCAGTCCCTTTCTTCAGGGATGGGTTTAATTTTCAAAACCAGAACAGATCCCCAGGTCTGGGTGCATGGTGTCTCCTCGAGCCTCTTCCTTGGAGGGATTCTGCCTCTGCCCGGTGTATACAGGAGGTGTCTCCAGCAGAGTCTTCCACTTACCTGGTGGGGAAAGGACCTGAAAGGGGGCTCTCTCCAAGTCCCTGCAGGGGCCTCTTCTAACTGAGCTGCTTGCTGGCCTTTCATTTGAGGACCAGGTGATCTGCAGGCTATGCCTGATTCCTGGCCTAGGGCCTATTGCCTGGGCGATGCATGATTAGACACAGTTGCAGCTAAGCCCTGCACCCTTAAAAGGCTGCCCCACCATGTGATCACAACCTTAATGCTGCAAAGATTTATAGTACGTCTATACTACAAGTGCTACAGTGACACAGCTGCAGTTACACTGCTGTAGTGCAAACGGTGCAGCAACAGAGGGGGGTTTTCCATCACTGAAGTAAATCCACCCCTTCCAGAAGTGTGCATTTTTTCAAGCCCCTGAGTGACATTGCGAAGTCGATCCAAGTTTTAGGTGTAGACCAGGCCTTGTCAGGATCAGGAAGAGGCTTCTGGATTGCATAGGTCACACCTTGTAACAGAACAAATAGTTTCCCTTTTCTGAGGCAGATAACCTCTCTAGCAAACTCTCATTTAATTAAGATATAGAAAACATCTGTAACTGGCAGTAGCTACGCTTACCCAGTGTCACTTGTGTTTGGTAACTAATGAAGTGTTCTACAAACCTTTCCTGGGCATTGGAAGGAAGTGAATTGTCGATTGGTGTTTGTATTGTGGTAGTATCTAAAGATTTCTGTCAAGGATCAGCGCCTATCTGCGAGGCACTGTATTAGCCTGACACGGACGGTCCCTGCTCCAAAGAGCTTATGTTCAAAATATGACAGGCTCCAAATGAAAATAGTCTTCAACTTGCTCCAGTGTTCACTCCTTAATACTAGGCATTTCTAGAGCATTCTTGGTTTGCAGAGCATTTTGAAGACAATATCCTTAGTCCCCTCTGAGGTAGGTAAATCGTATTGTCCCCTATTCCATAAAGAGAAACTGAGTGACCTAGAGGTTAATGACTTGTTCGTGGCTGCAGAGGCCATTGGTATCAGCGCTGGGATGAGAATGTGGGAGTTCCTGATTCCTAGTTCTAAAACGCAGGTTAGGACAGTTTCACCTTGGAGGGAAGCTTTTCAGTCAGGGTATAAACCCCTGGCAACAGGATTTGGAAATGCTGATGCACCCTTATCCCTGGAGGTTCAAAGGTGACAATGTTGTCCAATTCAGGGACTTACAAGGAAGTATAACTTATAACAGCCTGGTCCTTTGCATAATCCCACCTGTCCTCTCCTGAGCTGTATCCAGGACGTTCATAGGAGCCCATGTTGTGAAAATTGCTGAGGAAATGCACTGAATCGCCTAATCAGACAGATCTGCCTTCAGGCAAAGCTTCAACCACAACTTGCCTTTGTTGTTTTCTGCTTTGAGGGACCTGTGTCTGAGGCCAAGTAGCGTAAGGTCCCATTGCTGCTCTGAATTAGCAGGCCTGCTCCAGGCACACTGCTGTGACACTTGTATCCCTTGAGAGGATGTGAAGGCTTTTGTGTGTATTTTCACTAATGTGGCCTATAGATAAACTGCATTGTAAATTTCCAAAAGCTCACGAGGTAACTTAAAAACAGGAACGAGTCCTTGAGAACAGGGAGAATGGGAACTGCAGTCAGATGTCGGGAATCTCCAAAGAAGAGCCGAAAGCTTATTCCAGGGCACTGTGAAAAGCATTCGGTGTAACTGTTGAGCAGTGTGTAATCTGCCCCTTGTTTCCTCTCTTAGGTGTTGATATCCTTGCGACAGGACGTATGCGAAAAGCTAAATATCCCCATTGAGAAAGTTGAGCTGAGTATGGGCATGTCCACAGACTATCAGCATGCAGTAAGTCTGGTTTCCTTTGGCCACCCCAGATCTAAGGTAGCAGTCATCCCACTGATACTACCTCCCTCTAGGGATAGTGATCAAACAGCCAGACCTTGCAGCCCATCCTGCACGGAGATTCTGAAGCTAAGTCTCATGAGGAGCACAGCTGATCTTAACTGTAAGCCTAGAACTGGGTCATCATTGATCTCTGTTTGATAGCTTCCCCCATTTGTCATGACCCTTCCCGGAGTAAGGGTTGCTCCAGTGACTTCCACATTAGTGTGACTTTGAGCACTAGTTCTAGTAAGGACACAACCTGTGTATCTAAGGTACCTACATGGACCCCATCCCTGGGGTGTCTGAGCTCTTCCCAATCGTTAATGTATTTCTCCTCACAACGCCCTTGTGCGGCAAGGCAGTGCTATTATCCCCATTGTACAGTGGAGCACAGAGACTAGGTGACTTGCCCAAGGTCTCCCAGGGCGTCTGTGGCAGAGCAAGGAATTGAATCCGACGTTCCCAAGTCCCAGGCTAGCACCCTAAACTCTGGGCCATCCTTCCTCTCTTCTTTTCTAAAGCATGCAAGCACAGGGCTAGCAAACTCAGGTCTGTTCTGGGATCTGCTGTCAGCATGGGAATACGGCTAGCTTGTTTGCTAACTTGTTCCACTGGTGGATACCTCTTGCGCTATGGCTTACTACTGGAGTAAATGATCAAAAGGGCACTTTGAAGCCCAAATATAGAGCAGAGATTCTATGTGGGAATAGAGAAATTGTGCATTCTTGTGTGTCCTAGTGGTTAAGCCCCCAAGCTGGGTTACTGATGGGGCTAATGCTCTGTGGGACAGCCACAGTGTCTGAGGGCTGTCTTGTTCCCTCTTCTCTCTACAGATTGAGGTTGGATCCACAAACGTCCGGATTGGAAACATTATTTTTGGAGAGCGGGACTACTCCAACAAACCAGCCAACGCCAGTGACACTAAAAGCAAAGTGGAGTCCTTGGCTGTGCAAGAGCACTAAATGGAAAGAGGAAAGATGCTCTAAACTACAGGACACCAGGGAGACTTAACTATGCACTTTCACCTCCTTCTGTAGTGACAGCTTGTCATGCTAGCAAGGGGAAATACCTGGTAATAGACCAGAGGTCTCAGAACCTATAACGATTGTTGTATGAGAGTAGAAACTGGAATTTTTTTTTTTTTTTTTTTTTTAAACCCACCACCAACAAGAAAACTTGTGGTTGAAAATGACTTCAGTATCTTAGCTACTTTTAAGAACAATCACTCTTGGATAACTATATTGGATAAACTGATTAAGCACTAGAATTGAGTTATTAACAAGCAAGAGGCATCTCCAGCAGTCTGTGATTACATTTTTAATATGAGGCGTGGTTTACCTGACGGAGAACTAACTTCTGGTTAGCCAGTTTTAATTTTGTCAGAGGCATCTCTAAATACCCACTCATCTCGAGTGAGAAGGTATGTGGCTCAATAGCTACCGTATGCCTAGGTAGAAGTCACTTTGTAGACACACCTCGATAACACTTAACAGTATTGACACTGAAGAGAATATATCCATTCTAATAACGAACAGATGAGTGAATAAAGAACACAGTTGCTAGTGCAAGTCAATGGCACGCTGCTTTTGGCACATAAATTGGAAGGTGCGAGTGTGCTGGCTGACCAGAGGTTGTATTTGTCCTCTCCAGACTGGCATTGCTAACTCTTACCACTGGTGACATATCTCCTCCTGTCTTTGTAGGCGGCTTTTAAGCCTTTAATCTTTTCCCCTCGTAAAGTGTTGAGTTATTTACGTACTACCCGATAAGTCCGGTTGCAGTGTGCTCTACTGGCTAGAGCAGGGAACTGTGTGTCTCAGACTCCTGGCTCTGCCATTGGCTTGCTGTGTGATCTTAGGCAAGCCACTTAACCACTCTGTGCCTCAGTTTCCCCATCTGTCAAATGGGAATAATAATACTGACCTACCTCACATGGAGGATTGTGAGGCTTGCTTGTTTGTAATGTGTTTGAAACCCTCGGAGGAAAGGTGCTGCAGAAATGCGAAGTATTATTACCCCATTACGTCCAGATGTACATGAAATCAGTTGTATTGCCACTGCACAGATGCTGTAATATAGTTCCCAAATCTTTAAATTCACTTATTCATTGGCCCTGACCTCTGCTCTTTCTAAAAGTGAGAAGGGGGAAGCTCTTCCATCACAGTAGCTGTTTCATCCAGGCTTGCAGCACATAGTTTCACTGACAGTGTTTACAGCAGATCTGTTTTGTAACTCGCATTTTGACAGTCGGCTTCAGGGTCTTGTCTATTGCAAGAATGAGGAGACCTTAGTCACCAGTAGCAATACCTGCTTTTCATGGCAAAAGGCTTCTCTCTGTGTGCGCGTGTTTGGTTAAATCAGCTGTGGGTTTTATCTTCTAAATGTAACTGAAAAGAACACACTCTTGAATCAGCCTGTCATGTTACATAGCTTCAACACTGCATGCAGTCTGAACGGCCCTCGTCAGAGCTGCAAAGGGTGGTGTTTGATCTAGTATGTTAATAAAACCGTTGTGAATTTGAATACCATCTGTGCCAATGACAAAGCTATTAAAGATGTTATTTTTATGTTCCAATGTTTTGGATGAACGCTGGGGGACAGTTGCTTGTTACATCTTGCATGGCAACTGGCCTGCATAACATGGGGCTGATGTTTACTGAGACTGGCTTGTCCTGGAGGAGGGGGCGGTTGCTTTGAAAGACCGCTGAAGCAAAGGGCCTGCCTGCCTAAGAGGAAGGGCTTCTTGATCAGAGGGGAAAAAAAACGAAGGCTGAGACTGTAGAGCAGCCCAAATGAGGTGAGTAGTTCTCTCACTGTGCCTCTGGGTGGCACTGTCCCCAAATCTGTAGAGCTGGTTTAAGAGGGATATTAGTACCTTTTGGCTGTGGGGTACAGATACATCCATCATAATCCTAGGCTAACATGGCTAGCCAGAGGTATGGAAGTGTTTGTGCTCTCCAGCCACGAGGTGGGCTGGGACAGAGCAGGAAATACCCGAGCAAGGAACAGGCCTTAAGCAGAAGCAAGGGAAACAGAGAAGAAATGATAGAGAGCATTAGCCAATGATTCCCCACCTGGACTCCAAAAAATAAAAAGGAAGGTGGCAGAATGGCTATCACTACCGATTGTGTTGGCTCATCTGCCAGCCAGCTATTGAGGAATACAATCTCCTGGCCTACATGGTGCTTTTCCACCTGATCTCTACAGCAATAACAAGTTTGGACTATTCGTGTGTTTATACACCAAACAAGCCCTGATCTTCAGTATGCTTTCTGCTGTGGACTGCAGAAGAAGGGGACTAAATGATAATGGACTCAGCTGTGAATCTGTTTCTTCCTTAGCTCATATTCCCTCCATGAGGCTCAGCTGCTTTCCCTTCTCTCCCATCTTCTCTGCTCACTTCCTGAATGGAAATGGGATACTAGTGGGGCTTAATGAGGCAATGAAAGATCTAGACTGGAAGGTAAGTGCCAGGGATCATGGTATTGCAGGAACCTATTGTGTTAGTGGATTAATACAGTGGACTTTGAATTCTGGAGCGTGGCATTCAAATAACAAACTAGGTCACCAATGAACGTAAGTGTTTGGTTTCCAAATGTCCATTTGTGTCAATTTGCACTCAGTAGCAGTACCAAAAAGATGCCTAGGACTCAAATAGCAGGATCTGCTGCTGGCCTTCAGTGAAGTACACGGTCACAGCTATGCCTGAGACCTACAGCTGATATAATGAGGTGTTTAGCATTAGAGATGCACTTTGCCACCTTGCCACTACCTCTCCCACAATGCTGATCTAAGGAGTGGTATCAAGGGCAGCCTGGAAGGAGGAACTAGGCCATTAAGATCACAGTGGCCGTGGAGGAGGGAGTGCCAACATGACAAGGCATTAATGGGGAAAGCCTAGCACTGTTAGCTTCTGTTCTCCAGTTGTGAAGCTGCTTCACTCACGCATCACCCCCGCTTCCAGCATGCATTGTCGTGCTGGTGCAAGGTGTCACTGACAACCCAGGAGCCTTCTGTCTATGCTGCAGGTTTGATGGGCAGCACCAGTGCCAGCTTCATGCACACCCTGCCCCCTACCAATAGAAGGACACCCTCCCCCCAAATTGGGGATTTGGTCTCCTTTGGCCACTCTGAGGCTGCCAGCAAGGGTGCCAAATGTGGTGGTCCTCCCTGTCCAGGGAGAAGTGGGCTTAGACCCCCCACTCGTTGCACAGAGGCCACCTGCCAGATGCTAACTGCTAGTCACTGGAATGGAGTCAAGAGCCTTGTGATGAAAAGTTCCCTGGCCTGTTGTTAACCCCGTGGCCCCTTGTCCCCCTGCAACATGAGCTTTAGTTACATCTATTAAAATACAAGCACTTGCCTAGTTTGCTGCCACCCTTATTCCCTCTTCTAGAGGCATTGTCACTGTCAGCATTTGCCTTGAAAGAATATTCCCAGCCGATTAAGGTTTAGTCTTGAGGTCGGATGGATTACCCCTCCCATATAAAAGGTGTAAAGAAGTACTTGTTTGTGTTAAATCTGCAGCCTATTGTTTCCAGTGGGTGTCCTTCAGTTCTTGTTGTGTGAAGGTGTAAATAGCACTTACTTTCATCACCCCAGTCATGATTTATAGACCTCTATCATATCCCCCCTTAGTCCTCTCTTTTCCAAGCTGAAAAGTCCCAGTCTCTAATCTCTCCTAATACGGAAGCTGTTTCATACCCCTAATCATTTTTGTTGCCTTCTTTGTACTTTTTCAAATTCTAATATCTTTTCTTGAGATGGGGCGACCAGAACTGCACGCAGTATTCAAGGTGTGGGTAGGGCCGGCTCCAGCTTTTTTGCCACCCCAAGCGGTGAAGGGAGAAAAAAAAAAAAAGCCGCGATCGGCAGCACTTCGGTGGCAACTCTACCGTGCTGCTTCATTCTTTGGCAGCAATTCGGCGGCTGGTCCTTTCTTCCGAGACGGACTCACCGCCGAAGAACCAGATGTGCCGCCCCTTTCCATTGGCCACCCCAAGCACCTGCTTCCTATGCTGGTGCCTGGAGCCGGTCCTGGGTGTGGGTGTACCATGGATTTATATAGTGGCATTATGATGTTTTCTGTCTTATTTTCTATCCCCTTCCTAATGGTTCCTAATCTTATATTAGCTTCTTTGATTGCTGTTGCACATTAAGCAGCTGTTTTCAGAGAACTATCCGGTTGACTCCAAAATCTCTTTTGTAAATGGTAACAGCTAATTTAGACCCCTTCAATTTGCATGTATAGTTGGGATTATGTTTTCTAATATGCATTACTTTGCACTTGTCAACACTGAATTTCATCTGCCATTTTGTTACCCAGTCACCCAGTTTTGTGAGATCCCTTTGTAACTCTTCGCAGTCAGCTGTGGACTTAACTATCTGAAGTAAGTTTGTATTGTCTGCAAACTTTGCCACTTCACTGTTTACCCCTTTTCCCAGATCATTTGATATGTTGAACAGCACAGGTCCCAGGACAGATCCTTGGGGGACCCCACTATTTACTTGTCTCCATTCTGAAAATTTCACCATTTATTCCTACCTTTGTTTCCTGTCTTTTAACCAGTTCCTTATACATGAGGACCTTCCTCTGACCCCATGACTACTTACTTTGCTTAAGAGTCTTTAGTGAGAGACCTTGTCAAAGGCTTCTTGAAAGTCCAAGTACACTAGATCACCCTTGTCCACATGTTTGTTGACCCCCTCAAAGAATTCTAATAGATTAGTGAGGCATGATTTCCCTTTACAAAAGCCATGTTGACTCATCTCCAAAATACTGTGTTCATCTATGGTCTGATAATTCTGTTCTTTACTATAGTTTCAACCAGTTTGCCTGGTACTGAAGTTAGGCTTACTAGCCTGTAATTGCTGGGGTCTCCTCTGGAGTATTTTTTAAAATTGTCATTACACTAGCTATCTACCAGTCATCTGATACAGAGGCTGATTTAAGTGATAGATTATGTACTACAGTTAATAGTCCTGCGGTTTCACATTTGTTCATTCAGAACTCTTTAGTGATACCATCTGACCCTGGTGGCTTATTACTGTTTCGTTTGATCAATTCGTTCCAAAACTTCCTCTGCTGACTCTTCAATCTGGGACAGTTCTTCAGATTTGTCACCTCAAAAGAATGGCTCTCGTGTTGCAATCTCCCTCACATCCTCTGCAACACAGACTGATGCAAAGAGTTCATTTAGCATCACTGCAACAGCTTTGTCATCCTTGAGCGTTCCTTTAGCACCTCAATTGTCCAGTGCCCCACCTGATTGTTTGGCAGGTTTCCTGCTTCTGAAGTGCTTAGAAAAAAAAATTTTGCCATTAGTTTTTGTCTTTTGCTAGTTGTTTTTCAGATTAGTGTTTTTTGTTTTGTTTTGTTTTTTTGTTTTTTTTGGCCTGCATAATTATACTTTACACTTGACTTGCCAGAGTTTGTTCCTTTCTATTTTCCTCAGTAGGGTTTGACTTCACATTTTTAAAGGATGGTTTTTTGTGTCTCTGCCTCTTGATTCTGTTTAGCTATGATGGTATTTTTATTTTATTTTTTGGTCCACTTGCAGGCATTTCACTCTTGTGACTGTTCCTTTTAATTTCCATTTAACTAGCCTCCCCATTTTTTGTAGTTCTCCTTTTTGAAGTTAAGTGCTACTATGGTGGGTTTCTTTGGTATTTTGCCACCTACAAGGATGTTAAATGTAATTACATTATAGTTGCTATTACCGAATGGTTCAGCTATATTCACCTCTTGGATCAGATCTTGTATGCCACTGTAGCTATAGCTTTTAAAAACTAGGTTTTGGGCAGAGCAGCCTGAGCAAACACTACAGAACTGTCCATTTCATAAAGTCCTATCCACATGGCATATACAAGATTTATTCAAATTGCACATTAACCTTGGACTCTGTATTAACTCTAAAAAAATAAAATTAAAAAAAAACTATAGCCCCTCCAGGCTCTCTCCCTGCCTTGTAGAGGCTGAGACCACCCCCCTAATGCACTCTCCTGTACAAACGGACCCTTCTCCCAGCACTTCAAAGCAGTTGTCAGCCAGGGGAGCGGCGAAGAAGCATGAGTTAGACTCCCTGTCTGTCACAGAGAAACTGTTCTTTGGGGATTGAGAGCCCATCTCCTGGTAGACTTGGCTATCTCCAAAAGAAATAAAAATGTGGATTATTCTAGGTTGGACTCACGTGTTGCTGCTCTTTTCATAGCAGTGGGTGAGGAAAGACTCCATGCTAAAGCTATATTTAGATAAATATCAATACTAAATAAGCAGCCTCCTACTCTAAAGGCAGCTTTTGAAACCACTGAGCTTTGCAGGCTTCAATTACCCAGTTAGGAGGAATCCAGTCTGTCCAGACACTGTCCTCTCCCTTCCTCCTCCTCCTGCTAAGTCAGGTTTGTTTGTTTCAGATGATATCTTGTGTGTTGCAAAGTACTTGGCTTCAAGTTTGATCTTTCCTGCCAATCTGTGAAATAAAATCAGTGTGACCCTATTTGACAGATGCGCAGAGAAGCGATCAGTGCTGGCTCTAGCTTTCAACAGGGTGGGGCTGCTGGGAGGACTTGGATAGACATGAAAGTTATGTTTTCCCCATTAGGCATCATTCGATGCAGTATATAGACTTCATGTGATGCTCAGGAGGGATCGCGTCCAAAGGAGAAGCAAACTGTATTGTTTCTTCTGAGGGCAGGAAGGACTGAGGAGGAGGAGGGAGACCTGGCTTCAGTTTCTGTCTGTGCCTTCAGGCCAGTCACTACCTATGGATAAGTTTAGAATCTCCCTAGAGGAAAGAGGGGGAAAGTGGAGCAAATGTGGATGTGGCTAAGCCTGTGCCAGCACTACGCGTGGGGAAACGTCTAGGAGAGGCTCACCCAGCATTGGAGGGAGTCCCAGCTTAGGGTTAGAATGCAGTGAGAAGATGGCAGCTGGACTGATCTGAAAATAATAGGTATCCCCAGGGCAACAGCCACCTCCCTGATTACCACTTACATAAGAATGGCCATAAGGGGTCAGACTGATGTCCAGCTAGCCCAGTGGCTGGTGCCAGATCATGCTTCAGAAGGAAAGAACAAAACAGGGCAATTATCAAGTGATCCATTCAGTCGTCCATTCCCAACTTCTGGCAGTAAGAGGCTAGGGACACCATCTTGGCCAATAGCCTAATAGACCTATCCTCCAGGAACGTATCTAATTCTTTTTTGAACCCTGTTATACTTTTGGCCTTCACAACATCCCCTGGCAATGAGTTCCACAGGCTGACTGTGTTGGGTGAAGTAGTACTTCCTTGTGTTTGTTTTAAACCTGCTGCCTATTAATTTCATTGGGTGACCCCGGTTCGTATGTTATGTGGAGGGGTAAATAACACTTCCCTCTTCACTTTCTCCACACCAGTCATGATTTTATAGACCGCCATCATATCCCCCCGAGTCGTCTCTTTTCTCAGTTGAACAGTCCCAGTCGTCTTAATCTCTCCTCGCATGGAAGCTGTTCTATACCCCTCATTTTTGTTGCCCTTCTTTGTGCCTTGTCCACTCCATTGATACTTCTCAGCAGTGTGGCCTTGGAGACTGAGCTCTCCTTTCTCCTGGGGTTTCTGTGCTCATCAGCATAGTGCTTGTGTCTACTCAGAGGATCTCTCCGTGGATAGAAGCATCTTGGTCCTGGAGAAGTTTCCACAGCAGCTGCTTGTGCTGTACCTGTTCTGTGACTAGAAGACTGTCTGTCTCCAGGTCCAGCTCCTTTCAAACACTCTCTATCTGTGACGTTCCCCTGCTGGGGAGTCAAATCTTTTCCAGGCCTGGCTGCTGAGTCAAGCCCGTCCACTGTCTTGTGACCTGTTTCAGTTCTGCACCTAGGATTAACAAGAGCTACTCTGCATCTGTGCCTGCAGCTTCCAATGAGCTCTTGCTCTTTAGAGCAAGCACTTGGCTCTAACACCCCGCTGTCTGGCTCTGATGAGCAGCTG
Organism: Malaclemys terrapin pileata; assembly: GCF_027887155.1. Classification (NCBI taxonomy): domain Eukaryota; kingdom Metazoa; phylum Chordata; order Testudines; family Emydidae; genus Malaclemys; species Malaclemys terrapin. Next base: position 128,922,573 of record NC_071506.1, on the reverse strand, counting down.
TAGAGGCGCAGTTGGGCTGTAGTCATTGTCACTCAATCCCTGCTAGCAATTCTACATAGAGCTTCATCCTTGGGGTTTCTAAAAGGAAGAAGCCGTGAGTGTGTGAGATCTCTCCTTTGGCACAGCTTAGGGCTCCCATCCAGAATGCCTGTGTTGCTGCCCTCCAGAGGGCGATGCCCCACTCACAGGTATGGTCTCCATGTGCACTCTCCCCTTGTGAACAAGTGTGATGAGGGGTGGGTGCGTGGATTGGCCTTGCTCTGTGGGGCACTCCATTTGGATCTCTTTAGAAGGCTGCAAAATGGTTAACTTCTTAATTGATTTTTCATTCTCACTCTGGCTAGGACATTCTTGCAATTGAGGCACTCAAGAGACCTGGGTTGAAGTTCCTGTTAAGCCATAGACTGACTTTGTGACACTAGGCAAGTCACTTAACCTCTCTAGGACCCAGTTCTCCAGCTGAGTAATGGGGGCTGTGAGGGTAAATCCATATGTACTTGGAGGATGCTCTGCTACTAGAGAAAGCTAGGGAGAGCCATACACTTCTACAGGAAGCCCTGGTGATAGGCCGACGTGGAGGGCTGGAAATCTCACCAGTGCTTGTTTTTGCAGCATCTGAAAACCAGTCTTGCAAAAACAAGTGGTTTGGATGTAGCCCTTCTGACGGATGAGCCCCCAGCACAGTGCACATTACACCTGTTGACAGATGTAACACTCACTTTCTTGACCTGTCATTTGACCTGCCTAATAGGATCTGTGAAAGCTTCAGACAGGTTAAAGGCCTTAGCTACACACGGTGAGGGTCAAAATTCATGATGGGCCATCCAAGGGCTGGAGCCTGTTGCAGATTTCATCAGTGGAAGCAAAATGAGACTTGTTTATTTCTTGGATAGCAGATTTCCTCAGTGAAAGCCAATGTAAAAGAGGTTTTTATTGGACACAAATGAGCAGAATTTGGAGACTCTTCTGCTTTGATTTTATTCAAAGCCAGAGTGTTTTGCTTTTGAGGTTGGGAGTGGAGAGGGTTACCGTACCTCTGACACTCAGGCTCCGATGTTGTTATAGCATCAAATAAGTTACCCAGTTGTTTGGCTTAGCAGGATAATGATTCAGAATGGAGCAGGCTGGGTGTTTGTCTGGGAAAGAGTTTAGAGGGGCTTGGAAATAGCTGAAGAACTTGTACATGAAGCTTGGATCACCTGGGAAGCACTGTTTGAACATTCCCCTCTAGTGGTGATGTCCCTGGATATGTCACATTTGTTATTGATTTGGACGAGGGTTGACTGTTTGTGGAGGTAACTTTATAGGAGGATGAAATGCTGAAGACCGTGTGCAGGGGCATGATTGCTTCAGCGTGCTCCAGAGACCGCTCCAGAGCTCTGATTGGCCGCAGAATGCTGCCAGCCCTGACCAATATCCTCCAGGGCTCAAGAACCTCGCCAAGCCCATTCCTGTCCGCTCATGAGGAACGCACAATTAATGCCGTGTTTTCAAGGGCCCCTTCTAACCACTGGGTCAGACACATCGCCCTTGAAAAGAAAAGGCAGAGAGTGCCTCAATTATGGGCTGGCGCTGGATCCAGGGCAGTGCTCAGTATGTATTTGGGTAGGCAGCCTCCTACCTCCCCGCTGGCTCCCAGGAGGGAGGAGAAGTGAAACAGGTCATTAAGGCAACCCAGAATAAATCAATGGGTGAGAGCCTAATCCTGAATGGTTAGGCCACCCACTGCTACCCATCGAACTATGGACAATGCATAAACGTTCTCACTGTGTCTCTTTGTTGGAGTCTCCTTAATTTCCTTGCGTAAATTAGTAGCAATGCATTAGGCCATTTCCCTGGTGGGATATATTGCAACTGTGCACTAATTGCTATTTGTAAGATGATGGACCCACTCAGGCCTGCTGCTAGCTTCAACTGACCAGTATTTTGGCTTTTTCAAACATTCTAATACCCTAATCCAAATACTTGTTTACTTAAGGTTCGAGCTGAATGGCCTACTGCCATCCAGGGCAGTAAGCATGGGGCATGATCGTGTTTGCAGGACTAAGCCCTTGTTTTCTGCTTTGGTTGGTAGTTTATTGAAATTCCCAGGGGCCTTGTCGCTTTAAATCATGTTGCAAAGGAACAAAATACCTTCCCTTTGTTACTAGCAACACTGTAGGTTCGGCGTGAAAGAACTTTAATCCTCTAGGGCTAGATTTTCCAGAAAGGGCTAATTTTGTTTAAAACTCTCAAAGTCAGTTTCCCTGTTGTTCAGTCAATTTCACTGATGCAACTCTGAGATCCTGCAACTTGGGGTTCACCTGCAGCAAGGGAGGGTGTGTCTGTCTCTCTCTCTCTCTCATGGCTGTGTCTAATAGAAGCTGACAAAAAGATAAGTGGAAACACTTCTGTGCGTGTCAATGTTTTTTGAAAAGGTCATTTACCCCAAGTACATAGTGGGCCCAGTTGAAGTTTCCTCTTGGTGTGAGAGTCACTCACTGGAAAGGAAGGCTTAAAGCTCCATTTAGGAGTCCTGGCAACCACAGGCTCATGTCCCACCAGAGCAGACTCCTCACTGAGATAAAGCCTGTTCCGTGCCGTTTTTGTGTCTTTGAGCCATTAGGATGAAACCTTAACTGATAGGCTAGTGAGGAGTGTTTCAGAGTCCACTCAGCATGCAGGCTGGGCCCCAGGCAGCAGCAGGGGGCTGGTCAGCTAAGCACAGGGCCCTACCCACTTGCAATACACTGTACAGCTTGACTGACCGTTCATAAAATCTTTCCCAGCCTCAGGATCCAGGGTGCGCACTCATTGACCCCGCCTGAGCTCTGCTCGCTCAGGGAGGGAAGGGTGTTCACATGCCATATTAGAATAACCCCTCCCAGGCTGACTAGGGCAAACACCAATTAAGTTCTGTTGTCAATTTACAATTTAAGGTGGGACAAATAGGATGTTGGTTTCCAAGGAGGGTATAACTGGCCAGACCTTGCTGGTCTCTAGTGCTAGAGTTCACTAGCAGTGGGCTAGGTGCTGAAAGCAGACAAGAAAGGCTTGGGGGCCCCTTGCAGCATCTCCTATTAAAGAGGTGGGTTCACTATGAAACCTGGTTCTACAGAAATCATTCCCTCTCCCAGCTCTGCCTCCCTGGAGCAATGTCTCTTGACGGGCTGGGGCACTGCAGCTGTACTTTGCTCCTTTCAGTGCGTTTAGCTGTGCTTGCATTCTGTTCCAGTTTCGCAGTAGCAGGTTCATTATAGTAACACTACAATTACCTAGCTCCTGCTACCCGAGGAGTTCAATGCACTTTGCTGCTATTAATTTAGAATGACGGTCCCCAGTGAGGTAGGTCAATATCACCATTTTACAGATGAGGAGACTAAGAGTGGTTAGGGGGCCAATGCTGAAAGGTGCTGAGTGCTTTCTGGGTCCTTCTGCCTGCTCCATTGGCTTCTTGCCATTCCTGATCATCTGAAACACACACTGCCAGCTGGGGTTATGCATCTAAAGAGCTATGCTAAAAACCCACTTGCCTGTGCCCCCCCAAAGTGAAAATGCCTATGCAAGCAGCTTGGGCCTTTGTGCTGCTGTGAGTTCCACTCGCCTACCCCACCCCTGCAGTGAGCCGCTCTTCAAACAGCCCACAGCAGGGATCTGTGTAAGGAAAGGAAGGAATAAAATTTCTTTCTCCTTCAGGAGGGATTAATGGGCCTTGGGAGAAGTCATAGTTGCAGAGACCTCTTTCCCCAGCCCTGACTCCCTCCTCTCTCATGTTGGGGCTCTTCAAGAGTTCATTGCCCTCTTTTGATCCCTTTTTATTTGAAACACCAGTGGGCCATGGCTGCAGAAAGCACACGCCCCCTGTACTGGGAGATGAGGGGGAAACACCAAGCCAGCCTCCACCAGTGGGACACAGGGTGCCGGGCCAGGATGAACAATATTGAAGTTAGCATGAAAACCATTGAAGCAAATAGAAGCTTGAAAGAATGCAGTATGGAGGCCAAGAGGGGCTAACCATGAAGTGAACTGTGGAAATGCCTTTCAGTTCTTATTTCCCAGCATGTGGTGCCCTTCACTATACTGCCTTCAGTCCACATGCACCATCACTTTTGTGCCATGTTTGTACAGCACCTACCACAATGGGGTACTGGGCCTAACAGGCGCTACTGTAGTACCTGTGAAGAATAGCAACAGGACATTCACACGGATTATGGGCACTGTGGCTTCGCTGCCTACACTTAAACATCTCAGTCTGGCTATAGACACTTAGACAAGTGATCTGATTCGCAAGGTGTTGAGCGTGTCAGAAGCTCTCCAGCCACCTCTCAGCCACATGGGCATGCAACTAGAAAACAGGCCTGAGGAGGAAAATGGGAGTGAAGCAGGAAAAGGGACCCTGCTGGATAAGGCATGTGGGGCTGAGTGGTAAGCCAGGCAGAAGGGTGTGGGGATGGCTGTGTTACAGGACTTGAGCCGGTTGGAATGGAAGAGGGAGTAGTGGTTGTCAGACTCCCCAAGATGGTGCAATAGCCCAATAAGAGGGATTGCCTGAATCTTTGGTGCCACCAATGCCTCCTTCACGCTATAGGCCCTATCACACACTACATCATTCATCTTCAACTCAACCCATGGCTACACCAGTGTCCTGGAAGGCTGCACTGTCACTGACTTGTGGCCCATTGGCTCAGTTCTTCTGTCTCCTGGGCAGATGGATGGGCTCTCCACCTTGCTAGGTGGTAACCTGCCAGATGCTGTGCCAGGATGTGGTTCATCTGATATCCAGGCTCCAACAGTGGCCTACAGCAAATGCTACAGAATGGACAAACTGGCCCGAAGGTTGCTATACAGGAGCAGATGCTGCCCTCCCCAAACTTTGCAGATACAGAATGTCTCCTCCAAGGGGAAACTGTCCTCTTGACTCCAGCTCTGACCCAGCCCCAGCAGTCAAGGCAGGGGTGAGGGTGACAGTGCTCCTGGGGTGAGGGAGCCAGAGTTCTATTAACACACTGCCCACCCACTCCTGGGTTTGGACTCAGAGTGGAGGCAGGTCTGGCTGGGGGGCTTACACACCGCCCAAGGGCTGCGTCCTCCAGGAGCACAGGGTGTGTGGGGAAGGTTCCCGCTCCCTCCAGGCGCTCAGGGTGGGAACCTTCAGCAGGCCCCTCGCAGCTCAGTGAGGCTGGTGGGGGGTTCGGGGGGGACGTCGGGGACTCCGGGGAAGAACCCTGGGAGGGCGGGTGCCGCGGGGGCAGTACGCGCAAGGGGCCCCAGATGTGGCAGGGGCGCACGTAGTCGGGGAGCGCTGGGGCGCAGTGGGGAGCGCAGGAACCCCGGAGGTTTGAAGGGGGCGCGCACGGGACTTAGGGGTGAGGGCAGAGCCCAGGGGCTCGGGGGGAGCGCACGGAGCTCGGTGGGCTGAAGTGGGGGGCGGGGGGCAGGCGAGTAGGGGCCGGGCTGGGCGCGCCCGAAGCAGGGAGGCGCTAGGGCCCCGCAGCCGGGCCTGGCGGAGCAGGGGAGGGACCCGAGCGGCAGCCGCAGAAACCGCTAGGTCCCATCCCGAGCGCAACAGCCGGACACTTCCCCGCCGGCAGCCGCGGAGCTAGAGACCCCCCAACCATGCCGCGGGCTGCGCAGGGCACCGGGCAGTCGCAGGGGGCAGCCAGGCGCCGGGGCGGCTCCGGGGGGGCGTGAGGGCGGAGCACCCCTGGGAAGGAGCCGGGACACTGCACATGGCTGCGCCCGGGAGCTGGCTCTAGGGGGCCCGCACCCCTGTGCGCCCAGGGCCCTTCCTCCAGCGGAACCCCGGCCGGGGGCGGCGTCTTGTGGCTCGGGGGCGCCCGGCGAGGATGGGCTGATGGGCTCGGGGCCGCCCCGCAGGATGCGCTGCGCGGCAGGGCTGCTCTGCCTGGCCGCCTGGCTGTGCGCGGGGAGCGCCCGCAGCTGCCCCGCGCAGATCCCCAGCTGCAAGTGCGTGGGGGAACGGCCCAAGGGGCTGGGCCTGCCCGGCGCGGCCCGCAGGAAGGTGATCTGCAGCGACCAGGAGCTGCTGGAGCCGCCCGACCCCCGCCTGCTGCCCAACACCACGGTCACCCTGTGAGTAGCGAGCGCGGGAGCACTGCGGGCGGGCGGCGACAGCGCCGAGTCCCGGCTGCCGGGACCCCCTCACGGCACCCAACAGCACCTGGTTCCCAGTGTCTGGTCCAGCACCCACCGTCCGTCCCCCTAACAGTCCCTGGTTCCTGCTGCCTGGTCCAGCACCCACTGCCCTCCATTTGGTCCCCCCAGCACCCATCTGGTCCCTCCAGCACGCACCGTCCGTATCCCTAACAGCTGTGGACTCCCCCTGCCTGCCCCCTACATGATCCCCCCCCCCAATACCTGCTCTCTATGCACCCAGAAGGACTCCCCCTGACAACCCCACATCCAGTGTGCCCCTCTCTACCTGCCCCCCAGCACCCACCATCCCCCTAACATAGGGGTTCTCAAACTGGGGGTCAGGACCCCTCAGGGGGTCACGAGGTTATTACATGAGGGGTCGTGAGTTTTCAGCCTCCGCCTTCAACCCCGCTTTGCATCCAGCATTTATAATGGTGTTAAATATATTAAAAAGTGTTTTTAATTTATAAGGGAGGTTGCATTCAGAGGTTTTCTATGTGAAAGGGGTCCCAGTACAAAAGTTTGAGAACTACTGCCCTAACAACCACCGATCTCTCCTGCCTGCCCCCAGCACCTACCCTAATTCCCCCTACCTGCCCATACACACCCAGAATGACTTCCCTGCCTACCCCTGTGCCTCTCTCTGCATTCCCCCAACACCTCACCCAGTGCCTCCCAGTGACTGCTCCTAACAACACCAAAGTTCTCCTTCTGCCAGCCCCTTCGCTTTCCCCCACCACCACTCTCACATACATCTCCCTTTTTTCCTCCAGTCACTTCGCTTCCCTTAGGCCAGACGCTTTCCCTGTGTGCAAACTCCATGGGCTGTTGGAATCCAGGGCCCAGTGCTCCCTGGCCAGAGGGGACGGTGGGAAGTGTTGTTTGTTTGTTGAGGGCTGTAAGCAGGCCCCGCTTCCAAACCACATAATGACCGGGCCAGGCCCCTGCCTGGGGGGGACAGCGAGGGAGGAGGGGGGGCTGAGAATTCAGGCACGTGATTGGGATGATGATGATGACTTCGGTTGCGGGACCAGGGCCCACTTGCGCTGGAGGTGAGGTGAATCAAGGAGGCTGTGCATGGGAGCCTTGCACACACAGACCTTGTCTGTACAGTAGTAGACGTGATTTCCTAGGCTCTCCCATCGTCGCAGCTGTGCCTAGGGGGTGACAGTGGGAGCTGGTGAGGGCAAGGTGCTGTCAGCGTGCTAGCCACCATGGGGTCTGAGTGCGCCCATTGGCAGAGTGTGCACCAGTGGGAAATATGCCTAAGCATAGCCAGGGCGTGGGGGGCCGTTCCTAGAACATCTGTGACATGGAAGAAGGCATCAGGCAGGAAGAAAACCCACGGGCAGCAACTCAGGCTCCAACTGCGTCTTGGTCTTGGTGACTTCCAAGTGTGCCACTCTTGGTGCGCTCGTGGGGCCCAGTCTTGCAGCCTGTGCTCAGGCCAATAGTTCCACTGACTTCGTTAGCACCACTCACCAGAATAAGGTCTGTCCATTCTCAGCCCTGTTCATATCAGGTCAGAGTCTTTAAGAAGACTGGAAGAATGGAAGTGGCTAGATAGGCAAGGTCACGACTGTAAAAAAATTCTCTTTGTGGGCCTGATCCAGAGTCCACTGAAGCTAGTGGAAAGAGGCCCATTGATTTCAGTGAGCCTTGAATCAGGATGGGTCCTGTTTCCTACTCGGCTTTATTGGCAAAAGTTCCTAGTGCAGGCCTGGCCTGAAAATCAGTGAAATCAGTTTCCCTTTGGTTTATAGTCAGTTTCATTTCCACCTTTTCCTTTGGCAACATCTGGGGCTTTACACAGAGAGCTTTTGTTTGAAAACAACTGTTTCCACTGGAAATAATAAAGCGCAGGTTTCTTAAAATAGCTCCCCTCCCCTCAGTTTGATCTGGCAATGTAAAGTAGGGAAAGTTTTAAAAGTTCCATCTGTCTTTTCAGCGTAACACTTGATTTTCAGTGGTTTGTATGCACAGAAGAGGTCTCACAGTTGAAACTTGTCTTAAAAGTCCTCGGAACCCCACTTTGTCATTTGAGGCAATGTTAATAATACTTTACGTTCATCTAGAGCCCGATCCTGCAAAGGCTTTTGCACTTGCTTAACCATACAGGCAGTAAGCAGGGTTCATTGGGACTGCTCACCGGGTGTGATGTTAAGCATATGCATTGAGTCCCTGATCCTGCAAAGACTTAGGTGTGTGCTTCATTTTATGCTTTGTGAATTGTCCTATTGGAGTCAATGGGACTATTTGCAGTGCATAAAGTCAAGCACTTGCGTAAGTGTCTGTAGGACTGGGGCATGTTTTCTGAGCTCCAGCACATAGGCAGTGGAGCCATTTTTAAAAAGCCAAGCGTGTTCTTGTTCTGTGTTTAACTCTGGTTTGGATTTACACTTGCACACATTTTTGTTAAGGCTGCTAGTATTTATGGTGGTGTGCTTATCAGTTTGTTTGTTTTTTAATTACAAAAGAAGGGATGTTGTTTTTAAAGCCTTGACATGTGCCTGCAGTGGCTGTGTAGATCATTTGAGTTCAGAAAGGGTGGGGTTACTCTAGCAAGCAAGCCTGCTGCGCTCTGGCACCTGACCCATTTGGGGTTCTGTTGACAAAGTTCATTTTATCCCCCCGGCCATGTTTTAGCCTGTGCGCTAGCATACTTGACATCTTGGCTGAGATTTTCAAAAGCAAGTAGTGATTTCATGTGTCCAGCTTGTATCGCTTTAAAAGGGTCTGATTCTCAGAGTGTGGGGGTTCAGGGCTTTCTGAAAACCAGGTCCCTTTCAGAGATCTCAAGCTGGGTCCCTGAAAAATGAAGCATCCAGATTCTCTAGTCCTTTTTGGAAATCTTGGCCAGTGGGTGTGCCTGTGCATGTGTACACATAGAATAACCTATTTTGGCAATGTGAAAATCTTCCCACAAAGACAACACTAAAGATCAGAGGGGTAGCCATGTTAGTCTGAATCTGTAAAAAGCAACAGAGGGTCCTGTGGCACCTTAGAGATAACCTCGTTATCTCCACACTGATATATACCTGCCTCTGGAGATTTCCATTACTTGCATCTGAAGAAGTGAGGTTCTGACCCACGAAAGCTTATGCTCCCAGTACTTCTGTTAGTCTCTAAGGTGCCACAGGACCCTCTGTTGCTTAACACTAAAGATGTAACTACGATAATACCACTGTAAATAGTCCCAAAACAATAAAACCAGTGATTTTCATAATTAACAGTGATACCTGCCATATGTAATCCACTCTCTCCTTTAATTATCACCATACATAACTCAGAAATTCTGTTAAGACAACTGATCACTTTTCTCACTTCCCAGAGAAAACTGTTTTTTATTTTTATACTTGTTCAGTTTACATCCCTGCCTCTTCCAAATGTGCACTGGGGCCCTGATTCAGTAGTCCAGCCTTATTCAGCAAAACACACAAGCACATGCTTTGATGCTTTGCTGAACTGGGACTTGGATGTGTGGCTAAAGGACTTTATTAGCTGCTGCTGCAATGCTGTATAGGAGAAAAGAACCAAACTGCACTGAGTGGCGGGGATGGTGAAAGCAGAAAGGGCATTTTGAAGTCTGTCTTTCACTGAGTTAACATTGCTAGGTATTACTAATTTTCAGTAATTTGGCTCTTGGAGGGAGAAGCTTATTTGCTGATAGGGTCATATAGGACAGTACGCAATGCAAAGTAGCAAAGCCTGATGGACCATACAATGAACATTAAGGGGCACCACTCAAACCTGACATGAAACTGACAAACACAGGCAGAAAGCTACAAATATTCAGTGACCCCAGACTTTAGTGTCCAACACTAAACGTGATTTATTCTAAACCTTTTCCAGATGGAAAAATCAAAACCAGAGGCTTCTAGTTGATGAGCGGCCCGTTTAGATTACGAGGGCGTAGTGGCTTGGTCTTCCATTGGATTTAAAGTAGGAAAGCAGCAGTTGGCCCTGGAGAGTCACAGGGCATCCGTTCCATTCTCTGTAGGTACTCACGCCGCTCTCATCGCTGTTGTATCTGAACGCCTTCCAGTGCTGCATTAAGCAACGTGACTAATGTCTATTTCTCAATGAGTGGCACTGCTGAAAAAATTGTTGCACTTCAGACCCATTCTGAAGGATCTGACAGGGGCAGATCTGTGGGCAAAGCTCCTGAGTAACTCCCCAGGAGAGACGCTTTAGATAAAGTTGTAGAGCAGCTGATTCTTCGTGGGAAATGTTTGGGTACATTTTGTTTAGAACAATAACAAACACTTGGCACTTAAAAGTAGGACCCTAATTCTGGTCGTCTTCAGGTCTGGCCAGAATACAGGGACACGTTAGGCCTGAACGACCAGCCCTAATTCTGGCTAGCTTCTGTGCCCAAGCAAGTTATTCCTGCCAGAAAGTGATGTAACCAGTATGGCACAGGGGTGCATGGGCCCTGGCCAGGGTGGTACGTGCTAAAACACATGGAGCACGCTCCCTGCCCCACCATGCATCGCTCCTCTGCCGTTCTGCCTGCCTGCGGACGTCGGGGGAGACCAGCGTGTTTGAGCTGCAGCCAGAGTGGGGAGCACCCATGCCTGTGCATGACCCGCAGGCAGAACACGGCCTGCGATGTTGTAAGAGCCCCGATGGTTTGTGTTTTGAGTTTCTCCCTCTTTTTTTTCTTTTTAACCGCTAGGGGTGTTTGACGGAGCCAAGATCTTTGTGGCTTCAGAGTCTCAGCAGTCGCGGCTGCTTATTCACTCCTCAAGTGAGACTCCTCGCTGGTATCACAGCTCTCCCCGCCGCAGCCAGGGGGGGATAAGCAGCAGTGGCGGATAAGAGCCAGTGCATCCAAAATCCTGGTTCCATTTGAATGTGTCCAGTAATAGATACCAGGGTTAGAGAGAACCAGGCACAGAGGCAGAGCCACCTCTAAAGCCTTCCATCAGGTGTTGGAGGGTTGACCTCCATGGATTAAACCCCAGCCTAGGCAGCCTCTTTCCATAGTGGCATGAGTGATGTGGATGAATCCATGTTTTGTGTTTTCCTGCCGTGTCTATAATGCATGGCTGATGCTCATGGAAAGCCTTCTGTTTAGAGAAAGTACAGCTCGTTTTCTCTTCATCCAGCCTCCCCCCCATGGGGATCGGTGCTATGCAGATAGATAGAAGCAGTGAAATGGCAGCAGATGTTTAACTACAGAAATTAACTCCATGTGGTGGAGTGTCTCTGGCAAAGGAAGAGGCCTGATGTGCTGAGAACCGGGGATGCTGAGTGCTGGGGATTGTCTGCTCTGCCATTCGATTGAAGTCCTCACGTTGTGCCCAGGAGGCTCCACGCAGACCATTGCAACTCCAGGGGAGCCGCATGGCTAAGGGCTTGAGCCTGCAAGGTGCCCAGCACCCTCCAGTCCCATTGAAGGCTGTGGAAGTCGACGTTGCTCAGTATCTCGCAGGGTCAAGTTTTAAATAGCCACAGCTGTCTTAGCACGACATTCTGCATGGCTTGGCTCCGTCCTCTTGCCAAAGCAACGCCGTCACCTGGAGTCAATTTCTAAGGAAATGGAACAGCTGCAGGTATGGGATGTTGTTGGCTCTGGTTAGAGCTTTTGTGCTTTGTTATTGCACAAAAAGCAATTTCTTCAGCGTGCAGCCATTAGAAACCTGCCTCTGCTAATGCTCTTCTCCAGCGCCCACGACCCAAGGGCAGGCACGCTCACATGCTGGGGGAAGTGTGCAAAGGGGGAAGGGGTATTAGGCCGCTAATATCCTAGTGCAGCCTGAACAAAGGCTTCCAGTTTGCACTTGTTTATGTATGTCTCTCACCTGCCCTTGCATACATGCATGTATTGGTGCACACATACGTGTTTATATGTGCCATGTGAGCTGGTCTGTGGCTTGTTTTGGGGTTTTTACAGCTACTCTGGTTGGCACAAAGAGCCATTATCCAAGCTGCAGCCATGTGGATTAGTAATGGAAGAAACACCCTAAGCTTGCCAGACTGTTTTCCTTTCCTTAGGGACGGGGCTGGAGGGTTCCCTAAAATGCATTCTTCCTGCATGGGTCATTTATTTGAAATGGCCCAAGCGGTGGGTTTCCCAGAACTTCTCTAGGGAAACCGCTTGTCTGCTCAGGATGGTCCATGCCCACGTTACTATTGCAAATGTCGATAACTTTGGAAATAAAAATCTGATTTCACAATTTGACTCCTGTGCATTAGCTTCCAAGCAGGTGAGCCCAGTGAAGCAGAGTTTCTCTCTCTCCTCCCTGCCCTTTCTGGTACGGATGCATGAGCAGACTCTTTGAGGGTTTTGTGAGTGAGATCATCCAGGAGCCCTCAACCTTCTACCTCAGCCACAGGCATGAGCAACCAGACTTGATTGATATTTGTGTATCAAAAACTGGGCTTCTAATGGTACCTCTTTTGCAACTGTAGTTTATGGCGTTAATGCCGCTGCTCTGGTATGAAGTCCAGCACACCCTTACGTGGGGTTCTGCTTAGTCTGGCCTCGCATCACCCCATCTGGGGGATGTGGGTGAAGAAAGAACGCAGTTCTGCCTCTCATGCCACTTCTGATGTTCGTCCAAAGGCACTGCGAGGTGACGGGGCCCTTTCAGACCTGTATTAATAAGGTTTTAATTCCCACCCCCTCGGAATGACCTCTGTGCTAATAGCCTAATGGAAAAAGTACTGTATTCTTAACAAGACACAGATAGCCGTGTTAGGCCACAGCCAACCCTGCTGTTACACACGCAGGAGTCCAAACCTCTTCCAGATGTGGAATTCTAGAGCCGGCCTCATTTCTGCGCACAACTTGATTGCACCAAAATTGCATATTGTCTGGGGGAATATAGGGTTTCGACTTATGACCAATTTCCAGTTCTACTTGAACTACCCTCGCTGAGTCCTGTTTATCCTGGGCCTCGCAGATGGTTTCTTTCTGAAACCCTTTTCAGCCTCTTATTTGTTATTTATTGGGCTGCAGTTGTGGCAGCCTTTTTCCCCCTTCTCTCCCCTTCTTCTCTTTGAAAAAATCGTCTCCCAAAGGCAGAGAGACTCTGGCGGCTCGCACGTTGATTTAATCATGGCCAGGCTAGGGAACTGGAACTAAGAAGATTGCACGATAGAGCATGTGTGGACGTGAGGGCTCATTCTGCTGGCTTCCGCCTCTACCTCCAGTGCCTGCCCAAGGTGTAAAGAGGAAACATCTGTGGAGCAGGCCAAAGTTATTAGGCCCCTTTGAGATGGGTGTGAGGAAGGCTGGTCTTTGGAGGAGGGGTACTGTACGTGTATTTGAACAAGCTTCCATTTTGTTAGGAAATGCCTTGGCCAGCAACTACCGTGACCCCTCTCTGAGATGAACCTCAGTGGGTCCTCTCACAGTCATCATGTCGTCCCCTGTATAGCAGAGACCTTCTGCTCGAGATGGAGTTGCTGAGCGGCTCTGATCTCCGGGACACGTAACCGCTCGCCAATGTGTTTGAGTGCAAGCTGTTAGGCTCATGCTGGTGCCGCACAGAGTTCCCCTGCACAGAAGTGCCCAGAGAATCATTTCCCTGCCTAGTTTTTCTGGTTTGAGTCTGGCCCAAGCTGGTAGTGACTGCAAGCTGTTCCCGCCCGATGGCTCCTTTGTGCCTGTGTGAAACCACTTCGGTGGGTCTCATCTCGTCTCCCAGAGGACAAGCGAAAATGCCACCACAGCTGGCACTAACTGCCCTCAGGTTGGCAGGCTTGCCAGCGGGGTGAGGAGTCAATGAACCGGAGACAGGCTGAGACGCAGAGAGAACCATAGTATGATTACAGACCGTACAGTGGTCTGTCACTAGAGGATCTGAAGAAGGGATGGTCCAGTGCTTAGGACGTTAGCCTAGCACTTGGGAGATGTGGGTTCAAGTTCCTCCTCCACTGCTGAGGGCTGGGGAAAAGCAGAGAGGTGCAGAGGAGCATGGGGTTCAGACAGAGACATCCCTTAGGGGAGGATTTATTAACAGGGATACTCCGTATCCTAGTAAGGAGGGGAGGATGGACGTTGATAAAGTACAGATAGGAACTAAAGAGAAAGAAGTTAGATGAAAAAGAGTTCTATTCAATTGCATCACATGAAGGTAAACAACTAAATATTGACAAATATCATAAGTGCTTATGTACGAATGCTAGAAGTCTAAATACTAACATGGGTGACCTTGAGTGCCTGGTATTAAATGAGGCTATAGATATAACAGGCCTTGCAGACAGTTGGTGGAACGATGAATATCAATGGGACACGATAATACCAGGGTACAAAATATACGGGAATGATAGAGTAAGTCGCACTATATGGGAAAGAAAGCATAGAGTCAAATACAATAAAAATCTTAAATGACTCACACAGTACCATCGAATCTCTACAGACAGAAATTCCATGCCTGAGCAATAAGAGTGTAGCCGTAGGAATATACTATTGATCACCTGACCAGGATGGTAACTGTGATTGTGAAATTCTCAGGGAGATCAGAGAGGCTACAAAAACAAAAAACTCAACAATAATGGGGGATTTCAGCTATCTCTGTGTTGACTGGGAACATGTAACTTCAGGACAGGATGCAGAGATAAAATTTCTAGACACCATTAATGACTGCTTCTTGCAGCAGCTAGTCCTGGAACCCACAAGGGGAGAGAGAATTCTTGATTTAGTCCTAAGTGACACACAGGATCCGTCCAAGAGGTGAATATAGCTGAACCACCTCTGTACCAGATGACTGGCAGATAGCTAATGTAATGACAATTTTTAAATGTGCTCCAGAGGCGATCCTGGCAATTACAGGCTGTTTCAGTACTGGGAAAATTGGTTGAAACTATAGTAAAAAACAGAATTATTAGACACATAGATATACACAATATTTTGGGGAAGAGTCAACGTGCCTCTTATAAAGGGAAATCATGCCTCACCAATCTATTAGACTTCTTTGAGTGGGTCAAATAACATGTGGCCAAGGGTGACCCAGTGTGCATAGTGTACTTGGACTTTCGGAAGGCCTTTGACAAGGTCCTCACCAAAGGCTCTTAAGCAAAGTAAGCAGTGATAGGATAAAAGGGAAGGACCTCTAATGGATCAGGAACTGGTTAAAAGACAGGGAACAAAGGGTAGGAATAATTATCAGTTTTCACAGTAGAGAGAGGTAAACAGTGGGATCCCCCAGGGATCTGTACTGGAACTTGTGCTGTTCAACATATTCATAAGTGATCTGGAAAAAGGGGTGAACACTGAGTTGGCAAAGTTTGCAGACAATACAAAATTACTGAAGATAATTAAGTCCACAGCTGACTGCGAAGAGTTCCAAAGGGATCTCACAAAACTGGGTGACTGGGCAACAAAATGGCAGAGGAAATTCAATGTTGATAAGTGCAAAGTAATGCACATTGGCAAACGTAATCCCAACTATACATACAAAATGTTGGGGTCTAAATTAGCTGTTATCACTCACAAGAGATTTTGGGGTCAACCCAGATAGTTCTCTGAAAACATCCACTCAATGCACAGCAGCAGCAGTCAGAAAAGCTAAATTTACATTAAAAACCACTAGGAAAGGGATAGATAATAAGACTGAAAATATCATAACGCCACAATACCAGAAAGGGCCAGGTTGAGCTACAGGCAGGGCCGGCTCCAGGCACCAGTTTACCAAGCAGGTGCTTGGGGCGGCCACTCCGGAGAGGGGCGGCACGTCCAGCTCTTTGGTGGCAATTTGGCGGACGGTCCCTCACTGCTGCTTGGAGCGAAGGACCTCCCGCCAAATTGCCGCCGCAGATCGCGACTGGGGCTTTCTTTTGTTTGTTTGTTTGGCTACTTGGGGCGGCCAAAACCCTGGAGCCGGCCCTGGCTACAGGGGCTTTTGCTGCTGCTGGGCCCATCAGTGGGTGCTGGCACCTGAACAGGGGCTGAAAATGAACGGTGTCAGAAACCAAACCACTGCACAGGCCTCAGTTAGTGTGTTAGAGGGGGCAGGACAGCCCCTCTCTCTCTCTGCACAGTACATCAACCTGGCCACCTCCCCCAGAGACTCTCAGCTGACTGATCCGTTCCAGCTCTCGTCAGCCAAGGTGCCAGGTATTTGGCTTCTGTGATGTGAACACTGGGAGGAGGCTGGGCCAGCAAATCATCAGCTGCCCCTTGGGGCGTGGTCCAGGCGAGGAGGAGGGCCTGCCTGTGCTCTCTCTGCTGGAAGGCCAGTCACCCGGCATGCTGCTCACCCCGGACAAAGGGCCAGCGTGAGGCCTGGAGCGGGAGAACCTCTATGTCCAGCTCAGCCAGTTGTGGCGGGGTCCAGGGGAGCTCCTCTTCTCGCCAGCAGTAGGCTCTCCTGGGTGCTGATGTGAAGGGCATTTCTCCTCCAGCGCAGCGCCAGTTGGTGTTCACACACGGCTCCGGAGAAGTGGGAGAGGACAAGCAGCTAATGACGCTTGTTTCCTTCAGTGCAGGGAGGATTATATTGATATTCCCAAGGTGACTCCCCAAGTGCCTTTGCTTTTTTACATCTTAGGTTCCCGGCAGCAGCCAGTGCAGTTCCTAGTGGCTCAGCTCGGGGCAGGCTCAGCCATCGGGCTCCGACCTGCTCTTCCACCTTGGGTCTTGTTGCAGCAATGCACAGGGCTGCTGCAGAGCGTGGCAAGGGGATTCCTGCTCCCCTAATGCACGGGCACTGCACTTGTGCTGGAGCAGCTGCTGGAAAGGGCTGAATCATTTGTTCTGTGGCCGTCAATGAAATCCCTTTAGCTGTAATCTAGTGCGTAATCCCTGGGTTGGATTGAAAAGGGGAGCTGGCTTGCCCCGTTCCAGCAGCATCTTGTGTCCATTTGTTCATTGTCCATCCGACTGAGCGAATGCCTCTGCTGCTTCCCTCGCTCATGGAGCTACGCCCTGCACGGGTCATGTTGCGTTTGCTGTCAGTCCCTGTGCGTGGCTCGCCCCAAAGTGGGATGCAGGCTGGTTAGGGCAAGAGCATCTCAGATGCAGGAGCTTGGTAGAGATGGGAGGAAGGGTTGATGTGTCAGGCTGGGGATCAGCCTCCCAAGGGGAAGCAGCGGCAGGTTCATTTCATGGGGCGTTTGGTCATAAGGTGATGCGCTGGGGAGCACGTGGTTGATAACAAGCCTTGCTGCAGCCCACTGTAAGAGACCGAGCGGCACCCCGATAGACCTCTAGCACCTCTTGAGTTCAGGGCTCGTGTAGCTAGTGGATTTCTTGCCCATCACTGTGAGTTCTTTGATCCACTTTGGCTGAAAATATTGGCTGTTCCTTATTTTACTGCTGTGTCCCACATAATTTAGAAACGACCTCATCCCTCTGGCAACGGCTGCACCAGGGCCGTTCCTAAGCCACCCTGGCCCTGCCTCGGTTCCGTCCTGTTAGGAGCTTCCGGGGACAGCTGCAGAGGGCAGCTGGCTTTGCCATGGTGCTCTCCTCCCTCTCTCCCAAGAACTGCTGTGGCTCCGTCCCAGCTCCTGAAATGTGAGCTGGCAGCTGGCGCTTTGTGCTCCAGGTTTGTGTGGCAAAGGCAGTAAATTAAAGTGACATTAAGGCCAAGCAAGGGGGCTCCGTAGGTCACTCCGGACACCTGTTGCTGCCAACCAGGCCTGGCAAGCCTCAGGTGCCCAGGACAGGTCAGTGATGGGGTGGAGCGCGAGCCAGGCCAAACTGCTCAGACAGCACTTAGCCGCCGTCCGTTCCTAGAGAGATCTCCTCCCTCTCCGCATGTCTCTGCAAGCATCCCTCAGTCCTACGCACACATGGGACTTTCCTGCACACGGTTTTATTCCTCTCTGAACCAGGAGGCGGTTTGCTTTTTGAAACAGGTGGGCAGTTAAACAGAAAGGCTTCCGAGGCCATCAAAGGCCTGACACAGGCAGACGTGAGTGTTTTTTCACTCCCCTCTGAACACAGTGCTCAAAACCAAGGACTGTTGTCTTAGAATCAGCAGCAGGTGGGGTGGCTGCCTGCTTGCTGGCTGGTCCCAATCCTTTGCCAGCGATGGAGCAGGGAAGGGAATCTGAGAGCAGCACGGCATGGGCCATAGGGGCTGGGTGGGAGGCAAGACAGAGAACGAGGCCCATGCTCCAAGCACAAAACCTGTTGTGCAATAAGAATTAGGATCCACTTGTCCTTCCCCAGCACTGGGGAGTTTGCGGAGGGTTGTGTGCCTGATCCAGGCGTCGGCATGTGTCAGTGCGGAGCTTTCTGCAGGGAGTGCTCTGCAAAGCAGCGTGTGAGAGGGACGGCTCGGGGGAGCCATGGGGCCTGAGAGCCGTCGGCATGGTGAAAGTTCCAGGCCATTTGCACCCCTGCTCCCCTACTCTTCTCCTTTGTTTTGTTCTTGTTCCTCACCCTCATTTCATTTCAAATCTTCCTCCTTCTGGGGGCATGAATGACATGGCCACTGATCCTGTTTTTATAGGGTCTGTTGATGAGACCGTCTAGGTTCCCCTTTCCCCACCCTCTTGCTCTAGGAGCTGCCCCAGCGCCACGCGTTACTGCTTTCGCCTGAGGAACGAGCAGCTGTCCAAATGAGCCGTCCAGGCCTGAGCCTGGTGTAAACCTGCCTGCCACATCAAACCTGTTCGCCTTCCTCCCCCAGATTGGGCACATCTGGATCACCTTTCCCTTAACGGGAGGCACAAGATGTAGGCGAGTGCTGCAGGGGCAGGAAAACACCTCGGCCCCTCTTAGCTGCTGGTTACTGGCTGGGCGGCAATGGGCGTCTCGGAGGTTGTGTTTTCCGCACAGGCGAGAACAAGACAGTGTTCAGCCATGGCTCTGTTTGTAATGCGGGCAGGGTCTAGGAGGGCAGACAAATGTCAGAGCATAGGGGACTGAAACATGTAATTCTGTGTCCTTAGCATCATCTCAGGCTGTCCAAGGGCTTTACTGTGAGCAGGGGGACTGAGCACTAGCGGTAAGGTGATCTCCCCAAGAGCACACAGCAAGTCTGTTGCGGGAGAAGAACCCAGGAGTCCTGACTCAGGATGCTCTGCTCCACTCTCTGCTTCCTGGCATGGTTCATAAAGTGACACACATGAGTATGGAGCCATGCAGCCTCCCAGCAGGACGACCTCTGTCGGAGCTCTGAGCATGGTTGGATACCCAGTGCTGCCCGCTGTCCTTGTTTGATCGCGAGTTTTGAGATATTTGATTGCTTTTCTTAAAGCCCCATCCCCTGGAGTCAGGTGATTACGTGAGAATCTCAACTTTCTTTTCTTTCTCTCTCTCTCTCTCTTTTTTTTTTAAAGTAACTTTCTGACTTTCTTGGTTGTGGCAAAAAGCTGGAAAAGGTGAATCCTGAAGGCAAATAAACCCCCAATCTGTATTGTTTTAAAAAAATCTCCTGGTTTTTCAGCCAATCCCCTGATTGTTTTGGCAATACTGGGAACCTCACAGCAGCATGCCAATTCTCTGCTGGCGCAGGGAGCCCTCCCCTCCCCCCAGGTATCTGATGTGTCGGGGAGGTCTTACTGCCTGCGCCGTACTGGCCATTTCACACTCTCTCTGGGATTTTATTTTTCCTGTTCTAACAAAAGCAAGTGTTGGAACAATAATTTTCAGGCCTCCAAAATAGCCTGCTTTGACGTGAGCCTCAAGACAACGCCCTGGGCATGTCGCAGCGAAGGGAAGAGCCCCTGAGCCTGTGAAAACAAAGCGGGGAGCTGGCTGGGAGGTGAGGTCAGGGGGTGCCACTTGGTTATGCCCTGGCTGGGCGGCAGCCTGGATTTATTTGTTTGCCCCTGTTCATGATGAGGCCAATGGGATTTTAGCCCTTAGCTGTAGTGGCACCAGGGGACCCAGAGTGGGGTGCGGAGGTTTTTTGGCATTGGGTCCCTAGTCATCTCGATTATCACTTCAAAGTTTTTTTCTTCTGCTGCTACTGATAGCTCATCTCAATTGATTGGCCTCTTACAATTGGTATGGCTACTTCCACCTTTTCATGTTCTCTGTATGTATAAATATCTTCTGTCTGTGTGTTCCAGTCTATGCATCTGAAGAAGTGAGCTGTAGCCCATGAAAGCTTATGCTCTAATAAATTAGTTAGTCTCTAAGGTGCCACAAGTACTCCTGTTCTTTTTGCTAAACCCTAGTGACCTGTGGCTTCTGAGATGGAGGTAATGGCTTTCCACCCGTTTCAGATCATAATGACCAACCTGCAGTTGGCAGCGTGTGCCCGTTTCTGCAGAGAGAGGCTCAGGAAGGAATTTGCCCTGGAGACAGGGCTCCCTTTTGGCCCACCAGCAGAGCTCATCCATCCCGGTCGGGGGTAGCCTAGAGGAGTCAGTGTGCTGGGGGATATCCCTTCTGCTTCCTGAGGCTTGTAACCTAGCACCTTTCACCCATGTGAAACCCGCATTTAGACCATCCAGTGCAAACGGATAAGTTCTCCCCTCCCCCCTAGGAGTGGCCCGTAACGCATCAGCTCTCGAGCCATGTGCTTTAAATTAATGCACTTAGAAAGCAAAGCATAAATCCTCCCCCCTCTATTACTGCGCTCCCATCGGATGGTATTTGCCTTTCTGCTGCACGTCTCCATCCTGCCGACCGCGCTCTGACCGAGGGGGGCTAGCATCTCGCCACCTCCTTTTTTGGTGGAGTCCGTAGGACGGTTGTTGTTTTAGCCGCTCTGTTTCTGGAGCCGTTGTTTATCCAAGTGGATTCCAGCGGGCTTGAGAAAACAACCTGGCCTCTTTGCTTTTGGCTCCTCTTTCGTGATTTAAAAAAATCCCCCGTGTTGACGCTCAGCAGTGACTCGACGGTGCTGCAGCAGGACTCGGCACCCAGCAATTAAGTCCTATTAACTTCAAACCGCTGGAACCTCTCGGAGACTCTGCGCGACAGGTTTTTGACACAACCCCAAACACGCTCCACATTAGGGGGCGTCGAGTGTTGTACAAAAGCCGCAGCTCTCTGGGCTCGGAGGAATCCCCGACAGACGCTACATCTGTGTCAAGTGCTCCTGGGTGTGACTCTGCGTGGACAGTGTTGTCTGCCCAGTGCCCTGAGCCCCCCTGCCACTGGGCTGCTGCCAGTTATTTCCATTTGACTCAATGCTTTAATTCCTAATCCCCGCATTGTCCAAAGAGACTTTTCCAGCCCTCGCTCAATTAGCCAATTAAAGCGTATAGTGTGGCTGCAGTGTGTTCCCAGGGTGGGGTGGCGAGAGCGGGGAAGGAGAAGCCATCCCACCCGCCTACTGTGTTAAATGCTAAATTTTGTCATGCTTATGGTGGTGTAGTTAGGTATTATTCACGTTGTATTAATGCCAAGAGGCCCTGCTGAGATCTGGGCTCCTTATGCTGGGTGCTGAACAGACACACAATTCCTGCCCTGAAGAGTTTACAGTCTGAATGGACAAGACCAACACAAGGTGTGGGGGGGGGAAACTGAGGCACAGATGGGGCCATGCCGTGCTCACAGTAGATGAGTGGCTGAGCTGGGGACTGAGACTCCCGGCCCAGTCCCCTGCCCACTGGACCGTGCTGTCTCTCATGATAGAGGGTGGCTTGGCTTTTCAGATGTCCAGTGCCTGGGCAGCTGGAGCTGTGGTGCCTCCCTTGTGATGCTGCTCTGTCTGCAGACTCCAAAGCCTTAATATTTTCGTTCCCTTGTCCCTTCTGAGCAGAGAGGCCTGGTCCTTCCCACTCCCCCTGCCCAGGAGATTAAAGTGTGAACGTGTTTAGCAAAAGGCCTTGTAAGTTGGAATCTTGTGAGTTAAAGTTTGGTTGGGTGGCTTCCTGCACTCCCTGCTTTGAGGGTCCCCGTGACATCCCGAGCCAAAGCAGAGTCCCTGCCCTGGAGGAGGACTGTCCAGCTTTCATGGTCTGCCAAGCGTGTGTGTATGTGAGGAGCAGATGCAGCCAGCTGGGAGGAGAGGGACTCTGGGACCAGGCTGCACAGCCTGGGTGGGGAATGTGGGAGGGGGAACGGGGAGGGGGGAAGTCGCTTCCCTTGCTGAAGCTTCCTGGATGTTTCCGTCTCTGAAGTCTCCCCTGCCAATGACCCCGTCCCTCCTCAACTTGCTCTGGAGCCTGCACTTAGTGCCGCAGTTATTGGGTGGTTATCCATTGCTTGTCCCCACCGCGGAGAGGGGACAAGGAGGCTTTGGAAGCAGTTGAGGCTGGTCCCAGCCCGTGCATAGCTTCCTCTAACACCCTTCCTCTCTCCTGTTCCCTGCTTCGGTATGGAGCCAAACCGTGGGGGGAGAGGGGGAGTCCTAAGTAAATAAACAAGACAAAGAGTCAATAGCAGGAAAGGGTCTGGGAAAGAGATGGCAGGAGCCCAGTCAAATGAGGCCCTGCAGCCCTGCATACAAAGTGTGGTTTCATTTTTCATCAGCACCCAATTCTGTGCAGAGGGGGCTGGCCTGGGACCCTTCCCTCCCACCCGGCCCCTCCAGACCTGCCAAGGGAAGCACGGCCCAGGGGACAGCGCATCCCACAGCAGCCTCGTTCTGCACGTCAGGAGAGTGCTGACTCAGTGCGCCCAGGTCCCTGCTTGTCCTATCTGGTAACTGCCTGGTGGATGCAGCAGCCGGTTCTGTGCCAGGGCTCGCATCTCCCTTCTCCTGGTAGGGACAGGCCAGTGAGAAGGGGGCAGTGCAGGAGGGGTCAGGCTGGGCTTCCCCCAACACTTGGTGCCCTGACCCCTTTCTGCCCTAGTGATCCAGGCCTGAGCTCTGGGGGGTAACTGGCAGCAGGAGGCTTTTTGCTTGGGGGCAGGCATAGAGGCAAAGTGACCCATCCTAAGTAAGAGTAGGAGAGTGAGTCCCTTTAAGGGCGGATGCTGGGTTTTCAGCTCCGGCATTTCCACCACACTGGGATGGAGGCAGTGACTTCTTTGGGGGCTGGGGGAGCTGGGCAGGGTTGAGGTAATGAGACAAAGGGTGGTCCTGGGGTGAAGGCCCTGGGCAGGACTCAGTAGATTAGGGTTCAGTTCCCAGATCTGCCACAGACTCCTTGTGGAACCTTGGGCAAGTCACTTTGGGTGGAATTTTCAAAAGTGCCCCAGTGAGTTAGGAGCCCTGCAGACCCACTGAAAGATCTGCCCACCTGTCTTCTCCTGGGCCTAAAGATCTGCGCGTAGGCATCCCACTCAACATCTCTTGGGCCTCAGGTCCCCATCTGTGCAGTGAAGCTGACGATTTGCAGGAGTGATGGGGTGGCATTCTCTGGCCTGTGTTATGCAGCAGCTCAGACCCGATGATCACAGCGTTCCTTTCTGGCCTTAAAATCTATCCGTCAGAAAGCACATGAATGCTTTGCTGCCAGGACGAATTCCGAATCCACAGCCGCCTCTGGCAGACCGAGTGGCTTTGTGGGGAGAGATTCCCATTGTGTCAATGCAATGGAATCCCCGGCCGCGCAGTCCCGTGGAGGGTTTTTTGGCCTGGAGGCCCTTGAGGCGAGAGGCTCTGCTCGCTCTCCTCCCGCTGAGATTGCATACAGAGGGTGGTACCACTCCCTCCAAGCCCAGCTGGGATGCATCTCTGGAACGGAGAGAGAGGCAGACTGTCATGCCAGAGGCAGGGCCTGGATCTCTGCTGCCCACCTGTCTGTCTGGCCCTGTGACTCCGCTCCCAGATGCCATGTGCAGATGCGTGAGAATGCATGTACAATCCACGTGTGTTTAAGGCATGTGTGCGTTACACAGACAGACGACGAAATCACACTCGGGTACAGAGAGCGCAGTTAGCCCCGTCTCTCCTTCCGTTGGGCAGTGTAGCACCTATCGGCACGATCACCCATTTCTCATTGCTGGAGGCCTTTCGTGCTCATGAATGAAAGGCTTTGTGGGGTTGGGGTTTAGCACTGTTTTCCTGGCTTCAGTATGGTGGAGTTAGTCCCTTGATGGTATTTGGGTGTAACGTGGACCATCCCCCTTGGATGGGCTGGGGAGTCCAGGAGAGTCCCTGTTCTCTGAGGGGTTTCCTCGGGAACAGCCCGAATGCTGAACTCCCTGGAGGGGAATGGACTTGGCCTTGCATTTGTAAGTTTGAGACTCCAGGACACTTAGATGCCATTCACTCTCTGCCTGGTGGCTAGTTACCCCATCAGTTCAGTGACCGGGTACAACACAGACCTGCTTCTGAAGGGGGCTTCCTTGGGAGAATCCACCAGGCAGCTGCCGCTTCTAAAGCCAGCTAGAGGAAGGCGTTGCCTGAGTTAACTGGGTCTGTGATCCCAATGGAAATGCTTCTCCAATGCAGCGGTTCAGACTCTGTTGGCTGGCGTAATGTCTCTCTCCTCCCCTGAATAGGTGTCTTCCCATCCCAAAGGCTTTTCTCTTCCACTCGGAAGGTAAATTGGAGCTTTTTTTGTTGTCTAGAAGGGAGTATTTTGTAGCTTACTGCTTGGAGTAGGGGGCTGGGAATCAGGATTCCTGGTTTCTGTTCCTGGGTCCGCCTTGATTCACTGCTCACCTGTGGGTAAGCTCCTTAGCTGGGCTGTGCCTCAGTTCCCTCCTCTGGGAAATGGAGACAATAAATCCTTCTCTTGCTTGCAGGAGCAGGCAGCGGGCTGTGCCTGGCTTAATGAAACTTTATGGCATGCGCCTATTTGAGCTCCTCTGGTGAAAGACTTCATTGATTGCAAAGTGCTGCTATGAGAGTTGTAAGTTTTATTTTCAGTTGCAGAGGGAAATTAAGGGAAGTGGATCTAAGTCCTGCAGGGAGGTGGCTGACACTCCAGAGCTCCTCTGAGTCCCTGCGGATGTGGCTTGTGCACCTCTCCCATACAGATGTGGGGTGAAGTATCTGATGCAGCTTCTTGATGGTTTTCTTTGTCTAGATTTCTGGTGAAGTCACCGGCAATGGCCAATAACCCCTGGTAATCTGCTCAGATCCCAGGGATGAGGTCCAGCCAAACTTTCTTTTGTTTAGAACAACGTGTTGGTTTTGCACTGTGCTGACTGTTTCACTCCGCGCTCTGCTTCGTTTTAGCTCATATTTAGCAAATGCTCAGTTTTATTTGGATGATTGCTTTCACGGGGGTCAGTTCTGCTGTGGCTGTGTTATTCTAAGGGCCCAGACTCTGCACTGATGGCCAGAACAAGTCCACTAAATGTCCCCCAGGCTCTCCCACTGCCTCTGCACAAGGGCACTTCCTTTCCTTATGCCATCTTCTCACTCCGGTTGTGCTGTTCCTGGGGCCTGGGAGCCACTTGCAGAACGCTTGGGGTGGAATCGCAGACCCCCTCGAAGATGATGGGAGTTTTCCCATTGATTTCAGTGGAACAAGGTTTGCACACCAGACATTTGCTGTCTGGTAAGTAAATTCCAAACTCTGCCCTTCTCATGCCCTTGATGGAACCCCTTGGGGAACCGAAGACTGCCCTGGTTCTGGAGTCACCAATGCAATTGGTGATCATGGTGGGGCTAGGGGGAAGGCTGCTGCATCTGTTAACAATAATAACAATATATAGCTTTAATATAGCGCATTTCATCTATAGATCTCCAAGTACTTTACAAAGGGGGCCAGCAGCAGAATTCCCATTCTCCAGATGGTGAAACTGAGGCACAGCGAGGTGAAGTGGGTCATCCAGCAGAGCAGCGGCAGAAGTGGTAATAGAACGAAGGTCTCCCGTGTCCCAGTGCTCTGTCCACTAGGCCACACTGCTTCTTTTAGCCATATTGCCTCACTGAGTGGCCACCAATAGCTGTCCCCACTCCTTGCTTTTCTAGAAGCCAGAGGGGGAAGGCAAGTGTGGGAGGGAACGTTTATCCCAGTCTCATTTTATTTTCAAATGTTTTCTCAGTGCAATCCCCTGGGGCTGTGGCGGGCGGCGTGAAAAGGCTCCTTGTTGCACTGGGGTGCTTGCTGCAGAGCTTCCCAGGCAGAAACAAGAAACCATTGCCCAGCATGCTGGAGCATGACATTGGGAGTCAACTTAGCTCCTGCCTCCGGAGAAGCAGCCTTTCGCCTGGGGGAGGAGGGGCCCTGTCTTGGGTGGGGGATCTGGAAGGTCCCTAGTACTGTAACCAGATTTGGTTGGATTGTGACTTCACTGAAGGAAATTGGACAAATGTCTGGGACTCAGAAAATTCTGCCTGCCGGATTCCAGCTGGGGCGGACTTTCATCAGTTCCCAAGGGCACAACTTGCTACTGGAAGATTCTTGTTTGTGCACAGTTGGTTAGGAGCCAGCGGTCACCCAGGCCAGGTCAGCAGTGACTGCAGACTGGACCCTGTCTGCTGGCTGGTCAGTGGCCCCTAGGGTGACCAGACAGCAAATGTGAAAAATCGGGGCGGGGATGGGGGGTAATAGGAGCCTGTATAAGAAAAAGACCCAGAAATTAGGACTGACCCTATAAAATCGGGACATCTGGTCACCCTAGAGGCCCCTGGTGGCTCTCTGCCCTGTTCCCAGTGGGACTCATGTCCTGCTCACAGAAAATACTGTTTCTACCAGCACTGAACTCCTGTCTCTGGGGGCAGCACAGGGAGGGAAGCCACAAACTGAATGGGCCACAGAGACTGAACTCCCCTTTCACCCCTAGAGGCAGGTTCCACCAGCTCAAGTCCCAGATGCATTGGTGTAGAGGGATGGAGGAGTCTTGTTCTGCTCCTACCTGTGCTCTGTTGGTTAGCAGCGCAAGAGGATAAATGGACACAAGTCAGATATCAGGAATGGCAATATACAAAAACCTGTAGGAGAACACTTCAACCTCCCTGGCCACACAATAGCAGATGTTAAGGTAGCCATCTTACAGCAAAAAAACTTCAGGACCAGACTCCAAAGAGAAACTGCTGAGCTTCAGTTCATCTGCAAATTTGACACCATCAGATCAGGATTAAACAAAGACTGTGAATGGCTATCCAACTACAGAAACAGTTTCTCCTCCCTTGGTGTTCACACCTCAACTGCTAGCAGAGCACCTCACCCTCCCTGATTGAACTAACCTCGTTATCTCCACACTGATATATACCTGCCTCTGGAGATTTCCATTACTTGCATCTGAAGAAGTGAGGTTCTGACCCACGAAAGCTTATGCTCCCAGTACTTCTGTTAGTCTCAAAGGTGCCACAGGACCCTCTGTTGCTTTTTACAGATTCAGACTAACACGGCTACCCCTCTGATAGCAGAGCATGTGTCCTATAGCAGCGAAGACTGAGTACACGCTGTCTCCAGGAGGCAGATTCCTGTTGACCAGGAGAAAACCAGCCAGTGAACTGCACCTCTAACTGCAGCCAAAGCCTCTGGTGCTCCTCTTGCTGCAGGGGACCCATGTGCTGCCACTTAGCTGAGAAAGCTGCTCCGGGCAGGGGGTGAATTGCCCAGGCATTATTTACCACTGCCCCTTGAAGGGTGTTGGGCTGCTTCCCAGCTCTGTGGGAGAGGGGCCGGGTACGAAACTTCACAATGCAGCCTGGATTTGAGTACTCATCAGGGACTGGCTCCTGCCTCGAGGTTCTAGGTTATGACATGCATTTTGCGCGGCTGCCCCTTGGCAGATCTCTCTGTGCACTGCATGCATTGAGGGCGAAAACGGGACCTGGGCATTATGCAGCGATCCATGTCAAATACATTTTGGCCTTTGCTATTCGGCTTCCCAGTGGCTTGTAATACCAAGGCAAATGACTCCTGTCAGGGTCTGACCACTAGGTGGGTTAGGCTTATAAGTGGTGCTAAGTAATTTTTAACACAAATAAATACTTTATTAACACTGGAAAGGAACAGGGACTAGTGGAGACCCCAGCTCTGCTGCTGACTTGCTGTGTGTCCTCGGGGCCTCAGAAGAAAGGCTGTTGCTTAGAGATGGTAAAGTGCTTTGGGTTCCTTGGAGGAAAGGTGCCATGTTACAACATAATATTATTTGTATTTCAGAGATAGAAGCAAATGGCTTGTTTGGAAAAGGCTGAGACGTTGCTGTGAATAAGAACAGCTGCTGCGCTTGCAATAGCAAGGGAGAATTGCAAGGCTTGTTGCACCTCATGCAGGAGGGTGTGAGCTGCTCACCAGCTGGGATCAGGAAGAAAGTCCGTCCCCCATACACAGTGTGTCAGGCTGTCTCTAGACCTTCCCCTAAAGCAGAGGTTTTCAACCTGTGTCCGCGGACCCCTGGGGGTCAGCAGACAATGTCTGAGATTTCCATCTCCATTCGAATTTTTTTAGGGGTCTGCAAATGACAAAGGGTTGAAAACCCCTGCCCTAAAGCATCTAGCATTGGCCGCTGTCTCGGGGAGGAACTGCACTGGAACAGAGCATTGCTCCTTTCTGGGGTGGCGATTCTTAGGTTCACGTTTGTGCACATAAGCAGTTGATGAGGCTCTCCCTTTACAGAGCGAGGCAGAGCTCAGAAAAAGCGTTTGCGGTGGAAATATGTTCTTCCTGATGCTCATTAACAGTGGAGGTTCCATGAGCATTTGCAGAGATTCCGATCTCCATCCCAGAGGAACCTGCTGTCTCGTGATAGAGTCCACAAGCAGGAGCGGCACCAGGGTTTTTGCCGCCCTAGGCGGCAGCCCCTCTCCTCTGAGCATTCAGCGGCGGGGGTCCTTCTGCTCCGCATCTTCAGGGCACTTCTGCGGTGGGTCCCGGAGCGAGTGAAGGACCCGCCGCCAAATTTCTGCCGAAGACCCGGAGTGGAAGGACCCCCCCACCGCCGAATTTCCGCCAAGGGCGGCAAAATGCTGCCCCCCAAATCCTGCCGCCCTAGGCGACCGCCTAGGGTCGCCTAGTGGAAGCACCGGCCCTATCCACAAGCATTTTGTGCATGTGGCTCACGGAAAGTCTGCCTGCCTGGGTCTGTGAATTCAGAGTAAAAGTTTTGCAAGCGCATTAGTTTCTCAACTGATGATCGCTAGCTTAACTGAGTTTGGAGTGGTTGCGTCTACCGCGCTTTTTGCCGTTGGCTGGCGGGCTACTTGTTTTCTTGTGGCAAAGAATGGAGATGCCTTGGCTTTTGGAACTTCCCTGGACAGTAGTGTATCTTCTCTGGAGTAATCTATATGATCTCACCAAAAATTGACTCATTTACAAGGCTGCTGCCGGCTTAGGCTAGGCCTGGAATTTAAGGTTGCGTTACAGTAGGAATCTCAGCAGCATTTCAACACCTGCTTAATTATTATAAGCACGTGTTTATGTGATTTCCTGAATCAGGGCCTCACTGGTTCAAATCTTGAAGTTCTTCAGCTTTCACTTTCTCCTTAGACAAACAAAACTTCTATGGGTGTGAATTTGCCTGCCGAATGAAAGCAAACCTGTACGACAGGAGTTAGCCCAGAATTAATGAAAATGTTTTCACATATCACATTTAAAAAAAAAAATTAATCTTCTTTTAAAATTTGCCAGTGTTGGATTCCCAAACACAACTGCACTCTGGTAGTGCATGAGAGCTGGAAAAGGAAGTCCAGGCCGGACTGAGCTGATTGGAAAATAGAAAGTGTATTTCAAATATATAATATTTTACATTTTTGTGGGGGGGCGGTGTTAAATCTTGTTTTTCTCTTTTTTTTTTAAAACCTTTTCCCCTCCTATTTAAAGAAATTTTAAAAAGTGTGTGTGTGTGGGGGGGGGGGCGGGGGGTGTTCACATTTTCATTTTGGCCAAAGACCCGTATTTTAATTTAAAAAATAATCTCGTTGAAGAATTTCAACCTACTCTAAAACGGAGCCTGAGTGGAGAGTAAATCCAGCCTCCCCAACCTGAATGATAGACACAGTGGGAAGTCCATCTGATTGTAACCCTCTCGTGAGAGCAGTTGGAGTGTTTGCTTGTTACAGAGATTGCACTTCCTTGTTGATAGCTTTTTAAACCATCTTTTATTTTTATTTTGATAGTTTCCCTTTGAAACACAAACCAATATCTCGTCAGTTTCTTGAAAGTCCAGCCCTGAGCAGCAGATGTTTGAAAGCTTTACTCTGGCTAGAGAGCAGAGGGTTATTTTAGACGGACTCAGAGCGGGTGCCCACAGCTTTGGACTCTGTTAAGACATGTCTGGGCTGACCTCTTTGTAATGCAGCAAGCAGGATGCTGGTAATTACTCACCGGGCCCATTATCTGGAGTCTCTTTCACTACTTGACTCTTTGGCCTCATAAATGGTTCCCTGGTGGATTTATTTTTTGCTGGAGAAAACACAGCTGATAGAAATGTTATCTTGGTTCTGGCCCCAGAGCACTCAGCCCAGATGCAGGCTTGGGATGGGAGAGAATGGAGGGCAGCAGTCGAAGCACAGCTAGGAAAGGACTTTGCTCATCAGCCGATGGCCTTGCACAAGGGGTTCAGATGCTTGTGCGAAGTTAAGGAGCTCCTTTCTCACCAGTGGTTAGAGCAAGGCACTGTTGGTCAGGACTCCGGGGTCCTTTTCCCAGCTACATGGCTGGGGATGTGGTCTAATTGCTAGAGTAATGACAGTCAAGATTTCCGGCTTCTGTTACAAACTGGTGTGAGAGCTCTGGACAAGTTCCTTTCCCTCCCTGCCTCAGTTTCCCCATCTGTCAAATAGGGTTTATAATATCCCCCTTGCTTTGTGCCGCTCTGCAGAAAGGCAGAATGAGACAGTCTGGAGCGGTCACTGTGCAGAGCAGGAGATGCAGCTTGGAGGGTTAATTGCATTGGTTGCGCTTGGCGCTGGAGTCTTTGAAACCTCAGGTAAAAGGCGTTCCAGCTACTGCCTCCATTGAGGCTCTCTTGAGTCTGAGTTCTTGAGCCGCAGCCTTCAGATTGCCACTTCAGAGCCCAGCCGGGTATCCCCCATCTCTGGATGGGCAGGGAGAGATGGGAGCGTTTCTGTGGCTACAGAGAGCACAGAAAGGCTCCTACCTTTGGACATGGTTAGCTCTTCAGACGGCTCAGTTGTGTTGCCTTCATAGGCCTGGACAGCCAGACATCGCCAGCAATGGGTCTGGGGTTGGAGGCAGAATTGTTATTGACTCATTAAGATAGATATGGTGGCAGTCAGGGAGAGACGAGAGGCCCAGGCTTACCCTGTGGAGTGGTTGGGTTTGTTTTATTTTTGCCATTTCTCCAGCTGTTTGAGCACCAGAGCTACAGATGCAGGAACGCTCTGAAGCTCCCTTTGCACCGGCTGGAGTTCAGGAGTCGATACAGAGGCCGCCTACGTGTCCTTAGGAATAATCGGCCAGGCTAGGCAAGCTAAGCTGCTGCTCCTCCCTGCTCTTATTGAGAAGAGATCCGGGGAGCTCCTGTGACGCTGTCGGGCCAGTCTGAGCTGGGCACCGTGGGAGATGTGGAGCAGGGAGCTCCTGTAATACTGCAGGATGGGGCTGAAATGGCCTTTCATGCTCCCTGTCTGTGGTCTAGTTCTCTGAGGTGCCGTGGAGCAAGTGGGATCTAACGCTTAGAGCAGAGTGCGATGATACCAGAAGCCTGGGTCTGCTGCTGGCTCGCTGTGAGCCTGAGCAAGTCCTTTCCGCGCTCTGTTCCGCCAATTCGCCATCTGTAACGGTCGAGGCTGAGTGTTTTGTCATGGCTCCGACATTTGCGACCTAAGCGTGACTTCTGGGGTTTATTTCATAGCACCTCGCCGTTCCCATGGCCTGCTGAGCAGGGCTGCCCCGGGAGCATTTGCCACCTGGGCCTGGTGTGCTGGACCATGGCACGGTGACCCGGGGATCCGTTTCGGAGTTTGACACGGCGAGTTCCTTATTAAACAGTTTTAATATTTTCCCACCGGAGAAGAGAGCAGGACCCTAGAAACGTGGGGCTTGCTGCTTTTGCATTCTCTTTGCCAGGGCTGGCTCCAGGACAGACAGACAGCTCTTATGCTAACCCTGCCCTCCCTACAGGGGGTTTAGCGGTGTCATTGGAAATCCTGGCTTTGAGGCATAAAGCCCTAGATGGTGAGTGGGACCTCCCTCCCTCCCTCCTGGTGATGCACTGTGGTAGCAACCCAGCAGAGGTGCCTGAGCAAAAACCTCTCTGATGGAAGAGAGGGGGTGCCTGACAGAGTGGCCTGTGCCGGGTCTCTGAGTCTTTGGAGCTTGCAAGATTTCCTCTCCCCCCTGGATCTGTAGCAGCCTGAGTTTGTTAAGCTTCAGGACATGATGCCAAATTGATTTTTTTTTTCTCCCACTCCCATAAGGAGATGGGTGAGGGGCAGGGCTGGTAGCAGGCGGGGGTTTTGTTGCTGTAGGGCTGTTTGATTTGGTCTTGGGGCCGGTTTGTTTGTATGTGTGCTGTTAGAAGTTTGGCCAGGCCCTCCTAGCATTGGACCAGCGAGCCTTCATTGCAGAGCAACAAAACTCCAAGGAAATAGACACACGAACCTTTCTCAAGCCCCTTGAGGCCCCTCAGTGAGAAGATGCTGTAGAAATGCAGAATGTTACCGGCAATTACTGGGGAAAGACAAACTCCGCTCGTTCTATGTAGCTGATCCAAGGGAAGGTAAAGAGGTGACTGGATCGTGGGCTGTAAGTACCTACGCAGGGAGACAATTTCTGAGAGTAGAAGATTCTTTAACCTAGCGCACACAGGCAGAATGAGGTCCAGTGCATTAGCAAAACTGAGCCTAGAAATAAGGCACAAACATTTAGCAGTAAAGGCAGTTATCCTTTGGGACAGCGGACTGAGGGAAGTGGTCCACTCTCAGTCACCTGGAGTAATGTCTCTCAGAGCTACGCTTTAGTTCAGCCAGAAGTTGTGGGCTCGATGCAGGAATTGCTGGGCAAAATCGTCTGGTCTGTGTTATTTGAGAGGTCAGATCCCTTCTGGCCTTGAGATCTGTGAATAAGGTGCTGTAGAGAGCCTGGCCCACTGAGAGGAAAACTTTGGGGAGAAGAAATGAAAATGGATGGTCTTTCAGGAAATAACTAGGGAAATGGCCTTGCAAAAGCTGCATGAAAGTAAGGAATATTCTGAAGGGGGATGCAAGATCTTCAGGCTGCTATTTAAGAACAAGTACATGGCACTGGAGGGACACTTCAGATGCAGTCACCATCCTGAGGAGCTTCCATTCCAGGATGAAACCTCAAGCATCAGCTCCTGAGAGGGCAACGAATGTCTGTCAGCGTGGTGCAGTCACATGAAGGAAGATCGGGGAGACCGGGGCTTGGGGAGCGGAAGGCTGCTGCGGGTGTGGAAAGAGCAATGGAAAGGGAGCTGTTAGCAGAGAGGATCTGGAGACTCCTCTGTCCCTCCAGCTGTAATGGGAGAGCAGGTCTGGCTCCGGACTCACCCTGGTCGCCACTGCAAAGGGCTCATGGATTTCAGGGCCAGAAGGAAGCACAGGCCAGAGAATTCCTCCATTGAATCTCCCACCTGCTCTCCAGGTTCCCGGGCCATGTGGCTGTGAGCACAGCTCCACCCACTCAGTATAAGAACCTCTCCTCACTCACCGTTCCACCCCAGTTGGCTGATCTGAAGAGCAGTGAACTGGCTGGCTCTGAAGGGGCTGTGTTAGGGTTACCATACGTCCGTTTTTTCCCGGACATGTCCGGCTTTTCGGCAATCAAACCCCCGTCCGGGGGGAACTGCCAAAAAGCCGAACATGTCCGGGAAAATGCCGGCCAGGCACTTCCCCTCCCGTGGCGGCTCTGCTCCTCCCTGACTCTTCGGCTCTGTTTAAGAGCCGAGCTGCCCGAGCACTACCGGCTTCGGGCAGCCCCCATGCCTCCGGACCCTGCGCCGCCAGAGCCCGGGAGGGGAAGTGCCCGGCCGGGGGTGCAGGGTCCGGAGGCACAGGGGCTGCCCAAAGCCTGAGCGCTACCGGCTTCACGGTTTGTTGGGCAGCCTCCAGACCCTGCGCCCCCGGCTGGGCGCTTCCCCTCCCGGGCTCCAGCTGCGCTGGGGAAGCGCAGGGTCTGGGGGCTGCCTGGCAAACCGTGAAGCCGGTAGCGCTTGAGCAGCCCTTTTCGCGTGGCTGGGAGTGGGAGGGAGGAGGGGGCGGAGTTAGGGTGGGGAAGGGGGCAGAGTTGGGGCAGGGCTGGGGGTGGGGAAATGGGCGGGGCCAGGGCCCGTGGAGGGTCCTCTTTTTTTATTTGTTAGATATGGTAACCCTAGGCTGTGTGTCCTAGTTTCTTGGGTGCGGCCAGGACTCGCAGGGTCCTTTCACAACTGATTAAAGTTGTGCTGTGGGCATGAGGCCCTGGGGGCTCTCCCCACCAAGGAGTAAAACATCCAAAGTAGTTCTGAATAGCCGTAGGGCGGGGGGGGGGGGGGTGCGCATGTGTGTGGAGGGGTGGGATCTCGCATCCCTTTTCCGGGCCATCAGGACTTGGATTCCTTGTGGTGGAGCCTGGCTGCAGATCACACAGGATGCTGATTTCATCTTGGCCTGTGAGCTCCTTGCCTTTTAAGGAGGGGATTTTATGGCGTGGCAGAAAGTTGGATGGTCCCAGGGGTCAAGAGAACAAAGCGAGCTTCCCTTGCCAGATCTCGCATGCTTGAGACGGAGGAGATCTCTTGGCTCCTCTGCTCCTGCTGGCCCCACGCGAGAGACGGGAGGATCCCAGGCAGGAGAGCTGCGGGCGCTGTGTTGGTGAAGAGGCAGCCACCTGATGTTCTTTGGCAGCTGTGAAGACATCCCACTGACTGCTTGAATGTCCGGTGCCAGATTCTGACCGCATTTACACCAGAGTCAGTCAGAAGCCGCTCCACTGAAGGCATCCAGAGCTGCATAATTGAGGACAGAGTCTGCGCCCCGTCCCTCGTAGTATTAGTTTGCTAATTAAAAAACAGAGCTAATGAATATTTACGGTGCTGGTGGAAGCTCCAAGGGCTCATGGAGCAGCAGAGTTAGAACGCGGGGGGCCTCCAAGCTGTCTGGAATGCTTTAGCTTTGCAGGGAAATCTCACTAGCATTAGTCTTTTCTCACAACAGTCTCAGGCTGCTCTGGGTCAGCCAGGACAGGAAAATTGCAGGACCACTCCTCCCCACCCCATGCAGTATTTTGACCTGTTTGCTTAAGCCAAAAGGCTGTGGGACGGCTTGTGTGTTGCATGTATGTACGTAGCACGCCAAGTGTTTTTTTTAATATACGACGTGTGTGCAAAGTGGAATATATTGAATAAATGTTGGCGTATCTACCTGCGCAGCGAAGTCTTCTGCCTGTCCGTGCTCTGTGTTCCTTGGTTTCGTGACTGGAGTCCCTCCAAGTCCAGGATGCAGTATGCGGCTTTCAGAGCCCCCCGCGGCCTGCTTGGCAAGGTCCCAGAGGACATTCCCTTCTGGAAGTTACTTGAATTCTCTTGGCTGCGAGATTTCACACCTCACCAATGCAGCGTTTGTCTCGGCGTGGCTGCGCTGCAGATGCAACCTCTTGCGGCGTCCCGTTCCTCACTGCTGTTTTGTCTGAGGAAGCGCTGCACCGGGGGAGAAGGGGGGGGTTTATACTTGATGTTTTAAAAGATAGTCAAGGCCCTCTTTTAAAGAGCCCCCCCCGCCCCGAACCCTGAGCAGCCGGTTTATACTGCATACTCCGC